>NC_029788.2:61782042-61810573 GCF_000816755.2 Arachis ipaensis
AGAGAAGATCAAAAAGCAATGAGGGAGGAGCAACAAAGACAAGGAAGAGACATAGAAGAGCTCAAGGACATCATTGGTTCCTCAAGAAGGAAACGCACCCATCACTAAGGTGGACTCATTCCTTGTTCTTACTTTTTCTGTTTTTCGTTTTCTCTATGTTAAGTGTTATCTATGTTTATGTCTTCATTACATGATCATTAGTATTTAGTAACTTTGTCTTAAAGTTATGAATGTCCTATGAATCCATCACCTCTCTTAAATGAAAACTGTTTTAATTCAAAAGAACAAGAAGTACATGAGTTTCGAACTTATCATTGAACTTAGTTTAATTATATTGATGTGGTGACAATGCTTCTTGTTTTCTGAATGTATGCTTGAACAGTGCATATGTCTTTTGAAGTTGTTGTTTAAGAATGTTAAATATGTTGGCTCTTGAAAGAATGATGACAAGGAGACATGTTATTTGATAATCTGAAAAATCATAAAAATGATTCTTGAAGCAAGAAAAAGCAGCAAAGAACAAAGCTTGCAGAAAAAAAGAGAAAAAAAAAATAGGCGAAAAAAAATAATAGAAAGAAAAAGAAAAAGCAAGCAGAAAAAGCCACAAGCTCTTAAAAACAAGAGGCAAGAGCAAAAAGCCAATAACCCTTAAAACCAAAAGGCAAGGGCAAATAAAAAGGATCCCAAGGCTTTGAGCATTAGTGGATAGGAGGGCCCAAAGGAATAAAATCCTGGCCTAAGTGGCTAAACCAAGCTGTCCCTAACCATGTGCTTGTGGCGTGTAGGTGTCAAGTGAAAATTTGAGACTGAGCGGTTAAAGTCAAGGTCCAAAGCAAAAGAAGATTGTGCTTAAGAACCCTGGACACCTCTAATTGGGGACTTTAGCAAAGCTGAGTCACAATCGGAAAAGGTTCACCCAATTATGTGTCTGTGGCATTTATGTATCTGGTGGTAATACTGGAAAACAAAGTGCTTAGGGCCACGGCCAAGACTCATAAAATAGTTGTGTTTAAGAATCATCATACTGAACTAGGAGAATCAATAACACTATCTGAACTCTGAGTTCCTATAGATGCCAATCATTCTGAACTTCAATGGATAAAGTGAGATGCCAAAACTATTCAAGAGGCAAAAAGCTACAAGTCCCGCTTATTTAATTGGAGCTATGTTTCATTCATAGTTTGGAATTTATAGTATATTCTCTTTTTTTATCCTATTTGATTTTTAGTTGCTTGGGGACAAGCAACAATTTAAGTTTGGTGTTGTGATGAGCGGATAATTTATACGCTTTTTGGCATTGTTTTTAGTATGTTTTTAGTAGAATCTAGTTACTTTTAGGGATGTTTTCATTAGTTTTTATGTTAAATTCACATTTCTGGACTTCACTATGAGTTTGTGTGTTTTTCTGTGATTTCAGGTATTTTCTGGCTGAAATTGAGGGACTTGAGCAAAAATCAGATTCAGAGGTTGAAGAAGGACTGCTGATGCTGTTGGATTCTGACCTCCCTGCACTCAAAGTAAATTTTCTAGAGCTACAGAACTCAAAATGGTGCGCTTCCAATTGCGTTGGAAAGTAGACATCCAGGGCTTTCCATAAATGTATAATAGTCCATACTTTGAACGCGTTTAGACGATGTAAAAAGGCGTTGAACGCCAGTTCTACGCTGCTATCTGGAGTTATACGCCAGAAACAAGTCATAAACCAGAGTTGAACGCCAGAAATACGTTACAACCTAGCGTTCAACTCCGGAAAGAGCCTCTGCACGTGTAACACTCAAGATCAGCCCAAGCACACACTAAGTGGGCCCCGGAAGTGGATTTATGCATCATTTACTTACTTTTGTAAACCCTAGTAGCTAGTTTATTATAAATAGGACTTTTTACTATTGTATTAGACATCTTTGGACGCCCAGTTCTTAGATCATGGGGGCTGGCCTCTCGGCCATGTCTGGACCTTTATCACTCATGTATTTTCAATGGTAGAGTTTCTACACTCCATAGATTAAGGTGTGGAGCTCTGCTGTTCCTCAAAGATTAATGCAAAGTACTACTATTTTTCTATTCAATTCAACTTATTCCGCTTCTAAGATATTCATTCGCACTTCAACCTGAATGTGATGAACGTGACAATCATCATCATTCCCCCACGAACGCGTGCCTGACAACCACTTCTGTTCAACCTTAGATTGAATGAGTATCTCTTGGATCTCTTAATCAGAATCTTCGTGGTATAAGCTAGATTGATGGCGGCATTCATGAGAGTCCGGAAAGTCTAAACCTTGTCTGTGGTATTCCGAGTAGGACTCTGTGATTGAATGACTATGACAAACTTCAATCTCACGAGTGCTGGGCGTAGTGACAGACGCAAAAGGAGGGTGAATCCTATTCCAGTATGATCGAGAACCTCAGATGATTAGCCTTGCTGTGACAGAGCATTTGGACCATTTTCACAAGAGGATAGGATGCAGCCATTGGCAAGGGTGACGCCTCCAGACGATTAGCCATGCAGTGACAGCGAATCGGACCATTTTCCAGAGAGGATTAAAAGTAGCCATTGACAACGGTGATGTCCTTACATAAAGCCAGCCATAGAAAGGAGTAAGACTGATTGGATGAAGACAGCAGGAAAGCAGAGGTTTAGAGGGACGAAAGCATCTCCATGCATTTATCTGAAATTCTCACCAAGGATTTACATAAGTATCTCTATCCCTATTTTATTATTAATATTCGAAAACTCCATGACCATTCTATATCCGCCTGACTGAGATTTACAAGATGACCATAGCTTGCTTCATACCAACAATCTCTGTGGGATCGACCCTTACTCGCGTAAGGTTTATTACTTGGACGACCCAGTGCACTTGCTGGTTAGTTGTGCGAAGTTGTGATAAAAAGTTGAGATTATAATTGAGCGTACCATGTTGATGGCGCCATTGATGATTACAATTTCGTGCACCAAGTGCTATGTCTGTGCTTTATCTTCTTGTATTCTCCTGCTGTATTTCTATGTTTCTTTATGCCGCTTTTCTATTCCTCTCAATGTATGCTTGTTTATTTTACCTGAACATCCACAACAAAAAAAAAGTTTCTCGTAAAATTGGCATCGCTCTAACAAGGAACAGGCTCATATATTAAATAATAAATAATAATTAGGAAGGATAAGTTAGTAACACTTAGCTTCTTGTATGACCATGGCATACTGGGAGTTGTGTCGTTATACTATGCTCTCCTAAAAAATGCTACGCTCCCCTGGAAGCAGCCCCTTTGGCTCAATTTACATCACTCCGAGCCCATTTAAACTGCAAGCAAGCAAGCCCACAATTGTTAATCAATCAAGGCCACAAGAATCATCTAGAATAGTTAATTTTCATTTGATTGTAATTGTTTTTAATTTCATTTCAATTTGTTATTTAGACTAGCTTATAAATAGGTGTTACTTTCATAGAAAAAAAGGAAGGCTGCAGTAGGAGTATGAGTAGAAAAGGGCTCAGGCTGGAGGATTAGAGACTCCAGAGCTCTCTTGGAGGATTAGAGACTCCAGAGAGCTTAGCATAGTTTAGATACACTTTTATTTTCTACAATTTTACATTTCAACTTGTATTGAGTTTAATTTCTATCCAATTTCAATTTCCTGCACTTCTTATCTTCTCTTCTGCCAAGTTTACCTTTCTGTTCATATTGAGTTTGATTCACTTTCATGCAATTTAATTTTTATGCACTTGTTCTTTAAGCTATGATTCACTAAATCCCAATTCATTAGGGGAGGAGCTCTATTATAATTCACATGATTGAGTGAACTTCTTCTTCTTCTCAATTCATTTGTGTAGCTATAGGATATTCTCTGTTTTGGTTGAGATTCATTCACTCCGGAAGGGGGTTTGAATCTGTTGAATGCTTGTGTGAGCCTCGGAAGGGGAATTATGGGCATTATAATTGGGGCTCTATCCTTCACAATTCTCTTGACCAACACTATTCGGGAGGAATTAAGGTCTTGAGAATTTGTGTGGCTCATAAATAAGAGAACATGCTTAACCTCTTCTTATGACAATTGGAGCAAGGAATTGGCAAGATTGATTGTGAAGAGAGAGATTAGGTTGCTAAGGAATTGGGATCTAATCAATTTCAATCTGCCATAGATCTACTCATATGATTGAGAAAGGAGTTGAGATTCATTTGATTCATGATGGATTATGATATCTCCAATCCCTAATGAATCTTTCTTTTTGGTGGTTCTTCAATTTAATTGCTTTGAATTTACTGCTTCTTTTTATTTTTCAGCACCCAATTCCCCTTTACATTTGATGTAATTTACATTCTACACTTAAAATTCCTTACAATTTATTTTCTATTGATCCAATTTCACTCAATTCACCCATTGTTAGCTTGACTAGACTAATCACCTAACCAAAGTTACTTGATCCATCAATCCTCGTGGGATCGACCTCACTCACGTGAGTTTTACTACTTGATGCGACCCGGTATACTCTCCGGTTAATTACGTGAAAACTAATTTTTACATATCACTCATTGATACCCAAAAACTTGTCTCTCAACAAATTTCCACCGGCAAGTACACTGGAGTGTCGTCAAGTAAAAACTCACCATAGAGTGAGGTCGAATCTCACAGGGATTGGTTGGTTGATTAATTTTGATTAGAGAATTGTTCTAGTTGAACTAAAGCAGAATTTGAATTTAGGTTTGCAGAATTTAAATTGGCGGGAAATTTAAAGTGCAAGAAATGTAAATAACTGAATGTAAATGACAGAAATTAAATTGCAAAAGAGAAATTGCAGGGAATTAAAGTGCAGAAGCTTAAATTGCAAGAAAGTAAATGGGAATAGGGATTGTTAATCATAAATGTAACAGCAGAATTTAAAGAATGGGTGAGATCAGAAATGGAAAGCTCATTGGGGTTAGGAGATGTTATAATCCTCCGGATCAAGCTCATTTTCATCTCTTCCTCAATCAATGCATTCATTGATCTCCTTGGCAATCTTAGGTGAATGGATCCCAATTCCTTGGCAATCCACTCTCTCTACGCTTGAACAATTGCCCAATTCCTTGATTTAATTGCTCATTGGAAGAGAGGAAGTATGGTCACTGATTATACCACATGTATTTCCAAATCAAAGTATTGGTAGGATTAAATGTCACAATATCCATCCAGATCCCAATCCGGTCCAACATGAGAAAGCAATTCTAGCATGATCTCCTCATTCCTCTTCCAAGGTTCAGAGGAAATCTAATTATGGATAGCTTCTCTTCCAAGACAACTACCCAATTGGATGAAGACCGAAAGCTTTCTAGCAAAATCAAGAGAAAAGAAAGAAGAAGAAGAATGAAAACTAGTATTGATCCATTGAATTATAATAGAGCTTTCTAACCCAATGAAGATGGGTTTAGTTGTTCATAGCTCAAATCAAATCAAAATGAAAGAAAAGTACAGAGAAGTGTAGAAAATACAAAAGAAATTATTGTAGTGTTAATTCTAGATCTAGACCTCAGTCAGCCAAAAAGCCCCTTCTAACTTAGACTCTCTGCTATTTAAACACTTTCTTCAATTGGTCTTCAAGTCTTGGATGTGGGCCTTGGCCTTTTGTTGAAGCAGATTGAAGTGGATCTCCATGATGTTGAGGAGAGAGGTGCTCAATTGCATAGTTCTGGTATCAACGTTGGGGTCAACGTTTTTAAGCAAACATTGGGTCAAACATTCTTTTAAAGAAAATAGATTCTGGGTGTTTTAAGCAACGTTTGACTCAATGTTGGGGCACTAACGTTCGCCTATTCACGCGTATGCGTGGCCCACGCGTACACGTGAATGGTCGATTTGCCATTCCACGCATCTACGTTCCATATGCGTCCGCGAGGTTGGAATGAAATGCCCGTCTAGGCGTACGCATCATGGACGCGTACGCGTCGCTGCAAAGTTTCCAACTCCAGTTTTTTGAAAGCTTATCGCAAACGTTGGCCTCAGTGTTGGCTTGGCAACGTTCCCTCCAACGTTGGTCTACCCACGCGTGCGCGTCACCTATACGTGCACGTGGATTGTCAAACTTCACGCCCACGCGTATGCGTTGCCTATGCATGCGTGTCGATGCGCTTTTCTCAACTCTAGATTTGAGCCATGTATCGCGAGCGTTGGCCTCAGTGTTGGCTTGGCAATGTTCCCTCCAACGTTGGCCTATCCACGCATGTGCATCACCTACGCATACACGTGGATTGTGTTTTCCAATTTTCAAAGAACATAACGTTAGGGGTAACGTTGGTGTACCAACGTTCCCTCCAACGTTGGCACTAGAACATTGCTTTTCCTTGCCCTCCATCCACATTTGAGGCAACATTGGTGTGCCAACTTTGGCCACCAATGTTGCTTCCTCTTCTTCCTTTCATGGCAATTCTTCCTTGCCTTCCATGCTTCTTCCTTGCTTCTCTTTACCTATCATCAATCAATATATGCATCAAAGCTTTGCTAGATTCACAAGAGTTTGCATTAATCTTAATAGACACATAATGCATCAAAACACTAACTTATTGCATCAAATTAATGAATCAAGGTATGCATGAACTTTTCATCCAAACACTAACTTATTGCTCAACAAAGCGTATAAAACCTAATAAAAACAATAGAAAAAGGCTAGTGAAACTAGCCTAAGATGCCTTGGCATCACAGCACCAAACTTAAATCCTACTTGTCCCCAAGCAAGCAGTGAATTATGAGAAGAATTAAATGCAAACAGAAGGCAATACATGTCCTTATTAGAAAGTAATTAAGTTTGATTGATGAGGTTTCATGCAGGATATGTTACAGCTCAACTTTTATTAGTTTCTAAGTGAGAAATGTCCATTTTAGTCTTAACTAAGGTGCTATCATGAACCCTTATTATTCACTAATCCTTGGTATTTGATTTCTTTGTTTTTCTTTTGCTGAGAACTTATTCTTCATTGCAGCTTAGTGTTATGTGTTGCAGCAGCTTTTTAGCTTATTTTTTAGTCAACACATATACACCACAGACACTTGGCTCACAAATCATCTTAAGACATTGGTGCCCAGCACCTCTTTGGGTCACTAAATGTCTTGTAACTAGATTGCTCTTAATAGTGGACTTTTGGTTGATAATCCTGGGTTAGTTAACCTAAGTTACCAACTGTTGAAACACTCTTTAGAACCTATTCATCCAAGCAGATCCTAGTACAAAGGCACCACAGGCATATATCTTAAGGTTCAAGCTATTGGTGTCTAGCTTATACTTTGTTTCTTTCATTTTTGTTGCCACCTTTGGCTTTTCTTCCTTTCCTTCTTATTTGTTTTCTTTCTTCCAAGGATAATTATTCACTAAGGTTCCATAAACAGCAGCCAAGATCATACTAGAAAAAGATATTCCACCCTTAATTTTATTAGTGAACTAGCTACACAATCAAGCATATACCACCACTCAACCTTATTCTGTTTCCTACCAATTGGGACAATTTCACTTCTCTATTTCAAACATATTCTTTCATTGAATTTAAAAAGAAGGAGACAAGATTTACATTTTAGCAAGATGAAGTTAAACCAGGCACTTAGACCAGCACACTTGATTGAAATTTAAAGAAAGCAAGCAACAACTTCAAATGTATTAAAAGTAAAATGAAAGCATGTTCTTTCTTATTGATAAACAAAGAGCAACACCGCCTTTCAATTCTTTGGTTGCTTTCCTTTGCTTGATTCCCCTCTTTTCTTCGACTCTTGTTTCTTTTTGCTTCTTCTTTCTTCTAGCAGTTTTTCAGTCCCAAACTTCTCCTCATCCCACAGTCTAGCATCTTTCAACATTTACTTCATTTTTTCTATGTTTCTTCTACCTCTTATCATTTTTGCATCCTTTGGTTGAGTGACCGTTTTGTATGGTGGGATTTCTTGATTCATGACAGGTATGCTAGCCACTAGATAGCTAAGTTGTGCTTGAATGTCTATATTATATGCCTAGCTTCTCCAACTGTATGGTATACATTCTTCCATTTATACACGTTCAGGATGTAGTTTGTTGCTCAGCTTGTTGTTCGGACAATTTATTGAAAGATTCTTGGAACTGGGCAAATTGCTCTCTTTGTGAATCCAAAAATCTTGCTTGGAAATCTCTTTGCTGGTCTATCATCCTCAACTGGAGCTCCTCTTACTTTTCTTGCCTTCCCATGATGGTTTGTGATGGGAATTGTTGCTCTTCTTCTTGTTCTTCTTCCTGTTGCTCTTCTCTTTATGGTTCTTCCCTCCTTTGCCTCCTTTGGGGTCTCCTCCGTTGCTGGACAACTGTGATATTCATCATTCTCTCCAGGGTCATTGGCATGCCTGGGTTCAGCCAAATAGGATTTGCATCCTCTAGTGTCACCCTAGTTTTTATGTATAACCGCATGATAGTGCTTGGGTAGTGGACCCAGGCTTCAGCAAAACTTTTCTCAGAGATCTTTTGAATGTCTTTTGCAATAATCTCATGGACTTTTATCTCCCCTCCTACCATGATGCAGTACAACATGGTGGCTCTTTTGATGTTCACTTCTAAAGTGTTTGCAGTGCTTAGGATTGATCTCCTTATAAGTTCATACCACCCTTTGGCTTATGGGATGGGATCCCCTCTTTTTATAAACCTTTGCTTTCCATGGAGGTCCCTCTCCTAGTCAGTATGAATTACACAAATATCACTAGCAATCTCATCAAAATCTGGATTGCCATTTATTCTCTCCTGGTAACCAGGTTTATCAAAGTGTGCTGCTCTCAAGCCTAGGATCTTCATGATGGTATTCGGACTAAAATCAACCTCCATACCCCTTACATAACTTTTGTAAGTTGGGTTAATGGTTGTATCCGGCCTCACTGTATTGGCATAAAACTCCCTTATAATGCTAGCATTGATTCTGGTGATTGGGTTGGTGAGGAGCTCCCATTTCCTTTTCCTGATCTTCTCTCTAATCTCTGGGCATTCATCTTCAGGAAGCTGAAAAGGGATTTTTGGCAGTATCCCCTTGGGTCTCATCCATTCAAGTTGAATCTGGTGGAACAGTTATTTGAACTTCCATCTATCATAGTTGTTTTCATCCTTCTTTTAAAACTTGATGAAGATGCAATAGCTACCTTAATTATTGGCCGAATAAAGGTAGAGAAATGGTGAGGAGGGATGGGTGGTGTTATGAAATATAGGATGAGAATATAGCTTGAGGGTAAAGTAAGGTTGTGAAAGCAAATAGAACAAGAGTGATTTGTAGCACCAGAGAACACGGTTGGTGGAATTGACCTTTGAGGAACACAAAACTGAATGTATGAATACAAGAAGGTGAAGGATTGAAATATGAGGCACCGGTCCAAGTGAAGCTATATGTAGCAACATTGATAAAGAATGGATGGTGAGGATGCTTTTTGAAAGGGTGAGAATGAATGGTATGCATGTAATGTTGAATGAGGACAAAGATTGCCTCTTTATTGGGCATGTGGGGTCCGTCTTCTAGGTGATTCTCCCAACAATGTGCAGATTGGCACTTTCAAGGAATAGCTTCCAAAGTCATGTGACCCGCTTTTCTTCTTCATGCTAGCCGTACCCTGTCCCTTTTTGTCCGTTCCCTTCATCTTCTCTTTCCTATGCCTAAACAAGACAAAATTGAATTAAAAGAGATGGTGGTAAAATAAAAGGAAAGCTATGACTAAGAAAAACTTCTAAGTATTCCTTATGACACATCAATCAACCGTGACTCTTTTTATGCACTTACGTAGCCTTGGTGCGCACCAAACTTAGTGTTTGGCAATGTGGCTAAAAAAATTTAATTTCACCAAATAATTTATGTGAGAATCAATGAAACTTCTTGTCACCTTTGATTCATGCCTCATAAGGATCACCTCTTCTAAGCTTTAGAAAAAAAATAGCTCAAACTAATGCATGACATGGTTCACCTTTCATGAAATTTTAGCCTTAAAACAAGTTTAACCTTCCTTGATCTTATAGCATATGTCACAACACCAAACTTAATGTTTGACTATATACTTCAAGAAAAATGAGTGAGTATACATTCCAAGATGGTTACATGATCATTATGCTTATAAAGCCATCTTAGAGTGCCCTTAGGCAGACCAAACTTAGAGAACAAACATATGCTAAATGTTTACTGCAAGTGTCAAATTTATTCATAAAGCTCAACTTCATCCTAGGAAACCATTGATTATGGATATTAAAGCAGTAAAAACAAGAATTTTAAAACATGGGCTGCCTCACATGGAGCGCTCTTTTATTGTCACTAGCTTGACATTGGTTTTCTATTAGGGAGGGTTGTAATGTCTCAGGTCTTCTCCCCTCACAGTGAATTTGTCTCCGCTTGCCTTCTTGAGAATTTCTATATGCTCCAAGGATAGGATCCTATTAAATGTATATACTTGAGGCAGCTGAGATGGAATGGTAGGAAGATGAGGTGGAATTAATGGATGGTGGACTGATATCACTTGATCCCCTGGGGAAAAATTCTCTGTAGGGATCTTTTTGTTCTTTCATCTCCTTGGGATCTTCTTCCCAGTTCTCTTCTCTCCTTCAAGTTGTGCCTCCGTGGTTCTCAAGTCAGGAAGGTCTTTGTTGATTATTTCTTGTGAATCTTGTGGTCTCTGATCTTCTTTGGATTCCTTTGATTGTGATATTATTTAGACTTCTCATTTTTCTACTAAGCACGACTTCAAATTCTCTGGGGATGATTCATTGGGTGCTTCTTTCAGGTCTGTATCACCAGAATAAATCATCATGCATTCCTTCTCTTGATCTGGATCGTGTGAGGGTTTGAAGACATGGAAGGTGAGTTGTTCATCATGTATTCTCAATATCAACTCGCCTTGCTCAACAACTATGAGTGCTCTGGCAGTGGCTAAGAATGGTCTCCCCAGAATGATTGGATGAAGGTAGCTTTCTTCCATTTCAAGAATAACTAAATCTGCAGGAAGAAAGTACTTTCCAACTTTCACCAGTATATTTTCAACCACTCCTAGTGCTAGTTTCTGGGTCTTGTCAGCCAATTGAAGGATCACATCTGTGGGTTTTAACTCATTAATTTACAACTTCTTCATGAGAGATAGAGGCATTACATTTATGCTTGCTCTCATATCACAAAACCCTCTATCAATCATTGTGTTTCCTATGGTACAGGGGATGTGAAAACTCCCTGGATCCTTCTTCTTTGTAGGCAAGTCCTTTTGGATGAGGGCACTACATTCCTTATTCATCATTACTATTTGTCCTCCCTTCAGGGTACTTTTCTTGGTCAACAACTCTTTCATACATTTAATGTATGTGGGCATTTATTGGAGAGCCTCAAGGAAGGGGATGTTGACATGAAGACACTTAAACACATCTAGAAATCTAGTGTATGTTTTCTCCTTCTCACTACCCATGAGTCTCTGAGGGAATGGTGCTTGTGGAACATAAGGTTTAAGGAATTCTTTTTCTTTTGGTTCCTTCCTTTGTACAAGGCTAGTCCCTTGTTCTATCTCTTCCATCTTATCCTCAAGAACTCCTTGGGTATGTTCTGTTGAATTGCTAATTTCTTCCTCCAAAACCTCCTCACTTGCAAGGGTAATTGCCTTGCATTCTTTCCATCTCACATTTTTTGTTCCTCCTCTTGTATTCTTCTCAGTGTCACTTGGGAAACTATCAGTAGGCCTAGGAATTTGCTGAGAAAAATATCCTTCTTGGGATTCAAGCTTCTTGATGGTTTCTCCTCGACTTTTCATACTAGCCCATACTTTGTCCTTGAATGTTCTGTTGTCTTGAACCACTGATGAACTGAAGTATTTATGGTTTAGAATTCATAATAAATTTACGTTTCAAGTATAGCTTCTAAACCAAGCAATAATCCTTTCATACAAAAATTTTGGTTGTCACTTAAGCAAACCCAATAAAATTGATAACCAAAGTATTCAAACCTTGGGTCGTATCTCAAGGAATTGCAGGAAAGTATGATTTATTATTGGTTATGGAAAAGGTATGTTTTTGGGTTTTTTGAAATAGAGGACAAGTAATTTAAATGGCAAGAAAAAATAAATTAATAATTATAAAGACTCTTGGCAAGGTATGAGGACTGGAAATCCCATCCTAGTTATCCTTATCAGGTGTGATGAGAATTGTTTATCGCTCTCACTTAGTTAACCCTCACTAAATAAAGGAAAGTCAAGTGGACCAATTAATTTGATCCTCAAGTCCTAGTCAACTCCTGTGGAAAGACTAGCTTTAGAGTAATCCAAATCAATCAGCGAATTCCAATTTTCAATCAACGCTGAGTTTGATAACTCAAGTGTTACCAATTACTTAACCAAAGCCAAAAGGAGAAAAATCTAGATTAAATTGAAAGCATCATAAATAGAATAAAACAATCATAAATCTGAAATACCGCAAATTATATTAAGTAGAATATTCAAATCTAACATGGAAAGATTCACAAGCCAATTTGGCAACATAAATAATTAATAAGTAAAAGCATTAGAGTAACTAAAAGTAGAAGAGAACATAAAATTAAAGTTGAGAACATTGAACCTGGAATTTGGAGTAATAACCATAAAGTAAAAGGAATCTTGATTCTAAAACCTAAAAGAGAGGAGAGATCCTCTCTCTCTCAAAAACTACATCTAAAACCTAATAATTCTCTATTCTGAATGTTGTATGAATTGTTGTTGTTGATTCCCCCATTCTCTGGCTTTTATTCTGTGTTTCTGGGCTTGGATCTGGGCCAAAAAAGGGCCCAGAAATCGCTGGGGGCGACTTCTGCATGTTTCTGCACGTGGCGTCCGTCACGCGTGCGCGTGGGTCATGCGATTGTGTCATTTGGAGTTTTTCCTTGTCACACGTACGCATCGTTTGTGCTCTATGCTAGGTACGCGTCCGCGTCGTCCATGCGTTCGCGTCGCTACCAATTTCTTCAAAACTCCATTTTGCGCGTTCCTTCCATTTTTGCATGTTTCCTTTCCGTCTTCTGAGCCATTCCTGCACTATGAAGCCTGAAATTACTTAACACACAGATCACGGTATCGAATGGTAATAAAAGATAATTGAAATAAATATTTTTAAAGCATAGAAAATATGTTTTTACCCATATCATAGAATAAGGAAGGAATTGTAAAACCATGCAATTCTTATGAATATTTGGGTGAGGAATTGATAAAAACACTTAATTGAGCACAAGATATATCATAAAATAGGAGTTTATCAACCTCCCCACACTTAAACATTAGCATGTCCTCATGCTAAATCCAAGAGAAAAAGGTGAAGGTAGAATGGTGGAATCTTATGCAATGCAATCTATTCTAAATGAAAGCTACCTAAATGAATCATGTAATTCTAATTACTATCCACCTATATATATAGAGCTTACATGTGGTTAAATTGATTCATATTTTCAAGGAATCATATATGCATAGCCAAGCCTAAATCATGTTAAAGCACCTTCACAATTGAGTTGAGTTAAAGGAATTCACAAACTTGCAAGACAATTAACAATTAAATTTGGATATATGGAGATGAGCTATTGAACCCTCACTGGATTTTGTGTTTCCTCTCTAGTCACTCAGTGTTTGGGGTTAATCACTCTATTCTTCTCTAGTTATGCTTTCTAAAACTTTGTTCTTCATCTAACCAATCAACAAATATCTAATGCATACATACAAACATCATGAGGTCTTTTTCAAGGTTGTAATGGGGCCAAGGTAAAGGTGAGGATATATATAAGGTTAAGTGAGCTATAGATTGAATCCTTGATTAGTCTAAGATCTCACCTAACATATACATACTCTATATAATTTAAAATGATGCCTAGTCTTCCCATAATTTTCCCACTTTTTTATCACTGACGATCGGACTTTTGCGTGGTCTAGAAATTCGCAGATAAATCCTCGTTGCAAGTATAGTTCCTAAACCAAAAAAAGTCCTTTCATACAAAAGTTTTGGTTGTCACAAGTAACAAACCCAATAAAATTTATAAACCGATGTATTCAAACCTCGGGTCGTCTTCTCAAGGAATTGCAGGGAAGTATGATTTTTTATTCGTTATGGAAGACATAATTTTTCGGTTTTGTAAAAGTTTGAACAGGAGAAATAAATTACAGGAATTAGTAAATCAATAACTAAGAAAACTCTTGGCAAGGTATGAAAATTTGGAAGTCCTATCCTAGTTATCCTTATCGATGGTGATGAGAATTGAGTTTTAATCCCACTTAGTTAACCTTTACTAAAGCAAAGGAAAGTCAAGTGGACTAATTAGTTTGATCCTCAAGTCCTAGTCAATCCCTGTGGGAAGACTAGCTTTAGAGCAATCTAGATCAATTAGTAATCTGCCAATTTCAACCGCTGCTGAGTTTGACAACTCAAGTGTTACCAATTACTTAACCAAAGCCAAAAGGAAGAAAATATCTAAATTAAATTAAAAGCATTCATAAATAGAATAAAGCAATCATAAATCTGAAATACCTCAAATTACGTTTAAACATAAATTCAAATCTAACATGGAAAGGTTTATAAGCTAAATGAAAAGATAAATATCAATTAAAGTAATAAAATAAAAGTAGAAAAATAAATTAAAGGAACACTGAACCTGTGATGAAGAAGAAATAATCCTAAATCCTAAAACTAAATCCTAAGAGAGAGGAGAGAACCTCTCTCTCTCTCCAAAAACTACATCTAAATTATGAAAAGTGAATAATCGAAGACCTCTTAATGAATGGATGCATTCCCCCACTTTATAACCTCTAATCTGTGTTTTCTGGACTTGGATCTGGGCCAAAAGGGTTTCAGAAATCGCTGGGGGCATTTTCTGCAGTTTCTGCACGTGGCGTCTGTCACGCATCCGCGTGGGTCACGCGGTCACGTCATCTGGGAGTTTTCCTTATCACGCGTTCGCTTCAATCACGCGTACGCGTCATTTCCGTTTTGCTCAAGGCACGCGGCCGCATCAGTCACGCGTTCGCGTCGTTGCCTTTTCGCGCTAGGCACGCGGCCGCGTCGTCCATGCGTTCACGTCACTGCCCTTTTCTTCAAAACTCCATTTTTGTGCTTTCCTTCCATTTTTGTATGTTTCCTTTCTGTCCTCTAAGCCATTCCTGCCTTGGGAGATCTGAAAATACTTAACACACAAATCATGGCATCGAATGGTAATAAAGGATAATTAAAATTAATATTTTTAAAGCATAGGAAACATGTTTTTCACATATTTCACATAATAAGGAAGGGAAAGTAAAACCATGCAATTCACATGAATAAGTGGGTGAAGGGTTGAATAAATCACTTAAATTGAGCACAAAATACATCATAAAATATGGGTTTATCAACCTCCCTACACTTAAACAATAGCATGTCCTCATGCTAAATCCAAGAGAAAGGGTAGAGTTAGAATGGTGGGATCTCATGCAATGCATTCTATTCTAAATTCAAACTACCTAAATGAGTCATGCAATTCTAGTTATTATTCACTTCTATATAAAGCTTACATGTAGTTAGTTTGTTTCATATTTTCAAGGAATCATATATGTACAAGTAAGGCCAAACCAATTTAAAACATGTTCACAATTGAGATGGGTTAAAATATTTCACAGACTTGCAAGACAATTTGACAATTTAAACATAGATATATGGGAATGAGCTATTGAATCCTCACTGGACTTTGTGTTTACTCTCTAGTCACTTAGTGTTTATTGGGTTAATCACTCTATTCTTTTTCTATCCTTGCTTTCTAAAAATTTGTTCTTCATCTAACCAATCAACAACTATGAAATACATACATACAAAAATCATGAGGTCTTTTTCAAGGTTGTAATGGGGCCAAGGTAAAGGTAAGGGTATATGTATAAGGCTAAGTGAGCTAACAAAGTGAATCCCTGATTAGTCTAAGATCTCACCTAACATACATACTTTATATAATTTAAAGCGCTTTACCTAGCTACCCAAACTTCTTCCCCCTTTTGTGTTACATGCTCATGTATCAAATTTACTTTTAAATTTTGTCCCATGTGCATTGATTCTTGGGATTTTGCATTGGAGGTAATTTTTGTATCCCCTTATTTAATTACTTAAAAGTTTTTTTTATGCACATGGTATTTTAATTAATTTGGTTTCACATGAGCATGCTTCCCAAATATTCAAATAATTTTTTTCAATTCCAATTTCCCACTTTTTCTATCATTTCATGTTCTCATAAAATTTCTCACATTTAAATAATACACAATATCTATCTTAAGCTGACCAAGGATTCAACTTGGGATTTTTATTTTGTTTTTCTGCTTAAGGCTAGTAATGTGGTTATAGAACGAGAGGGGATTAAAAAGCTCAAGGGGGCTAACAAGGGTGATGTAAAAGGTAGGCTAATTTGGGATAAGTGAGGAAAGATTCAAATGATGGCCTCAATCATCTTTTGGTATGTATCTATATTCTATATTGGACATATAGATTAAAACAAAGTAAAGAACACCAGAATGAAAAAGAAGGGTAAAACACACAGGAATGAAATTTATGGTTTGAATGTAACCTTACAATTAAGCTCAAAACTTACAGGCTGTGTGTTCTCCAGCTCAGAAATCATATATCAGTTATACATGTCATGCAAGTAGAAATCAAGAGTTCCCATTCAACTCAATGTAAATCTTAGGGTGGCCCGTAAAATCTTAATGTTCCTCCTTGAAGAAATGTTGTTAACTAACTAATATGTAATGCTATATATACAAGGTGTGTGGATGTTTGATTATGTTAAAGTCTCTAGTTTACTTCTTTTTGTTTTCAATTAAATCAAACTATTATATGCTAAAAGGGTAAACTATACTAATTAATCTGCATATTCTATAACTAATAAGTTTATAATT
Organism: Arachis ipaensis; assembly: GCF_000816755.2. NCBI lineage: Eukaryota > Viridiplantae > Streptophyta > Magnoliopsida > Fabales > Fabaceae > Arachis > Arachis ipaensis. Next base: position 61,798,877 of record NC_029788.2, read on the forward strand.
GCAAACTAAACTAAATGTCTAAGATATAAACTAAAGTGCAAAATGCGGAAATAAAGTAAAAATACAGCAAAACAACAATGTGCAAGTACTTAAAAAAATAAAAATAAAAATACAGAAAAATAAACAAAATAAGATAGAAGAGTCTGTAGTGGTTCACCAAAAAGATACGCCAGGGATGGCGACCTCCCCACACTTAAAATATAGCATCGTCTTCGATGCTCACTCAAGCTGGGTGTGAAGAAGTGTCATCACCGGAAGGAGGGGCTGCTGGTGTCTCTGTGGTGGTCTAAGGGTCTGCAGTCTCTATGAAGGTAGTGGGATCTGTCTGATGTAGTGGGTGCACTGACTGTAGAGGAATCTCCGGGTCTGCAGCCTAGATCTGGTGTGGCTCCTCATGCTGTGCCGCAGCCTGCTCGGGTCCTCCCTGCTCGGCCTGGGTATGTGCCTCCTCTACATGATCGCTCGCCTCTGCCTCAGATGTATCAGAAGGGGTGTCAGGCTCGGAGGGGGTGTCACTGCCGGATCGGATCATCAACTTAAGGTGCTCATAGTGCCGCTTGTTACGACGCTCCATACGATCCAGGCGGGCGAAGAGTCGATGCACCAAATGATAAATGGGCTCAGGAGTAGGTGGATGTGCAGTGGATAAGGCTGGTGCAGTAGTGGATCGTGAAGGGGCAACTGAAGGTGTGGCTGCCTCATCAGAAGCGGTTAGGAATGGGGGGTCTGTAGCCTAAAGCCTGAAACTTCCTGCTGTGTGGAATGATCTTCTTGCAATCTACAGCAGTCGACTTCGCATCGGCCAGCTCCCAAGGCACGTCAGCTCGGCGGCCTAGCTGGGTGATCAGATAAGGGAAAGGGAGAGCGCCTCTGACATGGACCCTGGCCATATAATACCGAATAAATCGTGGAAGATACAGGTCCTTACCCTCCATCACGCACCAGATGAGGGTGATCATAGCAGCGGGCAGCTCTGTCTCATGAGTGCTCAACATTACATAGTTGCTCAGAATCTGGTGCCAGAGCCGAGCCTCATCATTCAGATATATCAGCTTGATTCCTTTAGGCATCACTGTGTTCTTACCCATGACCCATGGGATAGTAGGATCAAGGGCTAATCTCTGCTTGACAGCATCCCAGTCAAATCTCATAAATCGCATATCCTCTTCAGCCTTTTGGTAATTTTGGTAATGATCTGACTTAGGCTGAAGGTGGAGGATGTCCTCAATAGCTTCCTCAGTGACCAAAATCTGTTTCCCTCCGAGGTGCACTGCATCCAGGGAAGTCTTGAAATAGTTACAGTAAAATTCTCTGACCCAGGAAGCGTTGACCTCTGTCAAGTTTCGTTCCAAGAAGAATCAGCCTCGCTGTTTTATCTATTCGGAGGTGTACTGCTATAGTTCTTCTGGAATTTTTAGAGTTCTCTCCAGGTACAGGTTCCTGGAAGTGGCAAACACTGGATACTTTAGCTCACAGTGTCTGTTTGCAAATTTAACTGGATCTATGGCAGTGAGGAGCTGGTCAGCCTTCTCCTGCGGGGTAAAGTGCTTTTCCCGCCAGGAGTCGTCATGCAAGATGTCGAGGATGTTCATAGAGGATTCGCCTCTTTTGCTTTTGCCAGTGGTTGCTTTGCCTTTTCCTTTGCGTTGAGGGTCAGACATCCTTAAAAGCAGAAATTCCAGGATATAATTGAAGAACAAAAGCAGGAAAATAAGTAGGCAAATAGAATAATAGCAATATAAGCACAGAGTGGTAAAAGAGCAGTAGAATTATGAAATGAGTTAAATATATGTACATTTTGGACTGTATTTGAGTTAAAAATCCGAGATGAGAAATCACAATCCAAAATATATTATAAGTAGAATACATGTTAATTAGGAAAAACAATAATCATGCCTTGAGTTAGAAAGATAAAGTAGTTAGTTAAAAACCAGAAAGAGAAGTTTGAAAGTTAGATTGGTTAGGATTGAAAAAGGAGGAGTTAAAGTAAATGGCATGAGAATGGTTTCTTAGTTAACAAGATTTACAAAAACTTGAAGAATATGCAAATCATATTCAGGCAAGGATTGCAAGTTGTTGATGATAATTCATATGGATGAAGGAAGTGTAAAATGAGAATGAAATCATCAATAAGCAGTTGGAGACTCAGGGAACCATAAAGAATGAGAATGTGAGCCCGTGCATTCATGAATTGATTTGGTTGTAGCCAAGTAATGCAAAATCAAAAATGCCAAAACCAATACATGAATGGAAAAATGAAACAAGGTGTAGAAAATTGGGCAGCATTTCGGCTAAAAGTGGGTGTTCCCGGAAATAAACAACAGGGAAAATCAGTTCATATAGTTTTAAATAAAACTGCAAATAAACACAAATAACATGAACATGAAAGAGTAGTGTAACAGCAGCAAGAAACAAGGAAGAACAGTGTATGAACAATATGATCATCACAGCAAAATCAGAATTGCGAAATAGATAAAGCAAGTAGCAAGAACGGCACAATTATCAGGCCTAAATCTACTAACCACATCCTAGCTACCTAACCACCTAGAATCTACTACAAACATGCATCTCTAACTATCCTAATTTGAACAGAATCTGAAAAAATATGCAACTAACTACGGAAGATAGAGAAATCGGTGTTTGGCAGAACCTGGTATGTGAATGAACAGAAGTGAGGGCAGAGAGATGGTGGTGACGCAGGGGTGATGGCAGGGTGGTACGGCGGCATTGTGCAGTGACGGAAAGGGTGGTTCGGTGGGGCTGGGTGGATGAGGGTTAATGTTGGAAAAGGGGATGAAGGGGTAAGAGGGTAGGGTTGGAGGGGGGTTGGCCGGCGGTTCTGTGTGGGTGGCGACTTGGTGATGGGCATGGCGGTGGGTGAGAGGCGTGGAAGAGACTGGTGGAGGAAGAAGAGAAAGAAAAGAGGAGGGGTGTCGCGGGGTGGTCTAGGTGGTTGGGGGTGGTGCGATGGTCGGAGATGGGCAGCTGGGACGGTGGTGAGTGCAGAGAAGGAATGGGTGAGAGGAGGGTTGGGGGTGAATGGGCGACGCGATGGGGTTTGGGTTCCCGTGACTTGGGGTTAGTAGATTCAAATCCACGCGAACGCGTGGGGCACACGATCGCGTGACTAGGGTGAAATGGGTTTGACGCGGTCGCGTGGTCGACGCAGTCGCGTGGGTTGGGTAAAAGATGGGTGACGCGGACGCGTGAGGCACGCGACCGCGTCGCTGTAAATTGTGCTAGATGCACACTTCCAACGTTGTTTTAGCGCAACTCTCTGTTTCCATTTAGGGGGCCATTATATCCATACGATACAGACGCGTCGCTCTCGCTTTTGCGTGGGATGAGTGTTTTGCGAGGGATAAAATAAAAACAAATAACACGAAATAAAATTGAAAAAAAAAATGATCATACCGTGGTGGGTTGTCTCCTACCTAGCACTTTTAGTTAAAGTCCTTAAGTTGGACATTAGATGAGCTTCCTGTTATGGTGGCTTATGCTTAAATTCATCCAGAAATCTCCACCAATGTTTGGAATGCCAACAGCCTCCGGGGTCCCAAACTAGGCATGTAAAGCTTTTGAGCAGCTTAAAACAGATTCTCAGGCTCCCGGGGTGGCGAATGTCAGAATAGATTCCAGGATCCCAAACTTTGCTTTTAAATCCGCCTTTGTCTTGATCTAAATTCTTCCATCCAGGCGGTTTAGAAATTATATTCTCACCAAGATGACCAAACACCTTCCGAGACCCATTCAATTGAACTTGACACCAATCCTTGCACTTCAGATTGAAGTGTGGAACCTTATTGAATCTTGCACACTAGCTCTGAGTACGAGCCATTTCCCTCTTACTCTTAAAGCCACAGAGAGCTCTAAGTTGGCCATCTGTTTCAAGCAAACCATATTCAAGTGGAAAAGTAAAGATAAAGGTTAAGGATTGTACCCATATGAAGCTTGTATTAGGTGGTAATGGGCTTGGGATAGGTGTTTCTAGTGGTTCTGTAAGCTCTACTCCCTTGTATTCTTCTGTGAATTCCTCCACTTCTTTACAAAGATCTTCAACTGCAACTGCGTTTTGATCAAAGTCTTCTATGTCTTCCTCGTCACTCAAGTCATAAGTTGGAGGTTGAGAGAAATCTACCTCGACATCATCTTCGTATTCACTTGGATAAGGTTCTTCAGGCTCAAGGAGTTCAGTTGCAGATGCAAGTTCATGACTAGGAGAGCTTGATTCATGATCATCACTGCTATGGAATCAATTTTTTGGTCTGTTCTGTCCAATATTTCACAAGGTATATGCTTTGGAAGTTGTGCACTATCCTCCCTGGCGTCAAATTCGAACTTCTCGGCGGAATCCTTTATAGTTCTCGATTCCCATGGAGGTTCAGCATCTCCTAAAACTTCAACCACTTCTTCCTCTACAACTATTATGGCTTCCTCCACTTGTTCCAATACAAAGCCATGCTCCTCATTGTCCATCGAAGTTTCTAGTGTCTCCTTCATGCTACGCTCTTCTTTTGATTCTCCACATGTAGCCATGGGAGTACTTTGAGTGCTCAGATGTCTGGAAGCTAATTTATTTACTACCTCGGTTAAGGCAGTAGCGAGTTCCAGTACGCCCCTTTGCATCTTCGCTTGCCCTTGAAGAAGAACGCGAAGGGTGTCATCCAATGGATATTGGGGTGGATATGAGGGTTCATTGGTTGGGAGAGAGGGTTCATAATAAGAATGTGGTGGTTCTTGGGAGTAATTGGATTGGGGTTGTGGTGGATAAGGGTCATACGGTGGTGAATGGTGAAAAGGAACTTGTGATTTTGGTGGTTCAAATCTATGTTGAGAGGGTGGTTCATAAGCACAGGGTGGAACTTGTTGGTAACTACAAGATGATCCACCGTATCTATTGCCTTGGCATGCATTGTAGAATGGTCGTCGTCTATGATACTGTGGAGGGTGTTGTTGCCTAAAGGGTTGATCAAGTTCTCGTGGCTCCATCCATCTTTGGCTGTTCTGACCTTGATGCATGTTTCTGCTATAGCTTTCATTCCCTTCAACAATATTAGAACCAAACTCAAAGCGAGAAGGGTGAGTACTCATGGTAGCTTAATAAGAATTAAAAATGAAAACAGGAACAAATAAACAAGTAAAAGAAAAATATTTACAATAACCAATAATAAGGCACACGTTTGCAATTCCCCGGCAACGGCGCCATTTTTAAAAGAGCGAAACTCTCGTGCGATCTAGAATTTTCTAAAAATAAATTCCCATTGTAAGTATAGTTTCTAGACCGACAAGAATTCCTTCCTTACAAAAGTTTGGGTTGCGACAAGTAACAAACCCAATAAAATTTATAAACCGAAGTATTCAAACCTCGGGTCGTCTTCTCAAGGAATTGCAGGGAAGTATGATTTATTATTGGTTATGCAAAATAGTATTTTTGGGTTTTGAAAAGGTTTGAACAGGAGAAATAAATTGCAGGAATTAGTAAATCAATAACTAAGAAAACTCTTGGCAAGGTATGAAAATTTGGAAGTCCTATCCTAGTTATCCTTATCGATGGTGATGAGAATTGAGTTTTAATCCCACTTAGTTAACCTTTACTAAAGCAAAGGAAAGTCAAGTGGACTAATTAGTTTGATCCTCAAGTCCTAGTCAATCCCTGTGGGAAGACTAGCTTTAGAGCGGTCTAGATCAATTAGTAATCTGCCAATTTCAACCATTGCTGAGTTTGACAACTCAAGTGTTACCAATTACTTAACCAAAGCCAAAAGAAAGAAAATATCTAAATTAAATTAAAAGCATTCATAAATAGAATAAAGCAATCATAAATCTGAAATACCTCAAATTACGTTTAAACATAAATTCAAATCTAACATGGAAAGGTTTATAAGCTAAATTAAAAAGATAAATATCAATTAAAGTAATAAAATAAAAGTAGAAAAATAAATTAAAGGAACACTGAACCTGTGATGAAAAAGAAATAATCCTAAATCCTAAAACTAAATCCTAAGAGAGAGGAGAGAACCTCTTTCTCTAAAAACTACATCTAAATTATGAAAAGTGAATAATCGAAGACCTCTTAATGAATGGATGCATTCCCCCACTTTATAACCTCTAATCTGTGTTTTTTGGACTTGGATCTGGGCCAAAAGGGTTTCAGAAATCGCTGGAGGCGTTTTCTACAGTTTCTGCACGTGGCGTCTGTCACGCGTCCGCGTGGGCCACGCGGTCGCGTCATCTGGAAGTTTTCCTTGTCACGCGTTCGCTTCAGTCACGCGTACGCGTCATTTTCGTTCTGCTCAAGGCACGCGGCCGCGTCAGTCACGTGTTCGCGTTGCTGCCTTTTCGCGCTAGGCACGCGGCCGCGTCATCCATGCGTTCGCGTCGCTGCCCTTTTCTTCAAAACTCCATTTTTGTGCTTTCCTTCCATTTTTGTATGTTTCCTTTCTGTCCTCTAAGCCATTCCTACCTTGGGAGATCTGAAAATACTTAACACACAAATCATGGCATCGAATGGTAATAAAGGGTAATTAAAATTAATATTTTTAAAGCATAGGAAACATGTTTTTCACATATTTCACATAATAAGGAAGGGAAAGTAAAACCATGCAATTCACATGAATAAGTGGGTGAATGATTGAATAAATCACTTAAATTGAGCACAAAATACATCATAAAATATGGGTTTATCAATCACATATTCATGTACCAAATTATTTTTAATTTTATCCCATGTGCGTTGATTTCTTTACTAAATTCATTATTGGGGTAATTTTGTCCCCTTATTCATTTATTTAATTAAAAAGGGTTTTTTTAAGCATAAACAAAACATGTCAATACACATGGTATTTTAATTATTTTGGTTTCACATGAGCATGCTCCCAAATTTCTGATTATTTTATTAATTTAATCATTTCCTATCAACCCATGTTCCCACGTTTTCCCACGCTTAGTGGATACACAATCTCTATCTTAAGCTAACCAAGGATTCAACTTGGGATTTATAATTTGTTTTTCCACTTAAGGCTAGTGATGTTGTTATAGAACAGAATAAATGGGGATAAAAGGCTCAAGGGGGCTAACAAGGGTGACATGAAAGGGTAGACATATTTGGGATAAGTGAGCAAAAATAAGTAATGGCCTCAATCACATGCAAGTATGTAAATACATTCTATATTGGACATATAGACTGAAACCACGTAAAGATTGCAAGCATAGAAAAGAAGTGTGAAACAAACAGGAATGAAATTTATGGTTAAATGTAACCATACAATTAAGCTCAAAAACTCACGGGTTGTGTGTTCTTTGGCTCAAAAACCATATATCAGTTATGTATATCATGCAAGTATAAATTAAGAGTTTCCATTCAACTCAATGTGAATCTTAGAATGGCTCTTATAAAATTTAGTATTTTTCTTGAAAAAATGTTGTCAATTTACCAACATTTATTGCTATATATATGTAAGGTGTGTGGATTGTTGTGATTCTGAAAAACTTAAAATTTCTAGTTTACTCTTTTATTCTCAATTAAACCAAGTTATCATATGCTAAAAGGGTAAACTAAACTAATTAGTCCATATTTTCTATATCACAACTAATAAGCTAAAAGTGCAAACTAAACTAAATATCTAAGATATATATAAACCAAAGTATAAAATATAATAAAATAAACAGAAATACAGTAAAAGGAAAATGCACAAGTACTGAAAGACAGATAAAATAAAATAAAATGTAGAAAAAGAAAAAGAAATAGGATAAGGAGAGTCTGAAAGTGGTTCACCAAAAATAAAGTACGCCAGAGATGGCGACCTCCCCACACTTAACTAATAGCATCGTCCTCGATGCTCAATCAAGCTGGGTGTGAGGAAGTGGCATCTCTGGAAGGATGTGCTGCTGGTGTCTCTGTGGGCTCTGGCAGGGATAGTACACGAGGCTCTGTCTGGATCGGTGCCTGTGAGTCGGATGGCTGTGTCTGCGGAGGCTCCTCATGTTGTGGCTCTACCTGCTGAGATGCTGCCTGTTGGTGCTCTGCAGGTGCCTCTGCCTCATGATCATCTGCCTCCTCCTCAGAAGGCTCTGATGGTGTGTCAGGCTCGGAGGGGATGTCAGGGTTGCCAGACCGGATCATTAGCTTCAGATGCTCATAACGCCACTTGTCGCGGTGCTCCATCCGATCCAGGCACTCGAAGAGTCGGCGCACCAGGTGGTAGATGGGCTCTGAAGCAGGTGGAGGTGCTGTGGTGGTGGCTGGTGCAGCAGAAACGGAAGGGGCAGCGGAAGATGTGGCTGCCGCAGTAGAGGCAGTGAAAAATGGAGGTCTGTAGCCCAAAGCCTAGAATTTCCTGCTGTGGAAATGAGGGTAATCATGGCAGCTGGCACCTCTGTCTCATGAGTGCTCGGCATCACGTAGTTACTCAGAATCTGCTGCCAAAGCCGAGCCTCATCATTCAGATAGATAAGCTTAATTCCCTTTGGGTTTGTTGTTGTCTTACCCATGACCTATGGGACGGTAGGATCAAGAGCTATAGTCCTCTTTACTGCGTCCCAGTTAAACCTCATGAATCTCATATCCTCTTCAGCCTTTTGGTAACCATCTGGCTGGTTTGATTTAGGCTAGAGGTTGAGGATTTCTTCTAGTGCTTCCTCAATAACCAGAATCTGCTTGCCTCTGAGTTGCACTGCATCCAGGGACGTTTTGAAGTAGTTGCAGTATAATTCTCTGACCCAAAATGCATTGACCTCAGTCAAGTTCCTTTCCAGGAAGAACCACCCTCTCTGTTTAATTTGTTCTGAGGTGTATTGTTTGAGTTCTTCTGGGATTTTGAGGGTATTTTCCAGGTATAGGTTGCTGAAAGTTGCAAAGAAGACCGGATACTTCAGCTCACAGTATCTGTTGGAAAACTTGACTGGGTCTGTGGCAGGCACCAACTGATCAGCCTTTTCCTGTGGGGTAAAATTCTTTTTCCGCCAGGAATCGTCATGGAGGATATCCAAAATAGAGGTAGAGGATTCTCCTCTTTTCCTTTTGCCTGTGGTTGCTTGCCCTTTCCTTTGCTTTTAGGGTCAAACATTCTGAAAAGTATAAGTTCTAGGATACAGTTTAAGAAACTAAAGCAAGAAAACAGGTAAGCAAATAGGATTTAATCAATAGAAGCATAGAGGGGCAAAAGAGGAATAAAAGAGCAATATAAGCATGGAGTGAGTTAAATATATGTAAAATTTTGGATTCTATGCAAGTTAAAAGTTGGAAAAGAAAAATCACAATCCAAAATCTATGATATGCGGAATTCTTGTTAATTAGGAAAAACAGTAATCATGCCTTGAAATGGTTTTAAAGTGGTTATTTGAAAACTAATAGAAAAGTTAGAAAGTTAAAGTAGTTAAGAGGTAAAAAATGAAGTTAAAGTAAGTGGCATGGTGTTGTGGTTTTTAATTAACGCAAATTGCACAAACTTGAATAACAAGCAACTCACATTCAAGTAGATATTGCAGATTATTGATGATAAATCATATAAAGAAAAGAAGTGCAAAATGAAATTGAAATCATCAATAATGCTATTTAATTTATAAGGGAATCAAAAAGAATAAGAAAGCTGGCCCGTGCATTCATGAATCGGTTTGGTTGAAACCAATTAGTGCAAAATTTGAAAGTGCCAAAACCAATTTATGAATGGTAGTTGAGTGAAATAATTTGCTGAAAAAAATTGGATAGCATTTCGGCTAAAAATTGAACGTTCCCAGGTAATAAACAACAGCAGAAACAGTTCATATGTTAATAAAGTAGAGCAACAAATAGTAATTCACATGAGTTCAGAATAAACAAACTCAATATGCATTAAAGAATAGTAAAGAACAGCATATGAAAAGCATTGTCATCACAACAAATTCAAAATTGCGAAATAGATAAAACAAGTAACAAGAACGGCACAATTATCGGCCTAAATCCACTAACCAAATCCTAGCTACCTAACCACCTAAAATCCACTACGATCATGCATCTCTAACTATCCTAAATTTAATTTTATTTGAAAAAAAATGCAACTAACTAACTAACTAGAAAAGGAATTAGTGTTTGGCATAACCTGGTTGGCGCAGTAACAATTTGAATGCAGAGAGATGGTGGTGGTTCGGGAGGGTGACACGGCGGCGTTGGGAGTTTCGTGGTGTTGGCAGGGTGGCACGGCGGCGGTCCTTGGTGGTTCGGCTTAGCGCAGGGGATGAAAGAGGGAGGGGAACAGAAGAAGAAGGATAGGGGTGAGGAGGTGGGGTGGTTGACGCGAAATGGGTTAGGGTTCCGCGTCGAAGGGGTAAGTGGATTCAAATCCATGTGAACGCGTGGATCACGCGATCGCGTGATTGGGGCGGAAAGGAAATGATGCAGACGCATCATTGACGCGATCGCATGAGTGAGGGATAATGAAAGTGACGCGTATGTGTGGGGCACGCGTACGCGTCGCTCAGAATTGTGCTAAACGCACAATTCCAGCGTCGTTTTGGCGCAACTCTCTGTCTCTATTAAGGGGGCAATAATATTCACGCGACGCGTACGAGTCGCCCACGCTTTTCGCGTGGTGTGTGTAAAGTGGAAGTGATGCGTTCACGTCATTAACGCGAACACGTGGCCCAAATTGTGCCTAACGCATGACAGCCGCACGATTCCAGCCCAACTTTCTGGGCGTTGGATTATTACGTCGATTTCGAATCGACGCCCACGCGTGGCACATGCGCACGCGTGGGGTCCATTTTTTTTATATGCAATATGCAATATGCAATATGCAAGATGCAGATGTCTTGAATGATCCTAGGAAATAAAATAGAATAATATAAAATGAAACTAAAAACAAACAAAACGAAATAAAATTAGAGTTGAAAAAGGAACGATTATACCGTGGTGGGTTGTCTCCCACCTAGCACTTTTAGTTAGAGTCCTTAAGTTGGACATTTGATGAACTCCTTGTTATGGTGGCTTGTGCTTGAACTCATCCAGAAATCTCCACCAACGTTTGCAGTTCCAATATCCTCCGGGATCCTAGACTAGGCATGTAAAGCCTTCGAGCAAATCAAAGCAGGTTTTCAGGCTCCACGGGTCTTGATTGTTAGAATGAATCCCAGGATCCCAAACCTTGCTTTTGTAACCGTCTTTCTATTGATCTTCATTTTTCCAGCCGGGCGGTATGTAACCTGGATTTCCACTGAGATACCTGAACATCTTCTGAAACCTATCAATTCTAGATCTATACCAATCCTTGCATTTCCAATTTGAACATCGAACCGTATTGAACCTTGGATACTGATGCGGGTGGAAACTGTCTCTCAACAAATTTCCTTCGGCAAGTGTACCGAATTTGTCGTCAAGTAAAAACTCACAATAGAGTGAGGTCGAATCCCACAGGGATTGATTGATCAAGCAACTTTAATTAGAAGAATGTTCTAGTTGAGCGAATCCAGAATTTGGGTTGAGAGTTGCAGAAAATAAAATGGCGGGAATGTAAATAACAGAAAAGTAAATGCTAGAATTAAAGGATTGGAAGTAAACGACTGAAAATAAATTACAGAATTGTAAATGGGAATGTGGGATTTGCTCATAAAAGTAAATGGCAGAAATTAAAGAGAATGGGTAAGATCAGAGATGGGGAGTTCATTGGGCTTAGGAGATGTTGCAATTTTCCGGATCAAGTTCATTTTCATCTCTTCCTCAATCAA
>NC_029788.2:61813897-61817114 GCF_000816755.2 Arachis ipaensis
GCACACATTATTGAGACTTAACATTTCCAATAACTTTGAAAAGCCCCCTTTGTTCCCACGTTAGAGCCCACGTTAACTTAGTTAACATGGCTCTTTAACGTGGGCTTGCCATCCTTCGAGAACGTTAGTGACACTCAACATTGTCACTAACGTTGGGGATGGCTAAGCATGGCCACGTTAGAAGCCACGTTAACCTAGTTAACATGGACTCTAACGTGAGACATAGGGGCACCTTGGAACGTTAGTGACAATGTTGAGTGTCACTAACGTTAGCCATTCTTTCACTCATCAACGTTAGCTTCCACAATAACTAAGTTAACATAGAAGTTAACGTGGCTCCTTGGGGGGGTTGTGTGGTTGCTTACAACGTTAGTGACAATGTTGGGTGTCACTAACGTTGTCGACCACTCTTGCTTCTTACGTTAGCTCCCACGTTAACCAAGTTAACGTGGGAGTTAACGTGGTATATTCCTCCTTAGGCCAACGTTAGTGACAATGTTGAATGTCACTAACGTTGGTGTTTCTTCCCCCTTTTTAACGTTAGAGGCCACGTTAACTAAGTTAACATGGACTCTAACGTGGCCACTTATGAGCATTTACCAACGTTAGTGACAATGTTAAGTGTCACTAACGTTGGCTCAACTTCCCTTCTCCATGTTAGAGTTCACATTAACTTAGTTAACGTGACTCTTAACGTGGTCAATGATGGCTTTGAGAGCGTTATTGACAATCACTTTTCTCATTAACTTTGCAAGTTACCTCCCATTCCTTGCTTCCTTTGGTCCTGAAATCAAGCAATAGAGCGCATCAAAGTTCTAGTCCAAGTCATGGGCAATGCAACATACAATTTGTCACTAAACTTATGCAAAATCCTCATGAAATAATGTAAAATGCACAATGTATGCTTGAATCAAGGTGTAAGTGAATAACTACCCAAAACTAGCTTATTTCCTAAGGAAATGCATGAAACTAACCTAAAAACAGTAAAGAAAAGGTCAGTGAAACTGGCCAAGATGCCCTGGCATCACAACACCAAACTTAAAGCTTGTTTATCCCTAAGCAAGTACTGGAATAAGAGAATGATGAATGAAATGCCAAGAGTAATGAGTCATTCTTGTGGAAGTCATATCACTGATTTTATGGTGGTTTCATGCATAGCAACTTAGGTTCATTCCTGGCTTTCAGACCTTTATCATGTCTTAAAACACTTACTTTGCTTACATCCCATGAGACTTTTATTCATTGATACCTTTATTGTCATTTCAGAGCTTATTGGTGTTCTTAGGCTAAGTGCTCTGTAAGGGGGCAACTTTTTAAGATAAGCTTTCAGCCAACACTCCCGAACCAGTTGGTTCAAGGTGCTAGGTGTTGAAGCACCCCTAAGGACTTACTCCTTCAAGCCTTTCCCCCATACATACACACCACAGGAATATAGTTTATTTATTTTCCTTCTGGAGACCTTGGTGTCCAGCACCTCTTTGGGTTACTAAATGCTCTGTGGTGAGGGTTACTCTTGATAATGGACTTTCAGCTGATAATCCCGGGTTAGTTAACCCAAGTTACCAAGTGATAAAGCACCCCTAAGAGCTTATTCATCCAAGTAGATCCCTCACACAGGAACAGCACAGACATATATCTTAAGATCAAAACTATTGATGCCTAGCCTTATTGCTTACTCTTTTTCTTTTGTTTTTCCACTTTCATTATTCTTTCCTCTTTCTCTTATTAGGATCTTGTCATATACTTAGTCTCATGAGTATATTCAAAGCAAAGTATTAAGGCCAGATAGTTGTCATCCCACCTTATGGTTGAACCAACTTAGCTAACTTATGATCATACCACAAACTCATGAATGTTCTCCATAGTATGAACTCCTCTCTGGTCTTTTGAAACATAAACATTCTCTCTTCATTTGATTAAAAGGGACAAGCATACAAGTAAGTAAAGTAAGGATGCAGTGACATAAAGACTAGCACACAGAGACTTTCTTCAATACCAAAAACTTAAAAGACATAATTGAAAAAGGTTTAAACATAACATGGAAGTGATGAGTATTTTGGAGAAAAAATAAATCTCTCCCAAAACACACAAATCCAACCGGCAAGTGTACCGGGTCGTATCAAGTAATAAAAACTCACGGGAGTGAGGTCGATCCCACAGGGATTGAAAGATTGAGCAATTTTAGCTTAGTGGTTGATTTAGTCAAGCGAATCAAGATTTGGTTGATTGTTTTGTGACTTGCAGAATTAAATTGCATTGAAGTAAAGAGAACAAGAAATAAATTGCCGAAACGTAAAGGACAAGAAATTAAATAGCAGAAACTTAAAGTGCAAGAAATGTAAATTACGGAATCTTAAAGTGCAAGAAATGTAAACAGCTGGAATTGTAAAGGGAATTGGGGAATGGATTTGCAGAATTTAAACAAGGAAAAGTTGAATTGCATTAAATAGAAGAGGGAAAGGGAATGGAGATTGAACCGGATATGAAGCAGAAAAGTAAATGAACATAGAAAGGAAAGAAACAGAATGTAAATTGGGGATTTGGATCTCAGGGCCCAGAGACTAGAAAACCAAGTCTAGATCTCAATGCCTTCCTAGATCCAACAAGAACAATTGCAAGGAAATTGTAAATTGCAAGGAAAATAGATGAAGAGCAATTAACCGGAAATGAAATTCAATTAGCAGTAAAGAAATAGAGATCCAAGATTGAGATTGAAACAGATTTTCTTCAATTCTCCAATCCAAGATCCAAGACAAGTGTAAAATGAAATTGAAAGCAATAAAACTAAGAGGAAGAGAAATGAATTCTCCTTCCCCAAGACAAAGAAATTAAAGTTCACTCAATAACAAAAGCTCTCCGAAAACTATTATGAAAATTCCAAAAGGAAAGCTCTCCGAAGAACTTGAATTCTATCCTATTTATACACTTTCTTCCAATGATCTTCAAGCCTTGATTTGGGCCTTTGCTCTTAGTGGAATTGGGTTGAAAGAGGCCTTGGTTGATTGCTCTTGAAGTTTGGAGAAGAACCAAAGTGAACCAATTGAACCGGGTTTGAGTTTTGCAAAAGTTGGACCAAAAGTTGGAGCAAAAGTTAGGGGTCTAACTTTTGGTCTAACTTTTCATATCAGCCCACAAAATTTGCTGCTACTCACGTTGGTGCCAACGTTAGGGGTCTAACTTTGACCCTAACGTTGGCTTCACCTTGTGCACTTGTGGC
>NC_029788.2:61817175-61822325 GCF_000816755.2 Arachis ipaensis
GCAAACGTTGGATGGCCGGGGAGAAATTCATGTGCCAACATTAGCCTCAAAGTTAGGGGGCTAACGTTGGCGCAAACTTTTGAAGCCCAGGGGAGAATTTTCAAGTTCCAACGTTAGCCTCCAAGTTAGGGGGCTAACATTGGGGCTAACTTTTCAACCAAAAGTTTGTGCAAAAGTTTGATGCTAACTTTAGGTCCAGCTTCTTGCTTCCTGGTTCAATTTCACTTATTCCATTGTCCTCTCTTCACTCCTAGCCATTCCTTCTTGCTTCAACCTTTCTCCAAGCCTTCTTCACCTATCATTAATCAACCAAACTCATCAAAGCTATGCTCAAAATCATGAGGTATTCAATCTTTCATAATATGCAACAAATATAGCATAAAACCTCATGAAATGGCATGAATTCATATATGGTTGGTTCAATCAAGGGAAACATGAAAATCTACTCAATTAGCTTGCTTGTAGCTCAAGAAAGTGCATAATTCTAAACAAAACAAAAGAAAAAGACTAGGTAAAATAGGCTAGGATGACTTGTCATCAGGAAGCAAGTTCTATTTCATACAAGATCTTCCTTATTTAAAACATAGAGAAAGGTGGAATAAAGAAGGAACTCCACCACCTTTTACTATTGTGGATGTCCATGCTCTTTTCCTTGCTTGTCCTCCTTGTTTCCTCTTGCATTTCCTCGCATCCGTGCCAATCTTGCTTGCTTCCAATCCTCAAGTGCCTTCTTCACTAACTCATGACTCTCTTCCACCCTTTGTCTTTCCTCTCGTGCTAATTCATCCTTCATTTCTTCATACCTGGCTATTCCTGGATGCAATATTGGCAGCTGTCCCACTAAGTAGCCGAGTCTGGCTTGAGTGTTTATGTGATGTCCTGTTTCGCTCATGTAAACTCCTTCTGCGAATGCCCTTTGCTCGTCCAATAGTTCTGCTTGTTCTATTTGTCTTCGATGCATCTCATGTATGTGTACCCCTTGATGTGCTTGGATGTTGATTAGCCTCTGGATGGATTCTTGTTGCTCGTTTTGCCTTCGTTCCATCCTGTTGAATGTTTCTCCCTATTGTTGTCCTTGACTTAGTTGCTGTTCCATCATTTGCCTTTGCCACTCACCTTGCTGAGTCATCTATCTTGAGAGTGTTTCCTCTTGCTGCCCCATCATCTGTAGTTGAAGCTCTTTTTGTGCTCCTTGGCTTTCCAAATATTGCCTAGACAAGCCATCAATGGCCTCCTGCAATTGGTGCATGTCAAAGGTCTGTTGTGCTTGACCCTCTAAGACTTGTCCTTCCACTACTTGAGGGGCTGTCCTCTTCCTTTGCTTCCGCTGAGGCAAAGGGGATGCTGCAGCATTCATCCTTTGTACAGTTATTGGGATGCCTTCCCCTTATCCATATGGGGTTCTCATCTTCAAAAACCAGCCCAACTTTCTTGCATATTCGGTAAATAGTGCTGGGGTAACCTAACGTTCCTCTTGAGTCGCTTTTCTCTGCCATCTTTCTAATACCTTCAGCTATGAGTTCATGTACCTTGATTTCTCCTCCCTTCAGTGTACAGTGCACCGTTGTGGCTCTCTTGACATTCACCTCCGAGTTGTTTGCAGCTGGGAGAATAGACCTTCTCACTAGCCCAAACCACCCCTTGGCTTCAGGAGTGAGATCTGTTCTCTTGATGAACTTTGGTTTATTTCCCGCACCCCTTTCCCAATCAGCTCCTGGTACACAAATATCTTGCAGAATCTGGTCATAATAGGGGTTGTCCAATCTTGAGTGATAGCTTTCTTCTTCAAACTGTATAGACCGTAGCTTCAATGCCCTCATGACACTCATGGGACCAAAGTCCACCATCTTTTCTCTCACAAAGCTTGTGTAAGACTCATCCTTCTTATCATATCGAACCGCATTTGCATAAAATTCTCTTATGAGGTTTGCATTCACCTTAATGACCGGGTCAGTGAGGAGCTCCCATCTTCTCCTTTCTATCTTCTCTGTGATTTCGGGGCACTCAGTCTTTTTAACTTGAAATCCCATCTCATAAATGATTTCCTTATCAACCATCCACCCGTATTGCAATGCATAATGCAAGCTTCTAAATCTCTTTTCATCATATGGGTGTTCTTCCATGGGTTCCTTTCCCTTCCTTCTTTTAGAGCCCGAAGACGCCATGAATGATAGTTAATATGTGAAGGTGGCAAAGTTGTGGAGATTTTTGGTTGTTTAAGGTTTTATTGCAATGAAGAGAGTGAGGTGGGAAAAAAGTTTTTAATGGGGTAGGGAGTGTCTTGTACCGAAATGGAGAGTGGTGAAGATTGGGTAATGACAATGAAGGTGGGTACGGATGGGTTGAAATTCATAAACATTGATTTATTCACTATTTTAAAAACATATAAAACATGGGTTGCCTCCCATGAAGCGCTTCTTTAGCGTCACTAGCTTAACGTTTTTCCCTCATCAGGGTGGTTGGTAGTGCTTAAAGTCCTCCCCTCTTGCTGTGGACTTATATCCATTAGTTGGATCAATGATCTCCACATGTTCCAGGGAAAGAACTCTGTTGATAGTGAAGACTTTAGGTAACTGAGATGGTACAGTGGGGAGATTAGGGGGAATATCTGGGAAGTAAGTTGAGACAACTCTATCCCCTGAAGAGAAGTCTTCCGTAGGGATCTTCTTGTTCCTCCACCTCCTTGGTACCTTCTTCTTTGTTTCTTTTGAGGATGCATTCCCCTTGGTGACTTCTTCTTCTAAAGGAGTTGTGATGCTGTCTTTACCTGCCTCTAGAGGTTTAAGTTCATCCAATTTTTTCTTGAGCTGTGGCAATTGCTGTTTTCCTTGTTTATCAATTAAGGAGATCTCAGAATGAACTGGCTGTGCTTCAGTGCTTGTCTCCTCCTTCAGTGTCTCATGATCATTTGTGCTTAGTTCCTTGTCCTCTTAATCTGTTTCTTGTGAGAGTTTGGAAACATTGAAGCTGAGTCGTTCATCATAGATTCTCAATATTAGCACCCCTTTTTCTACATCGATAAGTGCTCTGGCCGTAGCTAGGAATGGTCTTCCCAATATGATTAGGTGAGTGTGACTCTCTTCCATGTCCAGGATGACAAAGTCTGTTGGGAGAAAGTATTTCCCAACCTTTAGCAACACATTTTCCACCACTTCTATTGCTTGCTTTTGAGTTTTGTCAGCCAGTCTGATGATTACATCTGTGGGCATTATCTCATTGATCTGCAGCCTCTTCACCAGGGATAAGGGCAGTAAGTTGATGCTGGCCCCCAAATCACATAGTGCTCTATCGAACATAGTTTCACCTATGGCACAAGGGATATGAAAACTCCCTGGGTCACTTCTTTTTGTAGGCAACTCAGGTTGAATAAGGGCACTACATTCCTTGTTCATCACTATAGTCTGGCCTCCTTTGAGTGAGCTTTTCCTGGAAAGAAGTTCCTTCATATACTTGATGAATGTAGGCATTTGTTGAATTGCCTTGATGAATGGTATGTTTACATGCAGAGATGCAAACAAGTCTAGGAACCTTGAGTATATTCTCTTTCCCACAGCACCATTGAGCAATTGAGGGAAGGGAGCATAGAGCTTCAGCAACTCTTGTTGTGAAATTTCTAGTCCTTGGTGATTTCTATCCTCCTCTTTTGTTGAGTTGTCTTCAGGTTGTTTGCAAAGTTTGCCTTGCTTGTCTTCAGTCTCTTGATCACTCGTAGTGACCATTTTGCAATCTTCCCATTTTACTTTCTTTGCTTCTCCCTTGGGGTTTTTCTCCGTGTCACTTGGGAAGCTATCGGTGGGTTTGGGAATCTTCTCAGCTAAATATCCCACCTGGAATTCCAGTCTTCAGTCTCTTGATCACTTGTAGTGAGCATTTTGCAATCTTCCCATCTTACTTTCTTTGCTTTCTCCTTTGGGGTTTTCTCCGTGTCACTTGGGAAGCTATCAGTAGGTTTGGGAATCTTCTCAGCTAAATATCCCACCTGGAATTCCAGATTCCTAATGGTCTCTCCCTGGTTCTTAATATTGGCTCGCACCTCCTCTTTGAACACCTTATTTTCTTTAATCTCTTGGCATATTCCTTCAAGTAAGGCTTCAATCTTAGAGAGCTTGTCATCAATTGATGGGATTCGGAGCAGATGTGCTGTTTTGGTTTTGATAAGCGTGTGGAGAAGTGTTGTTGTGGGGGTGTTGAGATGTCCTCTGTGTGAATTGCTGGTGAGCTGCATTGTTGTTGGAGTTGTAACGTCTCTGGTCTTGGTTCTGATCTTGCTCACTTCCCCACCCAAAGTTTGGGTGGTTTCTCCATCCAGGGTTGTAGGTCTTGGAGTATGGATTATAGTTTTTCCTTGGTGAATTCCCAATGTAGTTGGCATGCTCCTGACTACCCTCTGCTTCTTCATTCACTCCTTCTTGGGTTGTTGACGAAGTGGAGATTGCTGCTACTTGGTTCATCTCCATCTTCTTGGTGAGGTCAGCCAGTTGCTGGGTAATGAGCTTGTTTTGGGCCAACAGAGCATCTACATTGTTTAGCTCCATTACTCCTCTTGTGTTCCCTCTTTCGGAAGCATAGAAGTAGTCGTTCTCTGCTACTGTTTCAATAACATCTATGGCTTCCTCAATAGTCTTCTTCTTGTTCAAGGATCCTCCGGATGAATGGTCTACGGCCTTCTTTGACTCATAAGAGAGCCCTTCATAGAAAATGTGCAGCTGCACCCATTCGTTGAACATATCTGGTGGGCACCTCCTTGTTAGGTCTTTAAACCCCTCCCATGCTTCATATAGAGTCTCACCATCTTGTTGCTTGAAAGTTTGGACCTCAGCTCTCAGCCTATTGATTTGTTGACGAGGGTAAAATCTTGCTAAGAATTTGTTCACCACGTCTTCCCAAGTTGTCAAGCTTTCCCTTGGAAAAGATTCCAGCCACTTGGCTGCTTTGTCCCTAAGTGAGAATAGAAACAAGAGCAGTCTATAGGTATCAGGATAAACACCATTAGACTTTACTGTGTCACATATTCTCAGGAAGGTGGTCAAATGATGATTGGGGTCTTCTTGAACACCTCCTCCAAACGAACAGTTGTTCTGAACAAGGGTGATGAGCTGTGGTTTAAGTTCAAAGTTGTTGGCATGGATTGTTGGCTTTTGGATGCTACT
>NC_029788.2:61822337-61834639 GCF_000816755.2 Arachis ipaensis
AGAGTAGAGGGGGAAGGGAAGAAGTTTAACTAAAACAGAAAGTAAATCACTCAAACAGAAAATCAAATTCACAAAATAAAAATGCTCAATCTAGTGATCTTCCAATTTGATCATTGTTGATGCACAATCAATCCCCGGCAACGGCGTCATAAACTTGATGCAGGTGGAAACTGTCTCTCAACAAATTTCCTTCAGCAAGTGTACCGAATTTGTCGTCAAGTAAAAACTCACAATAGAGTGAGGTCGAATCCCACAGGGATTGATTGATCAAGAAACTTTAATTAGAAGAATGTTCTAGTTGAGCGAATCCAGAATTTGGGTTGAGAGTTGCAGAAAATAAAATGGCGGGAATGTAAATAACAGAAAAGTAAATGCTAGAATTAAAGGACTGGAAGTAAATGACTGAAAATAAATTACAGAATTGTAAATGGAAATGGGGGATTTGCTCATAAAAGTAAATGGCAGAAATTAAAGAGAATGGGTAAGATCAGAGATGGGGAGTTCATTGGGCTTAGGAGATGTTGCAATTCTCCGGATCAAGTTCATTTTCATCTCTTCCTCAATCAATGCACTCATTGATCTCCTTGGCAATCTTAATTGATTGAATTACAATTTCTTGCAATTCAATCTCTCAAATCTTGATCAATAGCCAATTCCTTGGTCAATTGCTCATGAGAAGAGATGAAGTATGGTCACTGATTATACCATATGCATTTCCCAAATCAAGTATTGAGAGGGTTATAGTCACATACCCATCCAAACCCAATTTGGTTCAGCATGAGAAAGAATTTCTAGCTTGATCTCTTCATTCCTCTTTCAAGGTTCAGAAGAGATCCAAGTTTGAATAGCTTCTTTTCCAAGATAACTACTCAATTGGATGAAGATCGAAAGCTTTCAAGTAAAATCAAGAGAAAAGATAGAAGAAGAATAATGAAAATTAGTATTGATCCATCAAATTACAACAGAGCTCCCTAACCCAATGAAAGGGGTTTAGTTGTTCATAGCTCTAGAAAATGAAAACAAAGATGGAGAATACATTATAGAACTAGAAATTGCAAAGAAAGTAAAATACAGAGAGTAGTTCTCTTTTTCAACTTCTAGAACTTCTTCAACAATTCAAAGCTACTCCTATATATACTACTTCTCTCAGCTTCTAGTTGGCTCTTCAAGTCTTGGGCCTTTGGATCTTGAGTTTGAAGCAGTTCTCTTCTTCATTTGGGCTTGGCTTTACTTGCAGAGAGTAACGTGGCTCCTTGGGGGGTTGTGTGGTTGCTTCCAACGTTAGTGACAATGTTGGGTGTCACTAACGTTGTCGACCACTCTTGCTTCTTACGTTAGCTCCCACGTTAACCAAGTTAACGTGGGAGTTAACGTGGTATATTCCTCCTTAGGCCAATGTTAGTGACAATGTTGAATGTCACTAACGTTGGCGTTTCTTCCCCCTTTTTAACGTTAGAGGCCACGTTAACTAAGTTAACGTGGACTCTAACGTGGCCACTTATGAGCATTTGCCAACGTTAGTGACAATGTTAAGTGTCACTAACGTTGGCTCAACTTCCCTTCTCCACGTTAGAGTTCACGTTAACTTAGTTATCGTGACTCTTAACGTGGTCAATGATGGCTTTGAGAGCGTTATTGGCAATCACTTTTCTCATTAACTTTGCAAGTTACCTCCCATTCCTTGTTTCCTTTGGTCCTAAAATCAAGCAATAGAGCGCATCAAAGTTCTAGTCCAAGTCATGGGCAATGCAACATACAATTTGTCACTAAACTTATGCAAAATCCTCATGAAATAATGTAAAATGCATAACGTATGCTTGAATCAAGGTGTAGGTGAATAACTACCCAAAACTAGCTTATTTCCTAAGGAAATGCATGAAACTAACCTAAAAACAGTAAAGAAAAGGTCAGTGAAACTGGCCAAGATGCCCTGGCATCAGATACCAACTTCTATTACTGACCATCTCCCTCTTACTCTTAAAGCCGCAAAGAGCTCTAAGTTGGCCATCTGTTTCAAGCAAGCCATTTTCAAGTTGAAAAGTAAAGATGAAGGTTAAGGATTTTACCCACTTGAAATTTGTATTTGGTGGTAATGGCCGTGGGAGAGGTGTTTCCAGTGGTTCTTCAAGCTCCACTTCCTTGTACTCCTCTGTGAATTCTTCCAATTCTTGACAAATCTCTTCAATTATAACCTCGTCTTGATCAAAGTCTTCAATTTCTTCCTCATCACTCAAGTCATAAGTTGGAGGCTGAGAAAATTCTACCTCCACATCATCTTCATATTCACTTGGGGAAGAATCTTCTAGCTCAAATAATTCAATTGTGACTGCGAGGTCATCACTAGAGGAACTTGATTTATGCTCATCATTACCAAGAAAACTTGCTTCTTGACTTCTTCCGTCCAGTTCTTCATAAGATACATGCTTTGGGGGTTGTGCACTATCCTCCTTAGCATCGATTTCAAATTTCTTGATAGAATTGTCCACAATTCTTAATTCCCATGGAGGTTCAGTGTCTCCTAAGTCTTCAACCAATTCATCTTCTTCGATAATTGCAGCTTCCTCTACTTGTTACAGTACAAAGTCATGTTCTGTGTTGTCCACCGGAGCTTCTAATGTCTCCTTCGTACTAGGGACTAATCGGTTTATCGATTGCTTCAATTGATGAAGGGTTGCATGAAATTTGTTCACTGTGTCCTTGAGACGATCCTGTGCTTCTTGGTTTGATGGACATGGATATGGTGCATATGGAAGTGGTGGTTCTTGGGAGTAGTTGGATTGGAATTCGGGTGGATAAGAGTTAGGGGCATATGGAGGTGAATGGTTGTGGGTGGCTTGTTAGTATGGTGGTTCAAAGCTATGTTGAGGAAGTGGTTTATAGGCGTATGATGGGGCTTGTTGGTAACCACAAGGGGGTCCACCATATCTATCAACTTGGTACGCACCTCGGAATGGCTCTTAACCATAGTAAACTGGTGGGGGTTGGTTGTCACGAGAAGGTCCACCGTAACTATTGTCTGGGTGTGCATCGTAGAATGGTCGTTGTCCATGGTATCTTGGAAGGTGTTGTTGCCGAAAGGGTTGATCAGATCCTCGAGGCTCCTTCCATCTTTGATTGTTTTGACTCTGATGCATGTTCCTATTATAGCTCCCATTCCTTGCAACAATATTAGAACCAAACTCAAAGTGACGGGGGTGAGAGCTCATAGTAGCTAATAAAAATTAAAAACAAAAAATAGAAACAAAAACAAATAAACAGCAAAAGAAAATATTTACAATAACCAATAATAAGGCACACGTTTGCAATTCCCCGGCAACGGCGCCATTTTGATGAACTGAAGTATTTATGGTTTAGAATTCATAATAAATTCTCGTTGCAAGTATAGCTTCTAAACCAAGCAATAATCCTTTCATACAAAAATTTTGGTTGTCACTTAAGCAAACCCAATAAAATTGATAACCAAAGTATTCAAACCTTAGGTCGTATCTCAAGGAATTGCAGGGAAGTATGATTTATTATTGGTTATATAAAAATGTATGTTTTTGGGTATTTTGAAATAGAGGACAAGTAATTTAAATGGCAAGAAAAAATAAATTAATAATTATAAAGACTCTTGGCAAGGTATGAGGACTGAAAATCCCATCCTAGTTATCCTTATCAGGTGTGATGAGAATTGTTTATCGCTCCCACTTAGTTAACCCTTAATAAATAAAGGAAAGTCAAGTGGACCAATTAATTTGATCCTCAAGTCCTAGTCAACTCCTGTGGAAAGACTAGCTTTAGAGCGATCCAAATCAATTAATGAATTCCAATTTTCAATCAACTGCTGAGTTTGATAACTCAAGTGTTACCAATTACTTAACCAAAGCCAAAAGGAGAAAAATCTAGATTAAATTGAAAGCATCATAAATAGAATAAAACAATCGTAAATCTGAAATACCTCAAATTATATTAAATAGAAAATTCAAATCTAACATGGAAAGATTCACAAGCCAATTTGGCATCATAAATAATTAACAAGTAAAAGCATTAGAGTAACTAAAAGAGAGAGGAGAGAGCCTTTCTCTCTCTAAAAATACATCTAAAACCTAATAATTCTCTATTTTGAATGTTGTATGAATTGTTGTTGTTGATTCCCCCATTCTCTGGCTTATATTATGTGTTTCTGGGCTTGGATCTGGGCCGAAAAAGGGCCCAGAAATCGCTGGGGGTGACTTCTGTATGTTTCTGCACGTGACGTCCATCACGCGTGCGCGTGGGTCACGCGATCGCGTCATTTGGAGTTTTTTCCTTGTCACATGTATGCATCAGTCACGCATACGCGTCGTTTGTGCCTTGTGCTAGGCACCCGTCCGCGTCGTCCATGCGTTCGCGTCGCTGCCAATTTCTTCAAAACTCCATTTTGTGCATTCCTTCCATTTTTCTATGTTTCCTTTCGGTCTTCTAAGCCATTCCTGTCCTATGAAGCTTGACATTACTTAACACACAGATCACGGCATCGAATGGTAATAAAAGATAATTGAAATAAATATTTTTCAAGCATAGGAAACATATTTTCACACATATCATAGAATAAGGAAGGAATTGTAAAACCATGCAATTCTTATGAATAAGTGGGTGAAGAATTGATAAAAACACTTAATTGAGCACAAGATATATCATAAAATAGGGGTTTATCAACCACCTTGCAAAGATTTTCCAGCAAGGCTTCAATCTTGGACAGCCTATCCTCAGAAGGTGGTGGCAAGTTTGAATTGGAAGGTTGATAATGGTTATTTTGGACTTAATGTGGATGTTGGGGATAAGTGTTTTGTGGGGCTTGATATGGTCTTTAGTTGGAGTGTTGGTAAGTGGAGTTGTTGAAGTGGTTGGAGTTGTGAGGTCTTTGATCTTGGCTCTGGTTTTGTTAGTTTCCCCACCCAAAGTTTGGGTGGTTCTTCCAACCAGGGTTGTAGGTTTTGGATTATGGGTGATGAATTTTCAATGTAATTGGCTTGCTCCCAGTCACCTCCTTCCTCTCCATTCGACTATTCTTGGGATGATGATTAAATGTGGACTGTTGTAACTTGGTTTTTCTCTATCTTCTTGGTGAGATATGCCAATTGCTTAGTGATCATCTTATTATGGGCTAGAATTGCATCCATGTGGTTCAGCTCCGTCACTCCTCTATTGTTGCTTCTGTCAGAGGCATAGAAGTATTCTTTATTGACCACTGTTTCAATGACATCAATGGCTTCCTCTACAGTCTTCTTCTTGTTGAGAGAGCCTCCAGAAGAATGATCTAGAGCCTTCTTTAACTCATGTGACAAACCCTCATAGAAGATGTTCAACTGTACCCATTCATTAAATATGTCCAGAGGACACTTCCTTGTCAGCTCCTTATATCTCTCCCATGCTTCATAGAGAGTCTCACCATCTTGTTGACTGAATGTTTAGACCTCGGCCCTCAATTTATTGACTCTTTGTGGAGGGTAGAACCTTGCCAAGAACTTGTTTACCACATCTTCCCAAGTTGTGAGGCTCTCCTCAGGGAATGACTCTAGCTATTTTGCTGCCTTGTCCCTGAGGGAAAAGGGAAACAACAGCAGCTTGTAGGTATCTGGTTGGACACCATTAGATTTTACTGTATCACATATTCTCAGAAAAAGTGGTTAGATGTTGGTTGAGCTCTTCTTGGGCACTTCCTCCAAAAGAACAATTGTTTTGAACCAGTGTGATGAGTTGTGGCTTTAGTTCAAAATTATTGGCATGGATGATTGGCTTTAGAATGCTGCTCCCACAATTTCCAGGGTTGGGATTGATGTAGGAGCCTAGCACTCTTCTCTTTTGTGGTGCATGATTACTAGCACCTTCTCCAGCATGGTTGTTGATGACTTGCATTATTTGCCCTTTTTACCTATCTAAAAGGACCATAAAAAGAACACATATTCATTGTTTCAATGCAATTTCATGAACTAAATGATATATATTATGGTACATTGCTTTGAAATGGGTTTGTATTGAATTTTAGGAGAAAAGAGAAACAAAAAGGGAAGGAAAACAGCAAGTAAAGCTCAGCGTGTGTAATGGGCGTGCCACTTAGAACAAACGCCATGAAAATGAGTGGGCGTGGCACGCCAGCACCAGGGCGTGGCAAGCCAGTAATGAATTCCAGAGAGCAATGGTGAAGGCCACAAAAGGGGCGTGGCACGCCAAGCTGGGCGTGGCACGCCAAGTCCATCACACACCATGGGCGTGCCACTTGAAGAGCTGGGCGTGGTACGCCAGTTCATCAATCCAGAGAAGGACCATTATTTGGGCGTGCCACTTGGTATCGAAGGCGTGGCATGCCAACTCTAGCCTATCACTTGGGCGTGCCACTTGATAACCCCGGCGTGGCATGCCAAGCTTGGAGGAGTCAACTTAAGATGGGCCTCCCACTTGAACATCAAGGTGTGGCATGCTAGTTCAAGTTTCCAGAGAGGAAATTGAAGACCCAAGCACTTGGGCATGCCACTTGGGTCCCAGGCGTGGCACGCCAACACTAAAGAAGACCAAGCACCAAAGCTGGGCATGCCACTTTAGATCGAAGGCGTGGCACACCAACTCTCACTATTTACCTGGGCGTGCCACTTGAATGCTGGGTGTGGCATGCCAGCTACTGGAGCAAGGAAGAATACTGGGCGTGGCACGCCAGTTATGTTTTTCAGAGACGTGAAGAAGCATGCACCATGGGCATGGCATGCCAGTTATGTTTTCCAGAGAAGAAGATGAAGCATCCACAATGAGCGTGGCACGCCAGACCCTGGGTGTGCCACACTAGTTCAAAGCTCCAAGGAAGAGCCTGGGCGTGCCACTTGGGGTCCAAGGCGAGGCATGCCAGGCTAACCAATGCTTTAAGAAGAGCCTGGGCGTGCCATTTGAGGTCGAAGGCATGGCACGCCAGGCCAACCAAGGTTCCAAGAAGACCCTGGGCATGCCACTTTGGCTCGAGGGCGTGGCACGCCAGGCTAGTCAATCTTTAAAAAGACCCTGGGCGTGCCACTTGAAGAGCTGGGCGTGGCGCACCAAGCCAAATTTAGTGGCTAGGCGTGGCACGCCACTTAAACACCAGCCACACGCCAAGCGTGAAGGTCACGTTTATTGAGTTTTCATTTTCCCTCCAATTGTAATTTTCTTTTATCTTTTTTATTTTCTTAATTCTAGTGATAGTTGTAGTATAAATACCCCCTGGAAGTACTGAAAAAGGGGGTTGAGTTGGGTTGTATTAGATTGGCATTGCTAAGTTTAGATCTAGTTTTACTTTACATATTATCTCTTCCATCTCTTGTACTTTTCTCTGAGCTATGAGTAGCTAAACTCCCTTTCATTGGTAGAGGGAGCTCTGTTGTACTTAATGGATTAATGATAGTGAATTTCTTCTTCTCTTTATCTTCTCTTTGATTTTCTAGAAGGAATTTCGTTCTTCATGCTAGTGTTCAATCATCTTGGGAAAGAGGTTGAATGCAAAATGGGTTTCATGGGAACCTTGGAAAAGGAAACATGAAACCATGCTTGAAATCCCTTCTCAAACTTGAGTAAAATCTGGGTTTTAGGATTTGATATGGTGACATATAATCCACCCATTATTTGGATCTATGATGATGTGTGGTATAATCAGGGACCAAGCATATCTCTCTTCATGACCAATTAGACTAAGGAATTGGCTGATTATCAAGATTTGAGAGATTGAGTTACCAAGGGATTGGGACTTAATCAATCATGATTGCCAAGAGGTCATTGAGTTGCATGATTGAAGATGAGATGAACTGAATTTAATCCAAAGAGATCAACATCTCCTAATCCCAATGAATTCCACTATTCTTATCTTCCACATTCTTTATAGCTTTCTTTTACATTCTGTTAATCCCCATTCCCAATTACAATTCAGCCATTTATGTTTCTATTCTTTACATTCTTGCCATTTACATTCCTACACTTTATTGCTTTCCTTTACTTTCATGTTCTTTATAATTCTGCAATTTAATTTATACTACTCAATACTATCTATTTGATTAGCTTAACTAATTAACTCATTAGCTAACACTGCTCAATCAATCAATCTCTATGGATATGATCCCACTCCTCGTGGGTTATTACTTGACGATATTTGGTGCGCTTGCCAAAGAATGGATTCATTATATATGTGGGGTAGTGAATTCCAGTCATCAAGTTTTATGGCGCCGTTACTGGGGATTGATTTGAATTAACAGTGATTAAGTGGATGAACAATTAGATTAAGCATTTCTTTTATCTTTTTTAGTTCTTTTGTTTTATTTCTTTTTAATCATTTTTTTACTGCCTGCATACTAACACTAACAAGAGCACACTAACTGTTTGATATTTTGCATCAATTAGTTTGGCTTACCCACCCTTCTTTCCCAAGGGTGTTAACATTTTCCTTTTTGTGATTCTATTTTGTGTATGACAGGGAGACGAGGAGTTGACATCTCGTACGACTCTGAACCAGGAAGAACATTCTTAAGACTGAGAAGAAAAGCAGTGGCCAGAGGAAAAAGAGTGGTTGGTGAAGAAGAAGAAGAAGATCCAACTCAAACCATGGAAGGAGAAGCACACAACCACCATGAAGAAGCTGTTGGCAACCATGCTCCTCAGGAAAGGAGGGTGCTAGGTTCCTATATAAACCCCAACCGTGGGAATTATGGGAGTAGCATCCTGAGGCCCAACATAAATGCCAACAATTTTGAGCTCAAGCCACAACTCATAACTCTTGTTCAGAATAACTGTTCATTTGGAGGAAGTGCTCAAGAGGACCCTAATCAATATCTGACTACATTTCTGAGGATTTGTGACACGATAAAATCCAATGGTGTTCATCCGGACACTTACAAACTGCTCTTGTTCTCCTTCTCTCTTAGGGACAAGGCATCAAAGTGGTTGGAGTTATTTCCTAAAGAAAGTCTCACCACCTGGGAAGATGTTGTTAACAAGTTCTTAGCAAGGTTCTACCCTCCAATAGACCAAGAGCTGAGGTCCAGACTTTTAGACAACAAGATGGGGAAACTCTCTATGAGGTCTGGGAGAGATACAAAGACTTGACAAGGAAGTACCCCCCCAGATATGTTTAATGAGTGGGTGCAACTATACATCTTCTATGAGGGGCTGTCATATGACTCTAAAAAGGCTCTAAACCACTCCTCAGGAGGCTCACTCAACAAGAAGAAAACAGTCAAAGAATCAAGTCTCTGAAAGGACTCATATGTTTAATAGAAACTGTTGCCAGCAATGAGTATTTCTATGCTTCTGAAAGGACTCATAAGAAGGGAGTAATAGAGCTCAATTCCATGGATGCTCTATTAGCTCAAATAAGATGTTCACAGCTTAACTGGCAGCCCTGACCAAGCAAATGGAGAAGAATCAAGTCTCAGCTGTCCAAGCTCAATCATCTCCGCAAGAGGAAGAATGCCCAGAAGTTGAAGAAGAATGGGAACAAGCCAACTATCTGAACAATTCTTCAAGACCACCATATGACCCCAATGCCAAGACATACAACCCAGGTTGGAGGAACCACCCAAATTTTAGGTGGGAAAACCAGCAAAACCACAATCAAGACCATAAACCATACCAGTCCAGCCAACATAACAACCACAATTCTAACCATCAACCAAGTAACAATAGACCCTATCACAACTCACAAAATGCACCCTACCATTCCGACCAACAACCATACAAAAGCCAACCCCAAGATGCATCACCCCCAACCATGCAACCCTATGATATCAACAGTAACTTTGCAAGATTGGAAGATGCCATAGCACAACTAAATGGGACCATTACCATTGTTGCAGATAGACAAGTGGAAGATGACAAAAAGATAGATGCACTTCAAGATGAGGTCAGGTCCAACATAAGGAACCATGGGGCAGCCATTTTAAAATTAGAAGCACAACTAGGGACCTTGTCTAAACAGATGCCAATGCCCACACACACTTTCCCCAGCGACACCATGGTCAACCCAAGAGGAGAGTGCAAAGCTATCACCCTAAGAAGCAGAAAGGTTGTGGAAGTAGCAGTCCCAAGTCAAGACAAACAAAAAAAGGAAGCTGCAACTGAATCTGAAATCAAGGAGGAAGAAGAGACTCATGTACCTACCCCACCAAATCAATTTCTAAAGCCTTATGTGCCAAAAGCACCATATCCATAAAGGCTGAGAAAAGATGGAAAGGACAGCCAATTCTCTAGGTTTTTGGAGATCTTCAAGAAGCTTTAAATCAACATCCCCTTTGCTGAAGCATTAGAGAAAATGTCACTCTATGCCAAGTTCTTAAAAGAGCTTATGACAAGGAAGAGGAATTGGGGAGAAAAAGAGACTGTAGTGCTCACTAAGGAATGTAGTGCCATAATACAAAAGAAGCTCCCCCAGAAATTGAAAGACCCTGGGTGCTTCCGAATCCCCTGTATCATTGGGGATATAAGCAGTTAAAAGGCACTATGTGATCTAGGATCCAGCATCAACCTCATGTCCTTGGCCATGATGAAAAGAATGAGTATTGAAGAAGCAAAACCTAGAAGAATGGCTCTTCAATTAGCTGACAAAACTTTCAAATTTTCCCATGGTGTGGTGGAGGATTTGTTGGTAAAAGTGGGAGAGTTTATCTTCCCAGCTAATTTTGTTATGCTTGATATGGAAGAAGAAGCCAACACATCAATCATCCTAGGAAGGTCATTCCTAGCTACTGCTGGAGCCATAATTGATGTTCAAAAAGGAGAGCTAGTCTTAAGATTACATGAAGAGAAGATGTTCTTCAATGTCTTCAAGGCAATGAGCTACCCCAAGGAATCCATTGGAGAATGCATGATGGTGGACACAATTGAAGATCTCGTTCAAGGAGTCCTAGAGGAAGAACAATGTGAAGAAATCAAAGAGCGAGATCAACAAGCCTCATGTGGTGAGTGATGAGATATTTTGGTGAAAAATAAATTTCTCCCAAAACACACAAATCCAACCGGCAAGTGTACCGGGTCGCATCAAGTAATATTGGCGCAAACTTTTGGTGCCCAGGGGAGAAATTCATGTGCCAACGTTAGCCTCAAAGTTAGGGGGCTAACGTTGGCGCAAACTTTTGAAGCCCAGGGGAGAATTTTCAAGTTCCAACATTAGCCTCCAAGTTAGGGGGCTAACGTTGGGACTAACTTTTCAACCAAAAGTTTGTGCAAAAGTTTGATGCTGATTTTAGGTCCAGCTTCTTGCTTCCTGGTTCAATTTCACTTATTCCATTGTCCCTAAGCTTTATTTGAGTGTCATGTGTAGCAAGTTCATTTTCTTTTCTTTATACTTGACACATTATTCACCATAGACACTTGGCTCACATTCCTTCTTAGAACATTGATGCCCAGCACCTCTTTGGGTTACTAAATGCCTTATAGTTAAGTTGCTCTTGATAGTGGACTTTCAGCTGATGATCCCGGGTTAGTTAACCCAAGTCACCAAGTGTTGATGCACTCCAAAGAGCTTAATAATCCAAGCAGATCCTAATACAAAGACACCACAGGCATATATTCTAAGGTTCAAGCTATTGGTGTCCAGCTTTGTTTCTTTTTGTTTTTCTTTTGTTCTGCCACTTTTTTGGCTATCCCTTTTTTTTTTCTTTCCTCCTTTTTTTTTTTGTTTTTCTTTCTAACCAAGGAATTTAATTCAATTGAGATTCATAGACAGTAAGCCACTCTTTACTTAGAAGGAGATATCCTGGCTCTTTAATCACTAAAAGTGAGCTATTATACAATCACACACATACCACCACTTACTTTTATTCTACTTCTATCTAACAGAGACTATCTTGCTTCACATTCAAACTGTTCTTTTATTGAATTTAAAGGTGCAGGGGACAACACATGCTTCTTGTCAAGTGAAAATGAACACACAAGCAAACACAAAAACTAGCCTACTTATTTTGAAAGAAACAAACATAATGCAAAGACTTTTAATTAAAAAGGACTACTTAGAAATGCAAAGACAACTTAGAACAGATAGAATGCATGCTTTTTTCTTTGAACAAGGAGCAAGTCCACCTTTCATTTGTCATGCCTTTTCTTTCTCCTTTCATATACTTGGCTGCTAGTGTTCCCACCATCCTTGCTTGGTGCCTGTTGATCTTGCCAAAAGCCAGCCTTATTCATAGCCTCCTCCACTCTATCTTCAAGTCTCATAGCCTTGCTTACTTCTACCTCACTTCTCATTTTGAAGAATTCATCAAAAGTTGGGAACGCCGGATCCATGTTGCATGTTGGTTCTCCAATATAGTTCAGTTTGATTTGGCTATTGA
>NC_029788.2:61834664-61853834 GCF_000816755.2 Arachis ipaensis
ACCCGTGACACTTGTGGAGTCTTCAATTGTCTCTCTCTCGGCACTACGACGTAACGTAGTAACACCCTCCTCTCTATTCTCAAGTACTTTAGGAACATTTTCTGTAAGTTTTCGACCGACTTTTCTTAAGCCGGCCTAGAACCAACATGATAGGCTCATGGTAAACCTCCAACACACGTTTCCGATTCCAAGGTAACCTTCTCCTCTTGGGTTACACCAATTCGGTTCCGTACGGGTATTGGTAACTTGCTTACTACTACGGGGAACTTCGTGTAGTTCCGGCTTCTGGTGTATAATTGATATTTTCATCAACTCATACCATCCTTTTGCTTCCGGAGTGAGGTTACATCTCTTCAGGAACTTGTATCTGTTCTTGTTATCTCCTTCCCATTCTGAGTTCTCAAAACAAATGTCTCTCGCAATCTCCTCATAATCTTGATCCTCATTCAATCTTTGTTGGTATCCCGGTTCATCAAAGCGGACTGACTTTAGTTTCAAAACTTTCTTGATTGCCTCTGGGCTAAAGTCTACTTCCACCCCCCGTACATAGCTCTTGTACGTTGGGGGCTCACGCATGTCAAGTCTTGGGACATTTGCATAGAACTCTCTTATGATATTCGCATTGATTCGGGTGGCTGGTGATGTAAGTTCCTCCCATCTCCTCTTCCGGATTTTGTTCTTCATTTCTTGACATCCATCATCCGGCAACATGAATGGAATTTCAGGATAGATTCTTTTCTCGTTCATCCATTGAATTTGCATTTGATGAAACCAAGACTTGAACCTCCGTTGGTTATACTCATGTGTTTCTTCCTCCACTATTGGATCTTTTCCTTTTCGTCGTTTGGTTCTTGAGGAGGATGCCATGATCACTTGGTTGGTTGAGAGGGAATGTGAAGAATTTTGGAGAGTTTGATGTGTGTTTGGAGGAAAAAGAAATTAGGACCGGACTTGCTATGACAAGAAATTATGGAGAGAAGTTTAAGTGGTTGGAGTTTAAAGTAAGAGAAATATTGCACAAAGCTTGTTATGTTGAGGAGTGATGAAGGGAGTGAAGTTTCTAAGGTTGGAGTGATTCGGTCATGTGCATGGCTTGAAGGTGGTATGCTTATAAATGAGCAATGAAGGGTTGGGATGCAATTAGACTTATGGAGATCAAAGGCATGCATGTATGGATGAATGAAGACAAAGTTTGCTCCTTCCCTTGCCTTTGCCGTGATCATTCTCAAGGAGTGGCAGATTTCTTTCTTGAAGCATGTGATGGGATTTTGTCCTTATGCTATACTTTCCTTTGTCTTGTCTTTTTCATTGAAGATTCTTTGACCTCCTAGTCATCACAACAAGACAACATACATTAGTCTTATCCAACCATAGCAAGAGTGTTCTTTTTAGTAATACTATGTGAACCATCAATTCTTATCTTATTTGAACCGTGACACTCTCTTTGGAGGACACCAAACTTAGTGTTTGGTCATATATAAAGAAAATAAGTATCTTCCTCCAATTAGTGAGATTCAAATATTAAATGTTCATAAGAATTGTTTTCATCATACTTTCTTTTTCTCTTTTCTTTTTTTTTTCTCTCATGAAGGATCAATTGTATCCCTAAATCGGTGCATCAAGGTTTGGTGAACACCAAACTTGTTTCTTGTCAAAGGGTATATCACAATCAAATCCTCCATTACCGGAAAAGAAATTTTTCTATTTATAAGGTTTTGGAAAATAACAAATGTATGATTATTGATGCATGAATTTCAAATTTTCATGAAGCTATGTGGACACCAAACTTAGTGTTCGGCCATATGCTCTATCAAAACATTTTAAGCATGTGAAACAAAATTCTTTGTAATATTGGTTAAGTGTGCTTGAAGGTACACCAAACTTAGCATATGTTTCAAAATAGTGCATGCAGTCAATGGACATGTTCATGAAAAGAGAAAAGAATTCATGCTCAATTGATCATAACTTATTGAATTTAAAATGACATGAATCTTAAAGCATGGGTTGCCTCCCATGGAGCGCTCTTTTATTGTCATTAGCTTGACATTGAGGCTTTCTTTTATGGTGGTTGGTGCTTGTAGGGCCTCAATTTGTCTCCTCTGACCGTGATCCTCCTCTTTGTTTTCTGGTGTTCAATTTCAGCATGCTCTAATGATAGTATGTTGCTGACAGTGTAGTAATCCTCGGTTTGTTGATTTGCCCCCCAGCTGTTGATATATCAGTTGCACTTTGTCACCTTTGGAAAGCCCCTCTGTTGGAATCTTTCTATTCTTCCAGCCCCTTTTTGCTTTGTTTCTGCGTTTCATCTTTCCTTTTGTTGATCTTTCTTTTCTGGCCGTAGGTCTTTCTTGGGGACCTCTCTTTTCAGTGGCTGATACTCTAACATCCTCTTGGGCTTTTTCATCAGTCTGCACAATCCTTAGCATTGGGATGTTGCTGTGACTTCCCTGGTCATTTTTCATATAGTCTTTCTTTTCCTTGCTAAATTGTGCCTCTGGCAACACCTTCAGAGTGATGCTCTGGTCATGCATCCTGAGAGTTAATTCTCCTTCCTCTACGTCTATGATAGCTCTAGCAGTGGCTAAGAATGGCCTTCCCAGTATAACAGAGTCACCATCATCATTGTTTGATTCAAGAACCACAAAATCAGCAGGGTATATAAAACTGTCCACCTTGACCAAAAGATTTTCAATTACACCCCTGGGGTATACCATTGACTTGTCTACCAGCTCCAGAGACATTTGTACTGGTTTGACCTCCTCTATATGCAGCTTTTTCACCAAGGAGAATGGTATTAAGTTAATACTTGCTCCGAGATCGCACATTGCTTTAGTGATGGTCAATTCCCTAATGGTGCAAGGCAACAGGAAGCTCCCTGGGTCCTCAAGCTTGGGAGGAAGCCCCTTTTGAATCAAAGCCCTGCATTCCTCAGTAATCATTATGGTTTCTTTCTCATCCCAGCTTCTTTTCTTATTGATAAGATCCTTCATAAATTTGGAATATAGAGGCATTTGCTCAAGTGCTTCAGCCAAGGGAATATTGATTTCCAGCTTCTTAAAAATCTCAAGGAATTTGTGAAAATGCTGATCTTTAATCTCTTTGTTAAACCTCTGGGGATATGGCAGTGGAGGTGTGATGCTTTTTCCTATTTGCTGCTGCCCCTGAGCTACTTCCCTTGAGCTATGTGGCTGGTTGTCCTTCTCTTTGAGTTTCTCAGTGCCTTTGTTTGGCATCACAACTTGCTTCTTAGCTTCATCTGCCTTTGTTTGCTTCTCATCCTCCGTTGGTTCTTTGATGTTCTTTGCTTGCTTCTTTGTAGTGTCATTGTTGCTTATCAATGTTCTCCCACTCCTTAATTGTATTGCCTTGCATTCCTCCTTGGGATTTGGAATTGTGTCACTGGGCAGTGAGTTTGAAGGTCTCTCAACAGATACTTGCTTGGAGAGTTGCCCCATCTGTCTCTCTAGGCTCTTCATAGAGGCTTCCTGATTCTTGGCTACTATTTCTTGGTGTTTCAACATTTTGTCTATCATGGCCTCCAAGTGAGTGATTCTTTGGGCTTCAGGTGATGTTTGAGGTGGGTTATGAGATGTGGGTGGTGGATGGTAGACATTTTGGTTGGTGGATTGGTTATTAGATTGGTATTGGTTGATGTTGGGGTAGTTGTTTTGAGGTTTTCTGAAGGGGTTTTGGTTAGTCTGCTGCTGGTTGTGATTTTGGTTGCTTCTTGGGTTGTGTTGGTTTGAGTTCCTCTGCCATGGTTGTTGGTTTTGGGGAGGTTTGGGTGGTTCTTCCAGGATGGATTGTATGTATCACCATACACTTCATTTGGTCCTTGGTTGTGCATATACTGTACTTGCTCTTGTTGTTGTTCTTCTTGAGTTTCTTGTTGGTGTGGGTCTTCAAGTGGTCCTCCACCAAAAGAGCAATTGTTCTGAACCAACGTGATGAGTTGTGGCTTGAGTTCAAAGTTGTTAGCATTGACATTTGGAGCCAAGATGCTGCTCTCACAATGTCTAGGATTTGCAAAGGTATAGGAAGCCAAAACTCTCCTCTGGGGTGGGTTGCCATTGTTGTTGTCTTCTCCACCTGGTGGATTGGTTAAATGATCCTCCATCTCTTGGAATTCTTCGTCTGATTCCTCTTCTCCAACAATATTTTTCCCTCTTTCAGCTCTTCTTAACCTCCTGAGAGTTCTTTCGTCTTGTTCATGAAAATTGGGTACGGTTCTTCTTGTACCTGACATACAAGCAGAGCATGAGGAATGCACAAAACCAGTGACACTTCAATTTACTGCCAGATTGAAGTGTTAGTTAGTTTAAGCAAAAAAACAAACAGTTAGTGGGTTAATTAAAATTAAAGAAAAAGTGCTTGATCTAGATTACCACCTCACTTAATCATTGTCAATCTAATCAATCCCCGGCAACGGCGCCAAAAACTTGATGAGATATTTTGGTGAAAAATAAATTTCTCCCAAAACACACAAATCTAACCGGCAAGTGTACCGGGTCACATCAAGTAATAAAAACTCACGGAAGTGAGGTCGATCCCACAGGGATTGAAGGATTGAGCAATTTTAGCTTAGTGGTTAATTTAGTCAAGCGAATCAAGGTTTGGTTGAGTGTTTTGTGATTTTGCAGAAATTAAAGTGCATGGAATTAAAGAGAACATGAAATAAATTGCTGAATCTTAAAGAACAAGAAATTAAATAACAGAAACTTAAAATGCAAGAAATATAAATTGCGGAATCTTAAAGTGCAAGAAATGTAAACAACTGAAATTGTAAAGGGAATTGGGGAATGGATTTGCAGAGAAAAGTTGAATTGCATTAAACAGAAGAGGGAAAGGGAATTGGGATTGAAACGGATCTTGAAGCAGTAAAGTAAATGAACATTAAAAGCAAGAAATAGAGAATATAAAATTGAGATCTCAGGGCCCAGAGACTAGAAAACCAAGTCTAGATCTCAATGCCTTCCTAGATCCAACAAGAAAAATTGCAAGGAAATTGTAAATTGCAAGGAAATGAGATGAAGAGCAATTAACAGAAAATTAAAGTTAGGGGGCTAACGTTGGGACTAACTTTTCAACCAAAAGTTTGTGCAAAAGTTTGATGCTGATTTTAGGTCCAGCTTCTTGCTTCCTGGTTCAATTTCACTTATTCCATTATCCTCTCTTCACTCCTAGCCATTCCTTCTTGCTTCAACCTTTCTCCAAGCTTTCTTCACCTAGCATTAATCAACCAAACTCATCAAAGCTATGCTCAAAATCATGAGATATTCATTCTTTCATAATATGCAACAAATATAGCATAAAACGTCATGAAATGGCATGAATTCATATATGGTTGGTTCAATCAAGGGAAACATGAAAATCTACTCAATTAGCTTGCTTGTAGCTCAAGAAAGTGCATAATTCTAATGAAAACAAAAGAAAAAGACTAGTTAAAATAGGCTAGGATGACTTGTCATCAGTGAGCTACCACTAGAGACTATGGATGAATCAATCATGATGGACAAGACAAGAAAAATGGAAGTGGAGGCACCAAAGTTGGAGCTGAAAACTCTGCCTCCAAGCTTGAAATATGATTACTTGGGTGACAACAACACATACCCAGTGATCATCAATTCAAGCTTGAATGAGGAACAAGAAGAGGAGCTAATCCAAGTGCTGAAACAACAAAAGGATGCTATAGGGTGGACACTTGTAGATCTAAAGGGAATCAATCCTTCAATATGCATGCACAAAATCCTACTTGTGGAAGGTGCAAAGCCCTCAAGATAGCAACAGAGAAGGCTAAACCAAACAATGAATGAAGTAGTCCAAAAGGAAGTGCTGAAGTTGTGGTAAGCAGGGGTGATCTACCCAATCTCAGACAGCCCTTGGGTAAGTCTGGTACAAGTAGTCCCAAAGAAGGGAGGAGTCACTGTTGTACCAAATGAGAGGAATGAATTGATACCCATAAGGACAGTGACTGGCTGGCGCAAGTACATTGATTATAGGAAGCTCAATGAGGCCACCAGAAAAGATCATTTCCCCTTACCTTTCATGGATTAGATTCTAGAAAGACTTGCAGGACATGAATATTACTGCTTCATGGACGGTTACTGATGAGAGATTTTATGCCGGTATAGAAATTATCAATAAATCCAATCGTGAGTATAGTTTAAACCGACACGCAATTCCACATCAAACAAAGAAATTGTGTCACTACAATCCAAATTCAATAACCGAGAGTATTAGTCCCGAGTCATTCTCCTTAGAAATTGCCTTAGGATGCACATCACTGGTTAGGAAGTTGATGAGCAGATAATTTATACCCTTTTTGGCATTATTTTTACATAGTTTTTAGTATGTTTTAGTTAATTTTTATTATATTTTCATTAGTTTTTATTCAAAAATCACATTTCTGGACTTTACTATGAGTTTGTGTGTTTTTCTATAATTTCAGGTATTTTCTGGCTGAAATTGAGGGACTTGAGCAAAAATCTGATTTAGAGGCTGAAAAAGGACTGCAGATGCTGTTGGATTCTGACCTCCTTGCACTCGAAGTGGATTTTCTGGAGCTACAAAAGCCCAATTGGCTCTCTCTCAATTGCGTTGGAAAGTAGACATTCTACACTTTCTAGAAATATATAATAGTCTATACTTTTCCCGAGATTTGATGGCCCAAACTGGCGTTCAATGTCAGCCTAAAACATCTTGGTGTAAAACGCCCAAACTAGCACTAAAGCTGGCGTTTAACTCCAGGAACAGCTTAAGCATGAAAAAGATTCAATGCTCAGCCTAAACACACACCAAGTTGGCCCCGGAAGTGGATTTCTACACTATCTGCACTTAGTTACTCATTTTTTGTAAACCCTAGTTACTAGTTTAGTATAAAAACTACTTTTAGAGATTTATTTTACATCTCTGGATGTTTAGTCCTTAGACCTTTGGCATGGAGGCTGGCCTCACTGCCATGCCTAGACCTTTCACTTATGTATTTTCTACGGTAGAGTTTCTACACCCCATAGATTAAGGTGTGGAGCTCTGCTGTTCTTCATGAATTAATGCAATTACTACTGTTTTTCTATTCAATTCAAGCCTACTTCTTCTCCAAGATATACTCTCGTACTTAATTCAGTTAAGTCAGAATGAAGGGGTGACCCATGACAATCACCCAATCTTCATTACTCGCTTAGCCAAGATCACGTGCCTGACAACCACAAAGCGGTCTACATGATATTCAACGTAGTCATTGGACGACAGCTGGAGTATATTCTCTTGGGTTTCTAATCAAGGATTCTCGTCTTCTCTCCTGACAACAGAGAAGCTGAATCTGAGATGAACCTTCATGGTATAGGCTAGAACTATTGGCAGTATTCCTGGGATCCGAAAAGTCTAAACCTTGTCTGTGGTATTTCGAGTAGGATCTGGGAAGGGATGACTATGACGAGCTTCAAACCTGCGAATGTGGGGTGCAAGTGACAGTGCGCAAAAGGACAATGGTCCTATTCCGACGCTAGCAGGAACCGACAGATGATTATCCATGCAGTGACCGCGCATATGGATTTGTTTTCATCCGAGAGGATCATACAGCTTGCCATGGAAGGAGGTAACGCATGGTTGGAAGAAGGCAATAGGAAAGCAGAGGTTCAGAAGCAACAAAGCATCTTTATACGCTTATCTAAAATTTCCACCAATGAATTACATAAGTAACTTTATCTTATTTTATATTTTATTTATATTTTAATTATCAAAACCCATAACCATTTGAATCTGCCTGACTGAGATTTACAAGGATGACCATAGCTTGCTTCAAGCCGACAATCTCCGTCGGATCGACCCTTACTTACGTAAGGTTTATTACTTGGACGACCCAGTGCACTTGCTGGTTAGTTGTGTGGAGTTGTGAAAAAGAATTGAGATTATGATCGTGCGTACCAAGTTGTTGGCGCAGTTGAGATCACAATTTTTAATTAACTAATTGTTTTAAATTTTAATTTTAATCTTATTTCTTCTCCTAAATTTCGAATACTAACCAATAATTAAAATAAAAACAAAAATATTTTCCTTTTATTTTAATTTAAAATTCGAACTCCCTCCCTCTCTCATCTCTTTCTATTTATTTATTTATTTACTAACACTTCTCTTCCTCTTAAAAATTCGAACCCTCTCTCACTCTCTGTGTTCGAATTCTTCATCTTCTCTCTTCTTCATTCTACTCTTCTATTCTTCTACTCACATAAAGGAATCTATGTACTGTGACATAGAAGATTCCTCTTCTTTTCTATTCTCTTCTTTTTCATATGAGCAGGAGCAAGGATAAGAACATTCTTGTTGAAGCTGATCCGGAACCTGAAAGGACTCTAAGGAGGAAGCTAAGAAAAGCTAAAGCACAACACTCTGGAGAGAACCTGACAGAATTTTTCGAAAAAGAAGAAGAGATGGCCAAACCCAACAACAATGGTGGAAATGCAAGGAAGATGCTTGGTGACTTTATTGCACCCTCTTCTAACTTCTGTGGAAGGAGCATCTCAATTCCTACAATTGGAGCAAACAACTTTGAGCTTAAGCCTCAATTAGTTTCTCTGATGCAGTAGAATTGCAAGCTTCATGGACTTTCATTGGAAGATCCTCATCAGTTTTTAGCTGAATTCTTGCAAATCTGTGACACTGTTAAGACCAATGGGGTTAATCCTGAGGTCTACAGACTTATGATTTTCCCCTTTGCTGTAAGAGACAGAGCTAGGATATGGTTGGATTCACAACCCAAAGATAGCCTGAACTCTTGGGAAAAGTTGGTCAATGCTTTCTTGGCCAAATTCTTTCCACCTCAAAAATTGAGCAAGCTTAGAGTGGAAGTCCAAACCTTCAGACAGAAGGAAGGTGAATCCCTCTATGAAGCTTGGAAAAGATACAAGCAATTGATCAGAAGGTGCCCTTCTGGCATGCTTTCAGAATGGAGCATCATATGTATATTCTATGATGGTCTGTCTGAATTGTCCAAGATGTCATTGGACAACTCTGGTGGTGGATCTCTTCATCTAAAGAAGACACCTGAAGAAGCCCAGGAACTCATTGAAATTGTTGCAAATAACCAGTTCATGTACACTTCTGAAAGGAATCTTGTGAATAATGGGACAACTCAGAAAAAAGGAGTTCTTGAGATTAATACTCTGAATGCCATATTGGCTCAGAACAAAATATTGACTCAGCAAGTCAATATGATTTCTTAGAGTCTGTTTGGAATGCAAGCTGCAACAGGCACTACTAAGGAAGGTTCCTCTGAAGAAGAAGCCTATGACCCTGAGAATCCTGGAATGGAAGAAGTGAATTACATGGGAGATTCCTATGGAAACACTTACAATCCTTCATGGAGGAATCATCCAAATTTCTCATGGAAGGATCAACAGAAGCCTAATCAAGGCTTCAGCAACAATAATAGTGGGAGAGCACGGTTTGGCAATAACAAACCTTTTCCATCATCTTCTCAGCAACAGACAGAGAATTCTAAGAAGAGCCACTCTGACTTAGCAACTGTAGTCTCTGATCTATCTAAGACCACTCTCAGTTTCATGACTGAAACAAGGTCCTCCATTAGAAATTTGGAGGCACAAGTGGGTCAGCTGAGTAAAAGAGTTACTGAACTCCCTCCTAGTACTCTCCCAAGAAATACAGAAGAGAATCCAAAAAGAGAGTGCAAGGCCATAAATATAACCAACATGGCCGAATGCATGGAGGAGGGAAAGGCAGTGATTTCCAATGAGGAATACCTCAATGGACGTCCACTGGCCTCCAAGGAGTTCTCTAATGAGGAACCACAGGAATCTGAGGCTCATATAGAGACCATAGAGATTCCACTGAACTTACTGTTGCCATTCATGAGCTCTGATGAGTATTCTTCCTCTGAAGACGATGAAGATATTATTGAAGAGTAAGCTGCTCAATATCTAGGAGCAATCATGAAGCTGAATACCAAGCTATTTGGTAATGAGACTTGGGAGAATGAACCTCCATTGCTCATCAATGAACTGAATGATCTGGTTCAACTAAAATTACCTCAGAAGAAACAGGATCCTAGAAAGTTCTTAATCCCTTGTACCATCGGCACCATGACCTTTAAAAAAGCTCTGTGTGACCTTGGTTCAAGTATAAACCTCATGCCCCTCTCTGTAATGGAGAAACTAGGAATCTTTGGAGTTAAACGCCCAAACTGGTACCAAAGCTGGCATTTAACTCCAGGAACAGCCTAAGCACGAAAAAGCTTCAATGCTCAGCCCAAGCACACACCAAGTGGGCCCCGGAAGTAGATTTCTGCACTATCTGCACTTAGTTACTCATTTTCTGTAAACACTAGTTACTAGTTTAGTATAAAAACTACTTTTAGAGATTTATTTTACATCTCTGGATGTTT
The DNA here is from genome assembly GCF_000816755.2 of Arachis ipaensis. Taxonomy (NCBI): domain Eukaryota; kingdom Viridiplantae; phylum Streptophyta; class Magnoliopsida; order Fabales; family Fabaceae; genus Arachis; species Arachis ipaensis. Next base: position 61,845,061 of record NC_029788.2, read on the forward strand.
AATCCTTAGACCTTTGGCATGGAGGCTGGCCTCACGGCCATGCCTAGACCTTTCACTTATGTATTTTCTACGGTGGAGTTTCTACACCCCATATATTAAGGTGTGAAGCTCTGCTATTCTTCATGAATTAATGCAATTACTACTATTTTTCTATTCAATTCATGCCTACTTCTTCTCCAAGATATACTCTCGTACTTAATTCAGTTAAGTCAGAATGAAGGGGTGACCTGTGACAATCACCCAATATTCGTTACTCGCTTAGCCAAGATCGCGTGCCTGACAACCACAAAGCGGTCTACATGATGTTCAACGTAGTCATTGGACAACAGCTGGAGTATATTCTCTTGGGTTTCTAATCAAGGATTCACGTCTTCTCTCCTGACAACAGAGCAGCTGAATCTGAGATTAACCTTCGTGGTATAGGCTAGAACTATTAGCAGCATTCCTGGGATCCGGAAAGTCTAAACCTTGTCTGTGGTATTCCGCGTAGGATCCGGGATCTGGAAAGTCTAAACCTTATCTGTGGTATTCTGAGTAGGATCTGGGAAGGGATGACTGTGACGAGCTTCAAACCTGCGAATGTGGGGTGCAAGTGACAGTGCGCAAAAGGACAATGGTCCTATTCCGACGCTAACGGGAACCGACAGATGATTAGCCGTGCGGTGACAATGCATATGGATTTGTTTTCATCCGAGAGGATCATACAGCTTGCCATGGAAGGAGGTAACGCATGGTTGGAAGAAGGCAATTGATGACTTGCATCATCTACCCTTCTTTCTTGCATAAAGAAGACCATAAAAGAGCATAAATCTCATTTGATCAGTACAATTCATGCATTATTTGATGAATATTATGGTACACTACTTTGAGATGAGTTGTCCTGAATTTCAGGTGAAAAGGCATCAAAAATGGGTAGAAGACAAACAAGAAGCTGGGCGTGTGAAATTCGTGTGCCACTTGGGAGCAAACGCCACGAAAATGCATTGGCATGGCACGCTAGGAGCTAGGCGTGGCACGCCAGTACTAAAGTCCAAAGAAGAAGTCCAAGCATGCATGAGGGCATGGCATGCTAATACATTTTTCCAGAGAGCTACAATGGAGGACACGAAAGGGGCGTGGCACGCCAGATTGGGCGTGGCACGCCTGACCTACCAACTACTATGGGAGTGCCACTTGAGCAAAGGGGCGTGGCATGCCAACTCACCATTCCAAGAAGAACCTTCACTATGGCGTGCCACTTGGTGTCGAAGGCGTAGCACGCCAGCTCCAAGAAGCCACTTGGACATGCCACTTGAGAACCCAAGCGTGGCATGCCAAGCTTGAAGAGTTCACAAATCCATGGGCGTGCCACTTGAACAGCATGGCGTGGCATGCTGGTACAACAATCCAGAGAAGGGGCTGAAGGCAATTGAAGACTGGACGTCCCACTTGAAGATGAAGGCGTGGCACGCCAATGCACTAAGGACTAAAAGCAAGGACTGGGCGTGCCACTTGGTATCGAAAGCTTGGCACGCCAACCTTAGAATTTCACTATGGCATGCCACTTGAAGGCTGAGGTGTGGCACGCCAACTACTGGAACCAAGACAAGATCATCGGCATGGCACGCCAGCCTTTAGGCGTGGCACGCTGGTATAAGTTTCCATAGAGGATGAAGGAGGCCAATTACATGGGGCGTGCCACTTGATATCGAAGGCGTGGCACGCCACTCACTTTTCTTCACTTGGGCGTGCCACTTGAACCCCAGGCGTGGCACGCCAGCGTCATTCAGAGAGCAAAGAAGCATTGGGTCGTGCCACTTGAGTTTGTGGCGTGGCACGCCAAACAGAGGAACCACTCACTCACAAAAGGCGCGTGGCACGCCAAACCCTAGGCGTGCCACGCTAGTTCAACTTTCTAGAGAAGCTTAGCCAAGCATAGAGCAAAGGCGTGGCATGCCAGACCCTGGGCGTGGCACGCCAGTTCAAGTTTCCAGAGGCAAAGAAAGGTTGAAAAAGGCAAGGGGCTTGCCACTTGAGTTTGAAGGCGTGGCACGCCAACACAAGAATTCCACTATGGCATGCCACTTGAGTTCGAAGGCGTGGCACGCCAAGGTTGATAGAGAGATGAGCGTGCCACTTGAAGGATTGGGCGTGGCACGCCAAGCTAAAAATGAAGGGAATGTGACACACCAGTAAAGCGCCAGCCACATGCCAGCTGGGAAGTCACGCTTATTGAGTGTTATCTTTTCCCTCCAAAATGTAATTTTCCTTTTTCACTTTTGTAATTCTTTTATTTTACTAGGAGTAGTATAAATACCCCCAAGGAGTACTGAAGAGGGGGTTAAGCAGTCAGTTTTAGATCCACTTTTACACTTCACTTTTGAGTACTTTTTGAGCTATGAGTAGCTAACTTCCCTCTCATTGAGAGAGGGAGCTCTGTTGTACTTGATGGATTGATAATAGTGAAATTCTTCTTCTCTTCATCTTCTCTTTGATTTGCTAAAGGGAATTTCGTTCTTAATGCTTAGCATTCAATTAACTTGGGAAAGAGATTGAATGCAATTGGGTTTCATGGGAACCTTGGGAAAGGAAACATGAAACCATGCTTGAAATCCCTTCTCACACTTGAGTAGAATCTGGGTTTTGGTGTTTGGATATGTGACACATAATCCTCCCTCTACTTGGACCTATAATGGTGTGTGGTATAATCAGGGACCAAGCATATCTCTCTTCATAAGCAATTAGACCAAGGAATTGGCTATTGATCAAGATCTGAGAGATTGAGTCACCAAGGGATTGGGGCTCAATCAATCATGATTGCCAAGAGGTCAATGAGTTGTATGATTGAAGAGGATATAAGCTAGATTTGATCCAAAGAGACAACATCTCCCAATCTCAATGAATTTCCCCATTCTTATATATTCATTTCTTTATAGCTTAATTTTACATTCAGCAATTCCCCATTCCCATTTATATTCAAGTCATTTATAATTCTGCACTTTACATTCTGCCATTTATATTTTTGCACTTTATTGCTTTTCTTTATATTCTAGTCATTTACATTTATGTCATTTACAATTCTGCACTTCACAATCCTATTGATATGCTTGACTAATTCATCAATTAATTAAAACTGCTTGAATTTGTCAATCTCTGTGGATACGATCCCACTCTACTATGGGTTATTACTTGACGATAATTTTGGTGCGCTTGCCAAAAGAACTAATTCACCAATTTTTGAATGGGGGTGTGAATTGGACTCATCAGCAATAGGAAAGCAGAGGTTCAGAAGCAACAAAGCATCTTCATACGCTTATCTAAAATTCCCACCAATGAATTACATAAGTAACTTTATCTTATTTTTTATTTTATTTATATTTTAATTATCAAAACCCATAACCATTTGAATCTACCTGACTGAAATTTACAAGGATGACCATGGCTTGCTTCAAGCCGACAATCTCCGTGGGATTGACCCTTACTCACGTAAGGTTTATTACTTGGACGACCCAGTGCACTTGCTGGTTAGTTGTACGGAGTTGTGAAAAAGAATTGAGATTATGATCGTGCGTACCAAGTTGTTGGCACAGTTGAGATCACAATTTCGTGCACCATAAGTCTTTTGTGGTTTTGAGGTTTAGTGTAAGAAATCAAGCTAATAAAAGTGGACAATAATCAATCAAGATAAAAGCCTTGGCTAAGGGTGAGTAGTGGAAGTTCCATCATTATAGTTTCCATCAATGGTGACAACAATTGAGTATTGCTTCACTTAGTTAACCTCTAACCATCAAGGAAAGTCAAGTGAAAATAATCAACTTGAGTCACAAGTCCTAGTCAAACCCTAGGGAAGTCTAGCTTGAGTGACATACAAATCAATTACCAATTCTCAATTGATAATCAACAAAGGATACTAACTATTCAAGTGTCTCCACTAACTCAACCCTCAAGCCAAGAGTGAGGAATCTACTCCATAGCTAAAGTTGTCATTTTATCAAACAATTGGTGAGCAACAGTGAGAGACATTATGAAATTAAGAAGGGGAATTGAATTCATGCTATCTAATTCAAGCAATTATCAACAATCAAACAAATGACATCAATGAACATGAAATACCTCAATGCATTAATCAAAATCAAAGTAACAAAATCCAAATCTAAGATCCAAAGTGAATTGAACAACAAAAAACACTAATTGAGAGTGGAGAATGATGACTTGCATCATCTACCCCTTTTTCTTATCTAAAAAGACCATAAAAAGAGTATAATCTCATTGAATCAATGAAATTTCATGAACCAAATGATATATATTATGGTACATTGCTTTGAAATGGGTTTGTGCTGAATTTTAGATGAAAAGAGCAACAAAAGGGGAAGGAAATAACAAATAAAGCTAGGCGTGTGAAGCTGGGCATGCCACTTGAAGCTCTAGGCATGGCACGCCAAGCTTTTGAACCAACTCTCAACAATGGGCGTGCCACTTAGAGCTCTGGGCATGGCACGCCAAGCTTTTGAAACCAATGCTCATCAATGGGCGTGCCACTTGGAGCTTTGGGCGTGGCACGCCAAGTTTGTGAGGCAAAGATCTCAAAGAGGGCGTACCACTTGGTGTTTTGGGCATGACACGCCAGACTTAAGTTCCAGAGGAGTTATTTTGAGCCCCACTATGGGTGTGGCACGCCAAAGCATTGGCGTGGCACACCAGGGCATATGCCAGCCTGACCTCCTCTCATTCAAATGAAGATATCCTAAGCTACATAACTCCAAATGAGATGATTATAGTGCCATTAGAAAGTAGATATCTAGAGGTTTCCAACCATATATAACACTTTATGATGGACACTGGAATTGAGGAAGATATTGACCCCAAAATTACGAGGAGAAAAATACGTCACTACAGAGTTACCAGCCTGACCTCTTCATCTTCAAAGGAACATAACATGAGTTGTAGAGATCCAAATGAGAAGATCTTGGTGGTGTTGGAAAGCTGACATAAAGAGCTTTCCAACGATATATAACACTTTATAGTCGACTGATAAACCACTATTTCATGGTTTATATTGTGTTTAATTGTGTGGTTTTATCATGATCTTTGCCCACTTATTCATTAAATAAGCATGCATTTATATTTCCTTCCTAAAGATGTTTTATGGTTGAAAACTTGCTTTCTAGAGACTTTTAATTATGTATTTTATTTCTCCCTTATTCCATTCGATGCCGTGATCTGTGTGTTAAGTGTTTCAGGCTTTATAGGGCATGAATGAGTTGAAGATTGGAAGGGAAGCCTGCAAAAATGGAAAGAACACAAGAAATTGAGGAGATGACCAGTGAGAAGCGACGCGGCGAATGGATGACGCGACCGCGCGGCATGGAACAGCACGAGTGATGCAGCCGCATGGACGACACGTCCGTGTGGCAAAGCAGAAACGCGAATGACGCGTCCACATGAGCGACGCGATCGCGTGACGTGCGCGATCTGCATAATTTGCATATTCGCTGGGGGCGATTTTGGGCCCTATTTTCACCCAGTTTTCGGCCCGAAACAACAGACTAGACCCAGAGAACATGCAGAAACAAAGACAACATTCATTCTACACTGTTTTAGTTTTTAGATCTAGTTTACTCCTCCTCTAGGTTTTCTCTCTACATATTCATAGTTCTTAGGATTTTAGTTTCTCTTACCTTTTTTTTGGCATTGGAACACTGAGAAGAGTTATTACCTCATCAAGACTTCATCATTCTAGTTCGTTTTCTTTACTTGGCTTACTCTTCCATGTTCCTTGCTTGGTTTAATTTTACCATTGGAATATTTTTAGGATTATTTAATACAAGGATCACTTTTATTTTTAATTGATTATTTTTAATTTTTATTTACAATGTCTTTCTTTAATTCCTTCTCATATGCTATGAATTTTACCTTTACAATGAGTGAGTAGTTCCCTAACTTGATGGGGAATTGATTGAAAGGAACCCTTGAGTTGGAAGGCTTGAAAGAAAAATTATAATTGGGTTTATGGTTGGATTGCCTCCTAATCACTAACACCAATCCCTTTTAATTAAGTGGATTACAACTTGTGAACGGACGTAGCATTCCAACTTGTTTGACTTTCCTTCACCTAGTGGAGGATAACTAAACAGGATAACTTTTAATTGTCAATTAATCCTGAGAGCATTCCAACAATAATAGGGATTCCAACTAATCAATTCCCCGTCGAGGCATTTATTTACATTATTCAAATTCACCAATTTAATTCCCTGTTTGCCCAATTCAAACCTTTTTGAAAACCTCTGATTAATAAAATAGCACACTTTTCTGCAACTCGTTGGGAGACGACCTGGGATTCATACTCCCAGTATTTTAAATTCAATTTTCTGTGACACCTTTCTAAATTGATAGGTGGATTTCTGGCGAATTAAGAACTATACTTGCAACGTATATATTTTAATAATTTTAATTTGCTAATTTCCGCCGGCATCAATTTTTGGCGCTGTTGCCGGGGAGTTGCAATAGAGTGCTAAAGTTATTAATTAGAATTTATTTATTTGCATTTTATTTTATTTTGCTACTATGAGCTGCATGTTTCTTTCGTCAAATGACGCGTTCACTTCCTGATCCGCACTTGCTAATATTCGATCCTGAAATTGAAAGGACTATTTCACGAATAAGGCGAGCTCGGCGTCGGTTAGTCCGCTCTGAGGGCAGATCTGAAAGTGAATTTGGGGAAGAAACCAGCTCCCGTTCTACTGATTCAGTTGATTCACGTGCAGAAGACATGGCAGAACCTAGGAGAGTTACCATCCATGAGGAAGGAGCCCCTAATTTTACAATGCAACCGTTTCAAGCGCATCACCCAGCGGTGGCTACAGATTTCGAAATAAAGACCGTACTACTCAATTTGATGCCCAAGTTTTATGGCTTACCTGCTCAAGAGCCTATCAAGCACCGGAGAGATTTCCAGGCAGCCTGTTCTACTGTCAGGCGAGATGGTACAGATGAAACTTCAATTCTGTTGAAAGCTTTCCCGTTTTCTCTTGAGGGAAAAGCAAGAGAGTGGTACTACACTCAACCCCTGGTAAATGTATCCAACTGGGATACGCTTAGAAAAGAGTTTTTGGAGAAATTCTTTCCAGCTGAAGTTACTGATAAACTGAGGAAAGACATTTCCACGATTGTTCAAGATGACAACGAGACTCTCTTTGAATACTGGGAGCGCTTCAATAATCTTCTGGAAGCATGCCCCCACCACATGATTGACAAGATAGTGTTACTCAGCGATATCACACAGGGTATGAGGCCCCAAGATAAGACCACATTGGAAAGTGCTAGCAATGGGTCTATGAAGAAGTACAAGACCACTGATGAGGCATGACAATTGATCAGCGACTTAGCTGAATCTACTAGGAATCACAGACAGAAGCAAGGCCGTTCAAAAGCCGTTGCAGAAGTATCCTCTAGCAGAGAAACTGCTGCTCTGACTCAAAGTATCTATGAAATGACCAACTTGCTGAAGCAAATGCAATTGAATCAACAACAAGTTCAGCAAGCTCAACCTTCTCCAGCACAGGAAAGCCAACAGTTAGTCCCACAGAGAGTTTGCAAAATTTGTGATGATTATAACCATTATACTGATGAATGCCCGCAACTCCAACAGGAAGACAACATGGTGGCATCCACTCATAACTTCTCTGACCGTTCCAACCAAGGGTACAATCAAGGTGGAAATCATAACCATGGATGGCAGGACAATTCTAATCAGAATTGGAAGGACAACAATAACAGAGGAGGCAGAGATAATCAGGAAAATCAGAAGTGGAATAATAATAACAACAGGCAGCAGAACCAACCTTACAGAGCACCTCACCTGAGGCAATCCCAAGGACCACAGAATACCCAACAGCAGACCTCTCAATTTACTCATTCTTCTTTATCTCCTAATGAAGAGTTACTACAATCTTTTGAGCAGAGACAACAGACCATGGAAAATAATATTATGAATAACATTAATGCCAGTCTGAATGGTCTAACCTCTACTTTGCAAGCTCTTGTTTCACAGATTGGATCAATGCAAAATTCTAGTAACCAACCTTCAAGCTCCACTGGAATCCCCTCTCAACCATTACCCAATCCAAAGGGAGGCATTAATGCCATCACCCCGAGGTCCGGAACCACACTGCAGGAGAGGAATCAGGAGGAGCCAAGCTCACCAGAACACGCCTCAGCTGAAGAGGTAGTAGAAATAGAAGATGTTGAAGAGAAAGAGGACATACAGGACATAGCTGAAAAAGAAGAAGTCCAACCACAAGAGGAAGCACCAAGAGGCGCAGACACTGCAGAAAATAATACTCCTATTCCATTTCCACAACTTGCAAGGAAGCCTAGGAAGCAGCTGGAACCTGATCCCCAAAATGGTAGAAATATTCAAAAAGGTTGAGGTAACCGTTCCTCTTTTTGATGTTATTCAACAAGTACCTAAATATGCAAAGTTTCTAAAAGATTTATGTATACATAAAGACAAAATCAATGAATTAGAAACTATTCCTTTAGGTAGTTCCATATATGCTTTAATGGGAGGATTACCTGAAAAATGTAGTGACCCAGGTCCTTGTATAGTTAGTTGTACTATTGGTGGAGTAGTAATTTATGATTGCATGTGTGATTTAGGAGCGTGTGTTAGTATAATACCTTTGTCCATATATGATATTTTGAGGCTCCCTCCCTTAAAAAGGTCGGCAGCTCGTTTTGTGTTAGCAGATAAAAGCATTATTACAGTGGCTGGAGTTGCTGAAGATGTTTTAGTG
>NC_029788.2:61853882-61889973 GCF_000816755.2 Arachis ipaensis
CCAACCCATGATCAGAAGTTGGAACTGAAACCTCTTCCTCCACATCTCAAATATGCTTATCTTGAAGATGAACAGAAGTTTCCAGTTATCATTGCAAGGGAACTCACTTCCCAACAAGAAGAGCAGTTACTTGATGTATTGAGGAGGCATAAGAAAGCGATTGGGTGGAGTTTGGCAGACATAGTAGGCATCAACCCTCAAGTATGTGAGCACAGAATATTTTTAGAAGAGGGAGCAAGACCTGTCCGTCAACCCCAAAGAAGATTGAATCCCACTATCTTGGAAGTTGTCAAAAAGGAAGTGACCAGACTACTGGAAGCAGGTATCATCTATCCCATTTCAGACAGTGAATGGGTTAGCCCAGTACAAGTGGTGCCCAAGAAGTCTGGAGTCACTACAGTAAAGAATGAGCATGGCGAGCTCATAGCAACTAGAGTTCAGAATGCTTGGAGAGTCTGCATTGATTACAGGTGTCTCAACCAAGCCACCCGTAAGGATCACTACCCACTTCCATTCATTGATCAAATGATGGATTGCATGTCAGGTAAATCACATTATTGCTTTTTAGATGGTTACACAGGTTATTTCCAGATTCATATAGCTCCTGAGGATCAGGAAAAGACCACTTTTACATGTCCTTTTGGGACTTATGCTTACAAGAGAATGCCCTTTGGCTTGTGCAATGCACCAGCTACTTTCCAAAGGTGTATGATGAGTCTTTTCTCTGATCTTATTGAGGACTGTATGGAGGTTTTTATGGATGATTTTAGCATTTATGGTGATTCTTTTAGCCTTTGCTTAGATGGATTATCTAGAGTATTAGATAGATATGTTAATACAAACCTTGTATTGAATTTTGAAAAATGTCATTTTATGGTAAAACAAGGGATTGTATTAGGACATGTGGTATCTAATACTGGCATTTCTATAGACCCAGCAAAGGTGAATGTTATTTCTAGTTTAGCTTACCCCTCTTCTGTGAAGGAAGTCCATTGGTTCCTTGGCCATGCAGGTTTTTACAGGAGATTTATTAAGGACTTTAGTAAGGTAGCACTTCCCTTATCCAGATTACTACAAAAGGATATTGAGTTCGAGTTCAGTGAAGATTGCAAACAAGCGTTTGATAAGCTAAAAGCCGCCCTAACTCGAGCCCCAATTGTGAGAGGACCAGACTGGAGCCAGCCGTTTGAAATCATGTGCGACGCTTTCAACCATGCAGTAGGAGCAGCGCTGGCTCAACGCGAAGGTAAGGATCCTTTTGTTATTGCTTATGCGTCTAAGACTTTAAACACTGCCCAGTCCAATTATACTACTACTGAGAAAGAGCTTCTTGCTATTGTTTTTGCTCTGGATAAATTTTGAGCTTATTTACTTGGTACTAGAGTAGTAGTGTATTCGGATCATGCAGCTTTAAAGTATCTATTAGCTAAAAAGGAGTCCAAACCAAGGCTTATACGTTGGATACTGCTATTACAAGAATTTGATTTAGAAATAAGGGATAGGAGTGGTAACCAGAATTTAGTGGCAGACTACTTGAGTCGCCTTGAGCACATTAAGGATGACCCCACTCCTATAGCTGATAATTTTCCATTTGATAACCTGCAAGCAGTATCTGAGATAGTCCCTTGGTATGCACCTGTAGCTAATTATCTAGTTAGCCGTACATTCCCTCCAAACTTTTCTAAGCATCAAAGAGACAAGCTGAAATGTGAGTCTAAATATTATATATGGGATGACCCATATTTGTGGAGATATGGTGCTGATCAGGTAATTAGACGGTGTGTGCCTCAATCAGAATTCCAGTCCATCTTAGAGGCCTGTCACTCATCTGAGAGTGGAGGACATTTTGGCCCTCAAAGAACTGCTAGAAAAATCTTGGACTGTGGATTCTGGTGGCCTACTCTTTTTAGAGACGCTGCTGAATTTTGTAAATCTTGCCCCCCATGCCAAAAGTTTGGTAATATATCCAGGAGGGATGAGATGCCTCAACAAATTATGCTTTTCTGTGAAATTTTTTATGTTTGGGGCATTGACTTCATGAGTCCATTTCCAAATTCTAATGGACATTTTTATATATTGTTAGCTGTAGATTACGTTTCAAAATGGGTGGAAGCAATTCCTACCCGCACTGATGATGCTAACACTGTTGTTTCCTTTGTGAGAAACCATATTATCTGTCGCTTTGGATCCCCACGACCAATCGTGAGCGATCAAGGCACCCATTTTTGTAACAGGAGACTAACAGGACTAATGAAGAAGCATGGGATAATTCATAAGGTTGCAACAGCATACCATCCTCAACCAATGGGCAAGCCGAGGTGTCGAACAGAGAGATAAAGCGTATCTTGCAGAAGATAGTCAAACCTCATAGAAGAGACTGGAGCACCAGGCTACAAGATGTACTCTGGACATACAGAATAGCATACAAAACACCCATTAGGATGAGTCCATTCCGCTTAGTTTATGGAAAAGCTTGTCATCTCCCTGTTGAGGTAGAGCACAAAGCCTTTTGGGCAGTCAAGGAGTGCAACATGGGGATGGAGAACACCGGAGCTGAAAGGAAGTTGCAACTGCAAGAACTGGAAAGCCTTCGCCTAGAAGCTTATGAGAACTCAAGACTATACAAGGAAAAGATGAAGGCCGCACACGATCAGCACATCAAGAGGAAAGAGTTCCAACCTGGGGATTTAGTCCTCCTTTACAAATCTCGTTTAAAGCTCATGCCAGGCAAGTTGAGATCCAGATGGGAAGGTCCATACAGAGTAGAGAAGGCCAAACCGTACGGAGTTTACCACCTAAGTCATCCTTCACACTCTGAACTTATCAAAGTTAATGGACAATGCCTAAAGCTATACCATGACGAGAAGATACAGAAAAATAAGGAGCTTGAGATCTTCCTCTTGGAAGATCCCCACATAGCAGAAGATTGAGCTAGTGGAGCGTCCAACTTACAGACGTTAAAGCAAAGTGCTAGGTGGGAGACAACCCACCATGGTATGATCATTCTTTTCTTTATTTTTAGTTTTTCATATTTAATAAATCTTCTCTTTATCAGTACTTTCGTGCATCTGCATCTGCATTATTTTAAAAAAAAATGCCACGCGACGCAACCGCATCAGCGACGCGTCCGCGTCGCAAGGAAAGGGGAGAAAAACAAAAACGAACAGAGAGTCACGCTGGAGCGTGGCTGGAGGCGTGCTAATGGCACAATTCTATCCACGCGGACGCATGCCCCACGTGTCCGCGTCACCTGGAAATAATGACCTCCCACGCGACCGCGTGACCCACGCGGCCACGTGCCCTGATTTTCGCCGTAAAAAGGGTGCACAACGAATTATTGTGCGCGAGTGGTGCTGGATTGGTGCCAATGGCACAATTCTACCCACGCAGATGCATGGCTCACGCGTCCGCGTCGTTCCCTTCTGCAGCCCACTCACGCGATCGCATGCCCCATGCGATCGCGTCACCCCAAATTTGGCACATATATCAAGTCGAACAGAGAGTTGTGCTGGCGCGAAGCTGCACTCGAGCCAGAAGCACAACATAGGTCACGCGACCGCGTGACCGACACAACCGCGTCAACCACCTTAAGCGCAAGTCGCGCGACGGCGTTCCCCATGCGATCGCGTCTCTTGCGGCGCACAGTTTCTCTACCTTTGCCAAATATCATATCTTTTTCTCTCCAAATCCTATTTTTCTCTTTTCCCTCCTTATTTCTTCCTTCTCTCTTCTTCCTTCTATCTCACCTTTCACTCTTTCTCCCTCACCTCCATTCACAAGGTTTTATTTTCTTCTTCACCCTTTTCTTTTCTATCATTCTTCTTATTTTATATGTTATTTTCTTTTCTTTTCTTTTTCTTTTCATTATTCATATTTTCTTCCTTCTTCTTTCCTTTTTACATGGTGTTAGAATTTTATTCGAGTCATTATTTTTCATTATATGCTTGTGGATTGTTGTAAATTGTTTGATAATTATATATTATTTTCTTTAAAGGGTTGCTTGCATGTTCACTTTAATACTCTCTATACCTTCTTCACCATGCATGCTATGTGTTTGTGAAAAAGCCCATATGGCATTATGCACTTCTCTATGTTATTCTACTATTCAATGCTTGCTTTTCACAAATCCCCTTTACTATTATATTAATTACATTTAATTGTCAATACAAATGTGATGGTTTGTTACAAAGTAATGCTGGTCTATGCTACTCATGCCCTTTGCCGGCATGCCAATAAACACCTTGCATTCACTTGTTCATCATATGCACTAACTATTTTCCATTAATGATCTTTCACATGTACTCATGAGCATGTGTTGACATCATTTACCTTTTACTGTGCATTTACAACCATCCCTTTTTCGTTCTCTTCATTGCTATATATCTCTTTGAATTTAATTTACTTTCTCTTCCCTTTTTCAGGATGGCCACCAAGAAAGGAAAAGAGAAAGCTACTCCCAAACCACCAGCAAGAAGAGGAACAAAAAGAGCATTAGTGGCAGAGCCTTCTTCAACTGCAGTCAAGCCCTCAACAAAACGAGTTAAGAGGATCATCAAGGTTGATGAAAAGGAGAAAGCCTTTCCAGCAAAAGACACTGCGCGATTTCCAAATCGCTACTGTGAGCAGATGTTCCCTATTCTGGCTGAAAGGAGTTACAACAACGAACACCTTCTTATCCTCCCGCCCAATATTGCTACTTTTGTTGAGCCGCAAATTGAACGACGACAATGGGGTTTCCTACGGAGACAGCCAAGGCAGGTCAATCTCTCTTGGGTAGTCGAGTTCTACTCTAACTTCTACCTGCCTACTCTGCAGTCTGTCTATGTACGTCAGAAGCAAGTCCCCATTACAGAAGAAGCCATTCGACAAGCTCTAAGTCTTCCCCCTATTCCAGAAGGAATGGACGCCTTTCAAGAAGCCACACTCAAGCGCGAGCAGTACCAATTTGACTGGGAAGATGTTCTCCGAGTTATCACATTACCTGGCAGCCGTTGGATCTACGGATACCATCGTACCCTCCGTAAGGGAATATCGGCTTCAGCACTTACCTTGGAGGCTTGCGTATGGGCACAAATCATGTCCCATTACGTCTTTCCGAGTACTCACGAGTCCTCCTTCACTGCAGACATGGCCGTTCTACTATGGTGCATCCTTACAGACCAGCCCCTGAATCTACCAAGACATATCCGAAATGCCATGGGACACGTACAAATCGCGGGTAACTTACCTTTTTCCGCCTTGGTCTCAGATCTTGTCTCAGCAGCTGGAGTTTCCTACAGAGCTGGAGACACCAAAGCTATGCTTTCACGGGATGATCAGTATGTCCTCAATGGGAAGTACCTCAGACTTCCAGCAGCCACTACAAGCCTTCCTACTGCTCCAGTTGAAGATATTCCTTCTTCAACACCACAAGCACCTACAACTGATGAACTGCTCCAGCAGATAATCAAAAGATTGGATCGGCAAGAACAGAAAGCGAAGTTAAGAGAGTGTCGTAACGAGCGCCGATTCAAACACCTCAAGGAGCTACTCAAGGGAAAATTCAAGGACTCAGACACCCCGGACTCCACTTCCTTTACCAGCACAGGGAGCCATGATGGTCCTGACTGTGGAGATACTGCTACCAGCCCACCCCTGTTCCTGACAGATGGCACCGAGGACGGTGCAAAGCCTTAAGTGTGGGGAGGTCGATCAGTACCTGACTTCCGGAGGTAATTTCTCTTCCCTAGCACCAATAAATTAGGATATTTAGTTAGATTTACTTTCCTTTATAGAATAGGATAAATTGCATAGTAATAGGTTAGTTGCATGCATGCTCTACTTGATTGAAAAGACAATAAGTTTCTTCTAAGACTCTATCTTTGGAACAAAATTTCACTAATTTTTAAAATTTTTATGATAAATTTGCTTGAAGTTATATTTGGAACATGATGTTTGAGTTAAAGAACACACAACCTGTGAAGATTTGAGCCTTTATGCATGGTTACATTATTTAACGATAATTATTTTATTCCTGTGTGTTTACTTCTCTATGATTGTAATCTGTATTTTGTTTCATCCTATATGTCCAATATTTATTATATTTATATGCTTGCATATGATTGAGGCCATTATTTGTTTAAACTCACTTATCCAAATTAAGCCTACCCTTTTCAATTACCTTTGTTAACCACTTTGAGCCTTTAAATCCCATCTTTTCTATATTTCACCACATTACTAGCCTTAAGCGGAAACAAAATTGTATATCCCAAATTGAATCTTTGGTTAGCTTAAGATAAAATTGTATGTGCTAGTTAAGTATGGGAAATTGTGGGAACAAAAGTTATTAAGGGAATGTGTCATGATAATTTAATAGGAATTTGGATACCTACTCATGTAAAACTATAAGAATCAAAAATCTATGTGCATTGATAAGCTATGTTTATTTTTATGTTTCTATGTTCAAAAAAAAATCAATCAATAAATAAGGGGACACAATTACCCCAATGCTGAATTGAGAATTCAAAAATCAATGCACATATGATAAAATTAAAATAAAAAAGTTGATACATGAGTATGGAACGTAAAAGGGAATTCTGGGTAGCTAGGTATGATTTCTAAAGTTATGTAAAATATATAGGTTGGGTTGAAGCTTGAGTTAATTAAAGATTCAATTTATAAGCTCACTTGACCATATATGTATCCCTACCTTTACCTTGGCCCCATTATAACCTTGAAAAGACCTCATGATGTTTGCATTGGTATGTTAACTGTTGTTGATTGATTAGGAGAAGAACAAAAGTTAGAGAGCATGATTAGAAGAGGATAGAGTGATTACCCTATACACTAGAGAGATTAGAGCGTACATACATCATCAGTGAGGGTTCAATGCTTGAATTTTCATGTTCCCTGCTTTCATAAGCTATCTTCTTGCACTTTTATCTGTCTTACTGTATAATGATAGAATTAGTGGAATTTAATTTGTAATTGTTTTGAAGAGCTTATTTACTTTTGATCAAGTGGGCAAGAATCATATAGTTGCATTCATATATATAGGATTGCATTGCATTGCATGAGTTTTACATGTTCTTACTCATTTCATTTATCTCCTTCAATTAAGCATGAGGACATGCTAATGTTTAAGTGTGGGGAGGTTGATAAACCACTATTTCATGGTTTATATTGTGTTTAATTGTGTGGTTTTACCATGATCTTTGCCCACATATTCATTAAATAAGCATGCATTTATATTTCCTTCCTAAAGATGTTTTATGGTTGAAAACTTGCTTCCTAGATACTTTTAATTATGTATTTTATTTCTCCCTTATTCCATTCGATGCCGTGATCTGTGTGTTAAGTGTTTCAGGCTTTATAGGGCATGAATGAGTTGGAGATTGGAAGGGAAGCCTGCAAAAATGGAAGGAACACAAGAAATTGAGAAGATGACCAGCGAGAAGCGACGCGGCCGCATGGATGACGCGACTGCGCGGCATGGAACAGCACGACTGACGCGGCCGCATGGACAACGCGTCCGCGTGGCAAAGCAGAAACGCGAATGACGCGTCCACATGAGCGACGCGATCGCGTGACGTGCGCGATCTGCAAAATTTGCATATTCGCTTGGGGCGATTTTGGGCCCTATTTTCACCCAGTTTTCGGCCCGAAACAATAGACTAGACCCAGAGAACATGCAGAAACGAAGACAACATTCATTCTACACAGTTTTAGTTTTTAGATCTAGTTTACTCCTCCTCTAGGTTTTCTCTCTACATATTCATAGTTCTTAAGATTTTAGTTTCTCTTACCTTTCTTTTGGCATTGGAACACTGAGAAGAGTTATTAACTCATCAAGACTTCGTCATTCTAGTTCGTTTTCTTTACTTGGCTTACTCTTTCATGTTCCTTGCTTGGTTTAATTTTACCATTGGAATATTTTTAGGATTATTTAATACAAGGATCACTTTTATTTTTAATTGATTATTTTTAATTTTTATTTACAATGTCTTTCTTTAATTCCTTTTCGTATGCTATGAATTTTACCTTTACAATGAGTGAGTAGTTCCCTAACTTGATGGGGAATTGATTGAAAGGAACCCTTGAGTTGGAAGGCTTGAAAGAAAAATTGGAATTGGGTTTATGGTTGGATTGCCTCCTAATCACTAACACCAATCCCTTTTAATTAAGTGGATTGCAACTTGTGAACGGACGTAGCATTCCAACTTGTTTGACTTTCCTTCACCTAGTGGAGGATAACTAAACAGGATAACTTTTAATTGTCAATTAATCCTGAGAGCATTCCAACAATAATAGGGATTCCAACTAATCAATTCCCCGTCAAGGCTTTTATTTACATTATTCAAATTCACCAATTTAATTTCCTGCTTGCCCAATTCAAACCTTTTTGAAAACCTCTGATTAATAAAATTGCACACTTTTCTGCAACTCGTTGGGAGACGACCTGGGATTCATACTCCCAGTATTTTAAATTCAATTTTCTATGACACCTTTCTAAATTGATAGGCGGATTTCTGGCGAATTAAGAACTATACTTGCAACGTATATATTTTAATAATTTTAATTCGCTAATTTCTGCCGGCATCATGGACATTAAAACGGAAGGTGAAAAAGGCCATTATTTCAGCATTGTAAAACCTGGGAGTGCCACTTGATATCGAAGGCGTGGCACGCTAGTTCTATTTTCATAATGGGCGTGCCACTTGGAATTCTGGGGGTGGCACACCAGTTCTAATGGCCAGAGAGTAGATTTTGGTGCATCATTGAAGGAGTGGCATGCCTGTTTTGGGCGTGGCACGCTAGTTTCACAACATATGGGGCGTGGCAAGCCAGAAATGGAAGTGGCACGCGGGGCTACTTAACAGACTGACCTAGTCACTTTTCAAATGGGCATAACTTGAGTTATAGAGGTCCAAATGAGTTGATTCCAGAAGTGTTGGAAAGCTGACATCTAGGGCTTTCCAATAATATATAATACTTTATAGTGGACATTCAATTTCAGGCCCAAACAACTCCATCTTTTCAGTGTGTTAAATGGGTCATACTCCAAAGAGCAAATTCAAGTAGGGATGGCACTTCAACTTCTTCCTGCAGCCCCCAACTTTCAACCAAGCCCACTCCAACTCTCATTCAAGCCATAATTGTCAACCAATCAAGGTCACAAGAAGCCTCTAGAATAGTTCATTTTCATTTCATTGTAATTTGCTTTCAATTTTATTTAAGTTTGTAATTTAGGAGAGCCTATATAAAGGCCTTAGTTTCATAGAATTAGGAGATCTTTTGGGCACCAATAATTCTGCTAGAGAGGGGTCTTCGGACTTCCTCTTCTCACCCACACTTCTCTCCTCTTCCACTTTCTTACTTATAAATATTTTAGTTATGAATCACTAACTCTTTCCATTGGGAAAGAGAATTCTATTATTTTTAATGGATTAAGTTATTTTTATTCTTCTTCTTCTTCTCTTCATCTCTTGATGAGATCCTCAATGAAATATGTGTGCTAAATGTGCAGTGAATTAATGATAAATATGGAAGACCCAATCAACTGAGGAGAAGAGATCTAAGCCCCCAAGCTAGAGGGTGGCTAGATTTTGTAAGAAAGTCTCTCGACCCCACATCCAACACTTCAGAGGTGACTTTAAAAAGGGATGGGCTCATATACAGCATAATGAAGGGAGAAAATATTAATGTTGGGAAAATGATTGCCAACAAAATCAATAGAGTACTGAAAAGCACCAAGGATAGCTCAAGGTTGGCATTCCTTAGCATCATTCAGAGGCTATGTGATGAGGCAGGGGTGGAAAAGATTATTGATGAAGTCCTGGTAGATCAAGACAACCCCATAACTGCCAAGAAGATGGCCAAAGTGGTGGCTGTCAACCCACTTCAGAGAGCAAGAGAGTACAGAGCTCATGCCCGTGAGCCACAAGGGGCACCACAACAAGAAGGAAAGGTTGAAGATCAACCACAATACTTAGCACTTCCACCATCACCATACCCACAATTTCCTGAAGGTTTCAACTGGGAGCAATTGCAAGGAGATATACACCAAATGAGAGGAGATATACACCACCTAAGAGAGGATGTCAACCAACTCAAGGAACAATAACACCACTGGAATCAAGTGAATGAGAACATACAACAACTCCAAGGAAGTATGGAGCACATGAAGGAGCAATAAGATTAGTTCAACTGGGGAGAGATGTAAGGCAGCCTCAGAACAATTATGGAACAACAACAAGTCCAAGTAGAGAGCCTTGCTGAGTTTAGGCATCTTTATGAAGCTAGAACCATAGCAAGAAGAGAATATGACTGCTACGCACAAACAAAATTGAGCTACTTGTGTAATGCAGTAGCCAACATGAACCCCAAGTATCCAACATACATGCAAAAGATGGAAGAACTCAGTGCAAGGCAGGAAGAAATTGCATACCAGCACAAAGAAAATGTAAGGTTCTATATGAGAAGGCTGGGATTTTAGAAGCCCAAAAACACAAAGGCACAAGAAGGATCCTCCAAGAAGGATGATGATGACTCCTCCCGCTCCAAGAAGAAGGACAAAGGAAAAGGGCCAATGAACTGAAGCTGCTCAAGGTTGTTGAGTCCCATGGTTGATACTTTTAAATTATGAATTTCTGTTTGATTTCCTTATGTTTAATTTCTAATTAATAATAGTTGCAATGTTAGGATAGTTTATTTTTAATGTTTAATTTCTTTATGTTTTGAAACTCTTTTATGAGTCCTTTATATTTGAAGAAAGAAAATGCAATGTTGTTTAAGTCTCATGATCAAATAAAAGAATAGTTTGTTTCCATAAGAGTCTATGATGAGTTATTGCAAAAACAAGAGTAAAAGAGACTAAGACTAAGTAAGACTATTCAAAGCCAGGAGATAAAGGAACTAAGTGTAGGACTTTGAATGAACTTGAAAGAAAATGAGTCATGATGAGCAACTAGACTTTAGAGGGAGTGACAAGTAAAGGCTAAGGATGTCCCTTGAATATCTATAGAACCAAGAAGTAGTAAGCAACAAAAGATCCAAGGCTCTGAGCATCACCTACTAGGATAAAAAGAAGCACCAATTAGCTCAAAAGAATTAAAGATCCTAGTAGATGCTTGTCGTGAAGATGTGTCAACAAAGGAAACCTGGGCAAGTAAATTCTTAGGGGTGTTTCAACACCTAACACCCTAAAACCAACTGGTTTGAGAGTGCTAATTGAAAGTGGTGCACGAAATTGTGATCTCTGGTAATGGCTCCAAAAACTTGGTGCTCTAATCTCAATTCATAATTTGTCACAACTTCGATACAACTAACCAGCAAGTGCACTGGGTCGTCCAAGTAATAAACCTTACATGAGTAAGGGTCGATCCCATGGAGATTGTTGGTATGAAGCAAGCTATGGTCACCTTGTAAATCTCAGTCAGGCGGATATAAAATAATTATGGAGTTTTCGAAATTAAATAATAAAAGAAGGATAGAAATACTTATGTAAATCATTGGTGAGAATTTCAGATAAGCGCATAGAGATGCTTTCGTTCCTCTGAACCTCTGCTTTCCTGTTGCCTTCATCCAATCAATCCTACTCCTTTCCATGGCTGGCTTTATGTAAGGGCATCACCGTTGTCAATGGCTACATCCCATCCTCTTGTGAAAATGGTCCAAATGCTCTGTCACAGCACGGCTAATCATCTGAGCTTCTCGATCATGCTGGAATAGGATTCACCCTCCTTTTGCGTCTGTCACTACGCCCAGCAATCGCGAGTTTGAAGCTCATCACAGTCATTCAATCCCAGAATCCTACTCGGAATACCACACACAAGGTTTAGACTTCCCGGATTCTCATGAATGCCGCCATCAATCTAGCTTACACCACGAAGATTCTAATTAAGAGATCTAAGAGATACTCATTCAATCTAAAGTAGAACGGAAGTGGTTGTCAGGCACGCGTTCATAGGGAATGATGATGATTGTCACGTTCATCACATTCAGGTTGAAGTGCAAATGAATATCTTAGAAGCGGAATAAGTTGAATTGAATAGAAAAACAGTAGTACTTTGCATTTATCTTTGAGGAATAGCAGAGCTCCACACCTTAATCTATGGAGTGTAGAAACTCTACCGTTGAAAATACATAAGTGAAAGGTCCAGGCATGGCCGAGAGGCCAGCCCCCATGATCTAGGAACCAGGCATCCAAAGATGTTCAAAGATACAATCCCGGATTCAAAGATGTCTAATACAATAGTAAGAAGTCCTATTTATACTAAACTAGCTACTAGGGTTTACAGAAGTAAGTAATTGATGCATAAATCCACTTCCGGGGCCCACTTGGTGTGTGTTTGGGCTGAGCTTGAATGTTACACATGCAGAGGCTCTTTCTGGAGTTGAACGCCAGGTTGTAACGTATTTCTGGCATTCAACTCTGGTTTGTGACTTGTTTCTGGCGTTTAACTCCAGACAGCAGCGTAGAACTGGCGTTCAATGCCCTTTTAAGTCGTCTAAACTCGGCCAAAGTATTGACTATTATAAATTGCTGGAAAGCCCTAGATGTCTACTTTGCAACGCAATTGGAAGTGCGCCATTTTGAGTTCTGTAGCTCCAGAAAATCCACTTTGAGTGCAGGAGGTCAGAATCCAACAGCATCAGCAGTCCTTCTTCAACCTCTGAATCTGATTTTTGCTCAAGTCCCTAGATTCTACTAAAAACATACTAAAAACAATGCCAAAAAGTGTATAAATTATCCGCTCATCAGAAAGCCTAATCTAAAGGGTGATGTGTGGAAAACGATCCAACACAAAACTCACTGGCAAGTGTACCGGGTCGCATCAAGTAGTAAAACTCACTTAGAGTGAGGTCGATCCCACAGGGATTGATGGATCAAGCAACTTTAGTGGGTGATTAGTTTAGTCAAGCTAACATTAATGTGAATTGAAGTGAGATTGGAGCAACAGAGAGTAAATTTGCAGGAATTATAAAGTGCAGAAAGTAAATTGGATAGAAACTCAAAGAGCAAGAAAAGTAAATTGACAGAATCTTAAATGACAAGAAATGTAACTTGCATCAAATGTAAAAGGGATTGGGTGCAGGAGATTTAAAAGAAAGCAATAAGCAGCACTTAGAACAATTGCCGAAGAGTTAAATTGCATGAAAAGTAAAAGGAATTGGGTGCTGGGAATTAAAACAGAACTGAAAAATAAGAAGTGCAGTAAACTAAAGAACTCTCAGGTTATGAAATTCAAAAACAGATTGATTCAATACCAAAACGAAAATGTAAAAGTGCAGGAGAATTAAAACAGAATCTAAATTTAGCTCAATTGTGAAATCTAAAGGAGAAATTCAAGATCTCAGAAAATCAATGAGACTAGAAAACAAGTCTAGATCTCAATTCCTTCCTTGATCCAACAGAGGATAATTGCAGAAGAAAATAGAGAAGAAAGCAGTAAAGACAATTTAGATCCAAAATCACAATTCCTTCAAATTATGCAGCAAATAAACAGAGAGAATTCTCAAGGTGAGATTGAAATAGAAGTTCTTCAATTTTCAACCTCAGATTCAAAACAAAAATGAAAACTAAGAGAGAGCTCTCTGTTCCAGCCTCTAGTGCTCTCTAATAGAGCTCGCCTTCAACGCTCTCTATTAGACCCCCCCCACCTTCTAAAATGAAAATGATGCCTTATATAGGCTTTTCACAAAATGAAAATGAAATTAAAATTAAAGACAAATTACAATTAAATGAAATTCCTATTTTATCTATTTCTTGTGCCTTTGAGTGATGATAATGGGCTTTGCATGCTTTGGATTTGGGTTGAAGATGGCCTCTGTTGATTGCTCTTGGACTTGAGAGAAAAACCCTTTTACAATTTGGACTCTGAGCCTTTAAGTTTGAGTTGAAGTTTGAGGCAAACTTCAACTCAAACGTTGGTTTGCTAAAATTATGCAGAAAGGTTTTTGTCTGTCATTCATGTTTGAGTTCAAGTTTCGGGTCAAACTTGAACTCAAGCGTGCTCCTTCCAAGATTACATTTGGTGCCAACGTTTGCCTCCAAGTTTGAGGCAAACTTAGTCGCAAATGTGGCCACCCCTGGGATGTATGCTTATGCTAATGTTTGCCTCCAAGTTTGAGGCAAACTTGGTCGCAAACTTGGCCTCCCCTGATGCAGATACTATGCCAACGTTTGCCTCCAACTATGAGGCAAACTTGGATGCAAACTTGGCCTCCCCTGGGTGTACATGTTTTATGCCAATGTTTGCCTCCAAGTTTGAGGCAAACTTGGACACAAACTTGGCTTCCCCTGGGTGCATATATTTCATGCCAACGTTTGCTCATGTTCATTCATTTATTCATTGGCAATTAAAAATCATGCATGCATTCATTAATTAATTAATAAAGCCAATTGCATTAACGTTGAAAGGGCTTGATATGTTCTTTAGCCAATTGGCTTTAATATTGCATGCTTTTATTGGCTTTATTAATTAATGCCAATGTATTAATGTAGCATTCATTCTTTAATGATCAAATGCTTTATACATGCATTAATTTTTATTAGCAATGCTAATTAATGAACTTGAACGTTCATTCATGTAATGTCATTATTTATTGGCTTGAATGCATGCATATGGCATATATATCATGCCATGGCTTCATGGTAATGGACCACGCTTTTAAAAGCGTGGCCTAAGATTCCAAAGCGTGCCTCAACTCCAAAATATACCCAAAATGCCTCTTTTCTTTTTTTTTTAGTTTATTTTATGCTCTTTTGCTTCTTTTTCTTCTTATTTCCTACAAAATTTATAAAATCAAAAGATCAAGGAAATGTACCATTTAAGCACAAAAGAATGCAATAATTAAGCACTAATTATAAATTTCTTGTATAAAAAAGCATAGAAAAATATGACATGGTGACATGTCATCACAACACCAAACTTAAACCTTGCTTGTCCCCAAGCAAGAAAAGAATCATGCGATAAAG
This sequence comes from Arachis ipaensis, assembly GCF_000816755.2. Taxonomy (NCBI): domain Eukaryota; kingdom Viridiplantae; phylum Streptophyta; class Magnoliopsida; order Fabales; family Fabaceae; genus Arachis; species Arachis ipaensis. Next base: position 61,868,842 of record NC_029788.2, read on the forward strand.
ATTGACAATCCAAGGTAAGAAGGATAGCAAGTAAATGTTCATGGTTAGCTAGTTTTCTATGTATGCTACAATCACAAAAAAAATGTAAATGATTGATGCTTCCATCTAACTCAATTTATGAAATCTTTTTCTTATATTTCTTCCTTGAAGCAAGCTTTTGATTTTCTTATCAGCTTCTCCTTTTGGGTGCTTTCCCCCATGAGTTGATAACAAAGCTACGACTTCTAAATGCTTTGTTTTCAAGTATTACCACTTGATACATAAGCACCACAAGCATTTAATTAGAAGACTTCATTAAGCTCATTTGTTTCTTTTCTTAACTCTCTAATCATTGATGCTCAGAGCCTTGAGCCTTGAGGGAGTGCTTTTGCACTTTGAGCCTAACCTTGACTTCTAAGTGTTTTGTTTTCAAGCATTTGGCTTGATACATAAACACCACAAGCACTTAACAATTGAATTGTCATTGGTACTCAGAACCTTCAGCTTTCTCATTCTTTCCCTTTTTCTTTCTTGCCTTAATTTGTAATTGCTTTTTCAAGGTTTTCATGATTTCAAAAGATTTCACAAAATGTCCTAGATGAAAACTTCAATTAAATAAAATCTAATGCAATTGAGCAACAATTAACCATACTAGCCTTCCAATACTTGTATGCACATGCTAAGTTCTTCTTTAATGCCTTGTTTGTTTATGATCGTGATACTTTAATGCTTTGAACTTTACAAAACTCAAGTTGATAGTCATAATGGCATGGCAACATGTTACAAATCAAGATGCAGGCTATGTTTATCCATACCACACATGTAAACAGGGAAGATAAAGACAATCATGCAATTTAAGTGCTGGAAACAAATGAGAGGAAAAGGAACTTTACAACCTTGTAGTTCATCTTCTCTATTGTTGTCATTTTCCTCCCATTCTTTCCTTTCCCTTACCAAACTCAAAATGCTTGCTCATCCTCAAGTAACAATTAGAACAATGGCTATGGGGCTAAGATGGATCATGAATGTCTTACATAATAAAATATTAGTAGCACATGTGTTTTAAGCAAGCAAAATTAAAGATAACAATCAAGGCACAAAAGACAGAGACATTGTGATTGCAAACTTAAGAAGGTGTGCATAATACTTTGCATAAAGAATAAGTGGTACACCAAACTTAGTGTGACACTTTCACTTAGAATTGATGCAAGTATCTAGCAGATATTGGAACCAAATTTTGTTGCATAGCAACACCAAACTTAGAATGCAATCACATGTTCATTTTATTTGAACTAAAACTAAGCAAATGAAACTGTCATTTGTTAAATACAATCACCAAGTGAAGAATCTGTCATGAATAAGGATTTCTTGGTGATGTATTAACAAAAACAGTTAAGAAGCAAAATAAGTGAAAGCATTAAAAACAAAGAAATAACTAAAGTAAACAGAATAACAAAGTGTCATACCAAAAGAAAATTAACACTACAAAGGCATTGTGGTTATGTAGACAAGTGGTGCTGCTGGATGACTTGCATAGAAAAATAAATGGCACACCAAACTTAGAATCTTAGTGTGACACTTCCATGTAAAATTGATGCAACCATCCAAAGGAATTGAAAACAAATTCTTGCAGGGCAACACCAAACTTAGAATGTAACCATATGCCAATTTATTGAATTTAAACAAAGCACAGAAAGAAAACAAAGCAGAGAAGAAATGTTACCTACGGTTGGGTTACCTCCTAACGAGTGCTCTTTTAGTGTCATTAGCTTGACATGTTGTTCTTCACTTTCTTCCTCTTCCTCCAGTTTGTTAAGAGGAATGACCTTAAGAGGGGAGAAGATTCAGCTACAGTCCCTTGTCTTGGCCTTTCCTCAGCAAGCTTTCTTTTGCGAATGGCTTGATTGATCTTGCTTGCTGAATCAGGGACAGGATTGGTGCTCCTTCTAGTTGCCTTCACTTCTTTGGATTCAAGACTTGGTTGCTGTGTGATTATTGGAGTTTTGTCTTCATCCTGAGCCTTTTGAATTGGTGGCTCAATGAGCTCTTCCTTCATGTACTTCTCTGCCCAACATGAGTGTGAATATTCTTGAATGACTTCCTCACTTTTTTGTTCCTCCACTCCTTTCTTTGTACTCAACATTTGACTTAATAGTTCTTTTATAGAGGAGGTCTGTTGTTCTTCCCAAGATTTCTTCATCTCCTCTTCATATTTTTCGATCACAGATTCAAGGGAAGTTTGTGAGGGTTGTGAATGTTCATGTTCCTTTGTCACCTCAAGTGCAGTTTCATTTTCAACCACCTCATTCTTTATTGAAAGTTCACTTGATGCAGTAGCCTCCTCATCTTGCTCTTCTACTTTATCTTTCACATCCATCAATTGGTCTTCATTTTCCTTGCTTAGTAGTTCTAAGCGTTTATCTGTGTCCTCTAATTGCTCATCCGTCTCCTGCGAAAGGATTTCTAGTTCCCTCCAGGATTGTTGATGTTCCTCCACCATTCTGTTAAACATGGACTCAAGTTTTGAGAGTCTTTGGCTCGTGGAGGTTTATGTTGAGGCATATTTAGGTGATGAAGAATTTTCAAATGTAGAAGTGGGAGTTGAGGTTGGATAATTTCTCATGTGAGTTGACTGCTCAGGATTTGTAGTTTCTTGGAAACACTCCCAGCCACCATTGGAATAATGACTTGAATCATTTTGTGGTGGAAGGAAATATTCCATATGATTTTCTTTCTCATCTTGTCTTTCTGAAGCAATTCTCCATGGATTGGAGTGCTTAGAATTTATATTTTCTTGGTGATATTCCCAGCCACTATTAGAGATTGGTGATGGTGGGCAATATCCCATAAAATTTGTTTGATCATAAGATGAGTTAAACTCCATTTGAATTTTGGAAAACACAACACCAAGGAAAATTGAAATTACTCATATCAGAGATGAGAATTTCTTAGTGAGGCAAAAACTCAAACACCTTGGTTTCAATCTAAAACAGAAAATAAAAATAAAGAAAAAGCTTGATCTAGACCTCTCACCCACTTAATCATTGTTGATCTAAATCAATTCCCGGCAACGGTGCCAAAAACTTGATGTGTGGAAAACGATCCAACACAAAACTCACCGGCAAGTGTACCGGGTCGCATCAAGTAGTAAAACTCACTTAGAGTGAGGTCGATCTCATAGGGATTGATGGATCAAGCAACTTTAGTGGGTGATTAGTTTAGTCAAGCTAACATTGATGTGAATTGAAGTGAGATTGGAGCAACAGAGAGTAAATTTGTAGGAATTATAAAGTGCAGAAAGTAAATTGGATAGAAACTCAAAGAGCAAGAAAAGTAAATTGACAGAATCTTAAATGACAAGAAATGTAACTTGCATCAAATGTAAAAGGGATTGGGTGCAGGAGATTTAAAAGAAAGCAATAAGCAGCACTTAGAACAATTGCCGAAGAGTTAAATTGCATGAAAAGTAAAAGGAATTGGGTGCTGGGAATTAAAACAGAACTGAAAAATAAGAAGTGCAGTAAACTAAAGAACTCTCAGGTTATGAAATTCAGAAACAAATTGATTCAATACCAAAACGAAAATGTAGAAGTGCAGGAGAATTAAAACAGAATCTAAATTTAGCTCAATTGTGAAATCTAAAGGAGAAATTCAAGATCTTAGGAAATCAATGAGACTAGAAAACAAGTCTAGATCTCAATTCCTTCCTTGATCCAACAGAGAATAATTGCAGAAGAAAATAAAGAAGAAAGCAGTAAAGACAATTTAGATCCAAAATCACAATTCCTTCAAATTATGCAGCAAGTAAACAGAGAGAATTCTCAAGGTGAGATTGAAACAGAATTTCTTCAATTCTCAACCTCAGATTTAAAACAAAAATGAAAACTAAGAGAGAGCTCTCTGTTCCAGCCTCTAGTGCTCTCTAATGGAGCTCGCCTTCAATGCTCTCTATTAGAGCCCCCCTACTTTCTAAAATGAGAATGATGCCTTATATAGGCTTTTTACAAAATGAAAATGAAATTGAAATTAAAGACAAATTACAATTAAATGAAATTCCTATTTTATCTATCTCTTGTGCCTTTGAGTGATGATAATGGGCTTTGCTTGCTTTGGATTTGGGTTGAAGATGGCCTCTGTTGATTGCTCTTGGACTTGAGAGAAAAACCCTTTTACAATTTGGACTCTGAGCTTTTAAGTTTGAGTTGAAGTTTGAGGCAAACTTCAACTCAAACGTTGGTTTGCTAAAATTATACAGAAAGGTTTTTGTCTGTCATTCACGTTTGAGTTCAAGTTTGGGGTCAAACTTGAACTCAAACGTGCTCCTTCCAAGATTACATTTGGTGCCAACGTTTGCCTCCAAGTTTGAGGCAAACTTGGTTGCAAACGTGGCCACCCCTGGGACGTATGCTTATGCCAACATTTGCCTCCAAGTTTGAGGCAAACTTGGACGCAAACTTGGCCTCCCCTGGGTGTACATATTTTATGCCAACGTTTGCCTCCAAATTTGAGGTAAACTTGGACGCAAACTTGGCTTCCCCTGGGTGCATATATTTCATGCCAACGTTTGCTCATGTTCATTCATTTATTCATTGGCAATTAAAAATCATGCATGCATTCATTAATTAATTAATAAAGCCAATTGCATTAACGTTGAAAGGGCTTGATATGTTCTTTAGCCAATTGGCTTTAATATTGCATGCTTTTATTGGCTTTATTAATTAATGCCAATGTATTAATGTAGCATTCATTCTTTAATGATCAAGTGCTTTATACATGCATTAATTTTTATTAGCAATGCTAATTAATGAACTTGAACGTTCATTCATGTAATGCCATTATTTATTGAGTTGAATGCATGCGTAAGGCATATATATCATGCCATGGCTTCATGGTAATGGACCACGCTTTTAAAAGCGTGGCCTAAGATTCCAAAGCGTGCCTCAACTCCAAAATGTGTCCAAAATGCCTCTTTTTTTTTTAGCTTATTTTGTGCTCTTTTGCTTCTTTTTCTTCTTATTTCCTACAAAATTTATAAAATCAAAAGATCAAGGAAATATACCATTTAAGCACAAAAGAATGCAATAATTAAGCACTAATTATAAATTTCTTGTATAAAAAAGCATAGAAAAACATGACATGGTGACATGTCATCAAAGGGTCGTCTTAAGACAAAACACTTAGAGTCGTGGTCAATTGAAAAGAAAAGTGAAAAAGAAAAAGGAACAACTCTTTCTACTTCAAGGTGACAATCAATAAAAAGGGCCCCTAAGACTAATACTTGGAAGAATCCTCAAGAATCTAGGTGTTCATTGTGACATTGAAACAATAATATTCATGCATGTGATAAATACTTAGCCTTATCCTTGGTAATGTATGCACCTATTCATGGTCAAGTCTCAATCTATCTAAGAACAATTCACATTGATTTGCTTGGGACAAGCAAAGCTTAAGTTTGGTGTTGTGATGACTTGCATCATTTATCCTTTTTACCTATCTAAAAGGACCATAAAAAGAACACATATTTTTTCAATGCAATTTCATGAACCGAATGATATATATTATGGTACATTACTTTGAAATGGGTTTGTGTTGAATTTCAAGAGAAAAGAGCAACAAAAAGGGAAGGAAAACAACAAGTAAAGCTGGGCGTGTGTAATGGGCGTGCCACTTAGAACAAACGCCATGAAAATGAGTGGGCATGGCACCCCAGCACCAGGGTATGGCACGCTAGTAATGAATTCCAGAGAGTAATGGTGAAGGCCAAAAATGGGGCATGGCACGCCAAGCTGGGCGTGGCACGCCAAGTCCATCACACACCATGGGCGTGCCACTTGAAGAGCTGGGCGTGGCACGCCAGTTCATCAATCCAGAGAAGGACCATCATTTGGGCGTGCCACTTGGTATCGAAGGCGTGCCACGCCAACTCTAGCCCATCACTTGGGCATGCCACTTGATAACCCAGGCGTGGCATGCCAAGCTTGGAGGAGTCAACTTAAGATGGGCGTGCCACTTGAACATCAAGACATGGCACGCCAGTTGAAGTTTCCAGAGAGGAAATTGAAGACCCAAACACTTAGGCATGTCACTTGGTGTCGAAGGCATGGCACGCCAGGTATCATCCTCACTTGGGCGGGCCACTTGGGTCCCAGGCGTGGCATGCCAACACTAAAGAAGACCAAGCACCAAAGCTGGGCGTGTCACTTAAGGTCAAAGGCATGGCACGCCAACTCTCATTATTTACCTGGACGTGCCACTTAAATGCTAGGCGTGGCATGCCAGCTACTGGAGCAAGGAAGAATGCTGGGCGTGGCACGCCAGTTATGTTTTCCAGAGACGTGAAGAAGCATGTACCATGGGTGTGGCATGCCACACACTGGGCATGGCATGCCAGTTATGTTTCTCAGAGAAGAAGATGAAGCACCCACAATGGGCGTGGCACGCCAGACCCTGGGCGTGCCACGCTAGTTCAAAGCTCCAAGAAAGAGCCAAGGCATGCCACTTGAGGTCCAAGGCGTGGCACGCCATGCTAACCAATGCTTTAAGAAGAACCTGGGCGTGCCACTTGAGATCGAAGGCGTGGCACGCCAGGCCAACCAAGGTTCCAAGAAGACCCTGGGTGTGCCACTTTGGCTCGAGGGCGTGGCACGCCAGGCTAGCCAATCTTTAAAAAGACCCTGGGCGTGTCACTTGGGTTCAAAGGCGTGGCACGCCAGGGATGCCAACACATGGGGCATGCCACTTGAAGAGCTGGGCGTGGCACGCCAAGCCAAATTTAGTGGCTAGGCGTGGCACGCCGCTTAAACGCCAGCCACACGCTAAGCCTGAAGGTCATGTTTATTGAGTTTTCCTTTTCCCTCCAATTGTAATTTTCTTTTATCTTTTGTATTTTCTTAATTCTAGTGATAATTGTAGTATAAATACCCCCTGAAAGTACTGAAAAAGGGGGTTGAGTTGGGTTGTATTGGATTGACATTGTTAAGTTTAGATCTAGTTTTACTTTACACATCATCTCTTGTACTTTTCTCTGAGCTATGAATAGCTAAACTCCCTCTCATTGGGATAGGGAGCTCTGTTGTACTTGATGGATTAATGATAGTGAATTTCTTCTTCTCTTCATCTTCTCTTTGATTTGCTAGAAGGAATTTCGTTCTTCATGCTTATGTTCAATCATCTTGGGAAAGAGGTTGAATGCAAAATGGGTTTGATGGGAACCTTGGAAAAGGAAACATGAAACCATGCTTGAAATCCCTTCTCACACTTGAGTGGAATCTGGGTTTTGGAATTGGATATGGTGACATATAATCCACCCATTATTTGGATCTATGATGATGTGTGGTATAATCAGGGACCAAGCATATCTCTCTTCATGAGCAATTAGACCAAGGAATTGGATGATTATTAAGATTTGAGAGATTGAGTTAACAAGGGATTAGGACTCAATCAATCATGATTGCCAAGAGGTCAATGAGTTGCATGATTGAAGGTGAGATGAACTGAATTTAATCCAAAGAGATCAACATCTCCTAATCCCAATGAATTCCCCTATTCTTATCTTCCACATTCTTTATAGCTTTCTTTTACATTCTGCTAATTCCCCATTCCCAATTACAATTCAGCCATTTATGTTTTTGTTCTTTACATTCTTACCATTTACATTCCTACACTTTATTGCTTTCCTTTACTTCCATGTTCTTTATAATTCTGCAATTTAATTTACATTACTCAATACTCTCTATTTGATTAGCTTAACTAATTAACTCATTAGCTAACACTGCTCAATCAATCAATCTCTGTGGATACGATCCCACTCCTCGTGGGTTATTACTTGACGATATTTGGTGCGCTTGCCAAAGAATGGATTCATTATATATGTGGGATAGTGAATTCCAGTCATCAGTTGTGGACCTCTTCCTCCATAACAACGTCTAGATCTTCTACCAACTCTTCTTCTCCAACTATTCCCTTGTCTCTTGCTTCCCTCCATAATCTAAGGAAGGTCCTCTTAAGTTCACTATCAAAAGAGGTTGAAGCCCCTCTTCTACCTGTCATACACTCAATAAACAAAAAGCAAACAACAAGTGGAAAACTCACAGTTAATGAAAATTATGGTTAGAGTAGTTAAACAAACAGTCAGTGGGGTTATTGGATTAGTTCAGCTGGAAAGTAAATGAACAATGAAAAATAACTGAAAATGTAAAAGAAAATAACAGTAAACAAGAAAAGAAAAGAAAAATGCTCAATCTAGTTATCCTCTAATTTAATCTTTGTCAATACAAAACCAATCCCCGGCAACAGCGCCATAAACTTGGTACCCGAAAACTTGTCTCTCAACAAATTTCCATCGACAAGTGCACCGGATTGTCCTCAAGTAAAAACTCACAATAGAGTGAGGTCGAATCCCACAGGGATTGGTTGGTTGATCAATTTTGATTAGAGAATTGTTCTAGTTGAACTGAAGCAGAATTTGAATTTAGGTTTGCAGAATTTAAATTGGCAGGAAACTTAAAGTGCAAAAAATATAAATAACAGAGTGTAAATGACAGAAATTAAATGGCAGAAGAGAAATTACAGGGAATTAAAGTGCAGAAGCTTAAATTGCAAGAAAGTAAATGGGAATGGGGATTTTTAAGCATAAATGTAACAGCAGAATTAAAAGAATGGGTGAGATTAGAAATGCGAAGCTCATTGGGGTCAGGAGATGTTATAATCCTCCGGATCAAGTTCATTTTCATCTCTTCCTCAATCAATGCATTCATTGATCTCCTTGGCAATCTTAGGTGAATGGATCCCAATTTCTTGGCAATCCACTCTCTCTAAGCTTAAAAAATTGCCCAATTCCTTGATTTAATTTCTCATGAGAAGAGATGAAGTATTGTCACTGATTATACCACCTGTATTTCCAAATCAAAGTATTGGTAGGATTAAATGTCACAATATCCATCCAAATCCCAATCCGGTCCAACATGAGAAAGTAATTCTAGCATGATCTCTTCATTCCTCTTCCAAGGTTCAGAGGAGATCCAATTATGGATAGCTTCTCTTCCAAGACAACTACCCAATTGGATGAAGACCGAAAGCTTTCTAGCAAAATCAAGAGAAAAGAAATAAGAAGAAGAATGAAAACTAGTATTGATCCATTGAATTACAACAGAGCTCCCTAACCCAATGAAGATGGGTTTAGTTGTTCATAGCTCATTTCAAATCAAAATGAAAGAAAAGTACAGAGAAGTGGAGAAATTACAAAAGAAATTATTGCAGAGTCTAATTCTAGATCTAGATCTCAGTCAGCCAAAAAATCCCCTTCTAACTTAGACTATCTGCTATTTATACACTTTCTTCAACTAGTCTTCAAGTCTTGGATGTGGGCCTTGGCCTTTTGTTGAAGCAGATTAAAGTGGATTTCCATTATGTTGAGGAGACAGGTGCTCAATTTCATAGTTCTGGTATCAACGTTGGGGTCAACGTTTTTAACCAAACGTTGGATCAAACGTTCTTTTAAAGAAAATGGATTCTGGGTGTTTTAAGCAACGTTTGACTCAACGTTGGGGCACCAATGTTCACCTATTCACGCGTACACGTGGCCTACGCGTATGCGTGAATGGTCGATTTGCCATTCCACGCGTCTACATTCCATATGCATGTGCGAGGTTGGAATGAAATGCCTGTCCACGTGTACGCGTCGCTGCAAAGTTCCCAACTCCAGTTTTTTGAAAGCTTATCGCAAACGTTGGCCTCAGCGTTAGCTTGGCAACGTTCCCTTCAACGTTGGTTTACCCACGCATGCGCGTCACCTACGCGTGCGCGTGGATTGTCAAACTTCACGCCCACGCGTATGCATCGCTTACGCGTGCGCGTCGATGCGCTTTTCTCAACTCCAGATTTGAGCCCTGTATCGCGAGCGTTGGCCTCAGCGTTGGCTTGGCAACGTTCCCTCCAACGTTGTCCTATCCACGCGTGCGCGTCACCTACGCGTATGCGTGGATTGTGTTTTTCAATTTTCAGAGAACATAACATTGGGGGTAACGTTGGTGTACCAACGTTCCGTCCAACGTTAGCACCCAAAATTTGCTTTTCCTTGCACTTCTTTCACGTTTGAGGCAACGTTGGTGAGCTAACTTTGGCCACCAACGTTGTTTCCTCTTCTTCCTTTCATGGCCATTCTTCCTTGCTTTCCATGCTTTTTCCTTGCTTCTCTTTACCTATCATCAATCAAATATGCATCAAAGCTTTGCTAAATTCACAAGAGTTTGCATCAATCTTAACACACATATAAAAAGAGCATAAATCACATGAAAATGTATCAAATTAATGTATCAAGGTATGCATGAACTTTTCATCCAAACACTTATTGCTCAAGAAAGTGCATAAAACCTAATAAAAACAATAGAAAAAGGCTAGTGAAACTAGCCTAAGATGCCTTGGCATCAATCATTAATCATAACACAATAACTATCAAGAGCTAATCCTATTTCTTTATCTCCAACATCGGGAGAAAATCAAATAAGACTAGTTAATCTCAATCCATAAGTAGCATTAATGGAAACAAGATCAACTAACAACTCTAGATCACTAATCTAAATTCGGTATTAAGGACTCAAGATTGCCTAATTTCTCTTTCCAAGCCAAGAATACTCAAAATCTACTCTAAAACTAACCCAAGCATTTTATCAAATACTTGGTGTACATAAAAAGAAAAGCATATTAAATTGCAAGAATAATAAAATCTAAAGCCACCAAAAGCAAGAAAATAATAATAACAACTCAATTAAACAATAAGAAACATAAAAAGGCATCAATTGCATTAAAAAAATTAAAATTAACAAAAGTTCATCACATAAAAAGTAGCTCAAAAGAAAAATTAACAAGAAGAAATAAAATTACAAGAAATAAAAAGGCATAAAAGAAAAGCATGGCAAAATTGCAAGAAATATAACATGTTACGGCAGATGTTCTATGGATACAAGCTTTTTAATACACCAAACTCGTATTTTTTTTTAAAACTATTAGCCCCACAGGGGGTTTGTGAATAAGTGATTGTCTGATAATGAGCAAGAAAATGGTATACAAAGTCAACAGATCTCAATGAATAAAAAATAGGATTTATGAATTAAATTTTACTGCATATCAAACAAAATAAACGAATGTTTTGAAATCAATAACAATAACTCAAACAAGCATGAAAAGAACATAAAACATCAAATTACATTAAATGAAATTAAAAGTAACAAAAGTGTTCATAAACTAAAAAGAGGCATAAAAGAGAAATTAACAAGAAGAACTAAGATAGAGAACAAAGATGTAATAACAAAAAATTATAAGAAAAACTAAATGAAAATAAGAATTGAAACCTAAATCTAAGATGAAATTAAACTAAAAATCCTAATTTCTAGAGAGAAGAGGAAACTTCTCTCTCTAGAACTAACTTAAAGTATGTTTTCTATACTATCTAATTGCTCCCCGTTTCCTCTTGAATTCTGCATCAAATAGCTTTAGAAATGAGTTGGATTTGGGCTTGGATGGCACAGAAATTGCCCCCAGCGTGTTGCCTTTAATGAGGTCACGTGACACTTGTCACGCGTACGCGTGACTGGCAGATTTCCTTTCCACGCATACGTGTGGGCCATGTACACGCATCACCATAAATTCTGCAAATGCTCATTTCTTCATGAATTCTCCACTTTGCATGCTTTTCTTTTCACTTCTTCCACCTAATCCTTGCCTTATGAATCTGAAATCACTCAAAAAACATATCAAGGCATCGAATGGAATTAAAGTGAATTAAAATTAGCTAATTAAAGGCCTAAATGGCATGTTTTCACTATTAAGCACAAATTAGAGAGAATTACAAAACTATGCTATTTTAGTGAATAAATGTGAGAAAAGTTTATAAAATCCACTAAATTCAACACAAGATAAACCACAAAATTGGGGTTTTATCAGGCTCTGTATGGCTTTTCACTGAGTGAGAAGGCTTGAACACTGAGCTCTGTATGCTAGTACCACCTTTGTCTGAGAGTGGTTGTGGCTTAGGAATTTTGAATAGCAAATGGTCCTCTTGCGTTCTTAGGACTAGCTCTCCGCTCTCCACATCAATCAAGGTTCTCCCAATAGCTAGGAATGGCCTTCCTAGGATGATGGAGTCATCTTTTTCCTCTTAAGTGTCAAGTATCACGAAGTCTGCAGGAAGGTAAAGGTCTTCAACCTTTACAAGGACATTCTCCACCAATCCATATACCCGCTTTAGGGACTTGTCTGCCATCTCCAGTGAGATTCTTATGGGTTGCACCTCTTGAATACCCAGCTTCTTCATCACAGAGAGGGACATCAGATTTATGCTTGATCCAAGGTCGCATAATGCTTTCTCAAATGTGATAGTCCCTATGGTGCAGGGAATTACGAAGCTTCCAGGATCTGGCAATTTCAGAGGTAGCTTCTTTTGCACTAGTGCACTGCACTCCTTGGTTAGCACCACAGTTTCATCTCCCCTCAGGGCCTTCTTCTCAGAGAATACACTTTTCAGACAGGCCATATAGGGAGGCTTCTTCTCCAACACCTCAGCAAAAGGAATATTGATTTGTAACTTCTTGAACACACTGTCAAGAATTTAGCAATTTGCTCATCCTCGGTCTCCTTTTTCACTTTCAGAGGGTGTTGTTCTTTAGGCTCTTTCATCATTACTGGGGCTTGTACTATTACACTCCCAGTCTTCTCTTGAAACTCTTTCTCCTTCAATTTCTCAGCAGCATCCTCTTCTTTAGGCACGGCCTTCTTGCCCATAATGAGGTCTTTGTACTCTTCCCTTGTACTTACTTCTGTGTTGCTTGGAAGAGTGTTAGGAGGTCTCTCAGGTATCCTACTGCTCAACTGACCCACTTGTATCTCCAAGTTCTGAATTGAAGATCGAGTCTCTTACATGAAGCTGTGAGTGGTCTTGGAAAGATCAAAGACTATTGTGGCTAAGTTGGAGAGGCTGTGTTTGGATGTCTCCATTTGCTGCTGAGAGGGTTGTAACTGCCTGTTGTTGAACCTATTCTGATTAGTTCCACCCTGATTATTATTGAAGCTTTGTTGAGGCCTCTGCTGCTCCCTCGACCCAAAGTTAGGGTGATTCCTCCATCCCTAATTGAAAGTATTTGCATAAGGATCATTTTTGAGATTTCTAGAGGAATTTTTCATATAGTTTACTTCTTCCATGGTGGGCTGAGCAATGTCACCAACGTCCTCTTAGTCATATATATATATGTGTGTGTGTGTGTGTGATTATTAGTTTGATATCCTATGATGACTTTACTTGCTCTCTGTTTGCATATTCTGCATTATGATTTATTGTATGCATGTGTTTGTTTTCCTTTCAAAAAATGAAATGAATGATGATTAACTCATGAAAGACCGATAGTGCATTAGGCTTATATGTATATAAATAGTACGGATTTTAGAGTCTCATATATCCATGAAAGCTGACACCTAATTACTGGTAGTTATCCGAACCTGCCAGAAGCTAGCTCGTTAAAAGTTTAGTAGGAGTAAATATATTTTTAATATTCTTATATATCAGTGACATGTAAATTATTAATAAGGTTATATACTCAACTCTAAATAAGACAAGTATAGTTTCATTAGGTGCCTCAAGATTGTTAGAAAATTATTATTTCTTATAATCTATTTTGGGCAACACGTATATTAACTATAATCGCAAATTAAGTTATTTCACATTAAATTACTTATATAATGGTAATTTCATTTATTATCATAAATGTTGAATTAAATAAATCATTATTACTTTTGATTTGGAATTAAATGATAATAAAACCAAAGATACTATTTTATTTGAGATTTAGGGTATAATGGGTGCCACATTTAAATATAAATAGTGACTTCAGAATTTTAGTCCTCAACACATCAAAACCGCCTTTATAGCTCTTTTTCCATCAAAGGAGTTGTGATTCAGCCCTATCAGGGATACAGAAGGCTTTGGTTAAGAAAGATCAAAGAACCAAACTCTCTCAATTATACTCACAAAATCAGGTACATTTCCACGCTCTCAAATATCTATTTCTTAATGATTTAACATGGATGATCTTAGGATTAAGAAACCAAGAATTTCCAACAAGCTTAGGTAAAGAGAGTAATTTAAAAAATTTAGATAATTTTTTAGGGTTTGAGTAGTTTTGTTAATTGAAACCCATCTTTTATGGATACAAAATTATTTTTGTTATTTTGTAAGTGAATTTGTCAACGTTCAGAATATTTATAGGTTAAAATAATTATTTATCCTATGCAATATGTGAAAAATAAAAAAATTAATAAATTTAAAAAATATTACTAATTTTAAATTTATGAAATGGAAAATGAGAGAAATTATTTGAAGCACTAATTTTGATTTGCTCTTTTTTTTTTAATTTCAATAACTAAAATGAGCTATGAACAAAAATTTAGGAGTCAATTTGAATCACTTACAATGATAACACATGGAATTAAATTGGCATGTGGATAAACTATGTTATGATACGTGACGCTACGTCTTAGAACACATACAATGTGTCACTAGCAAATACTTCATCACTTTATTTCAGTAGCCAAATCTTGTTCAGACATGTGGAATTAGTTATTTACCTCAATATACCACATTAGCAAAACATTATGAAAATCTCTCAAGGTGTTAATATGAGTTACAAAGAGAAAATTTAAAGTCCAAATTGAGAAAATTGTCAATTCACTACAAGAAAACACGACTTTTGCCATGCTTTTAAAGCGTGGCAAAAAGCTGAAAAAAGCATGGCGATAGCTTTTCGCCACACTTTTTGAGCTACCGCTACGCTTTTGAAAGGGTGACCTATCAAAGGGTGGCGGTTGCTCTATCGCCACGCTTTTTGTAGCCTATTGCCACGCTTTTTGTTTGCCACGCTTTTTTACAAACTGTCACTTGGAAAAGCGTGGCTGTAGGTGGAAAATATGGCCACGCTTTTAAAGCGTGGCGATAGGTGGAGATACGGATACGCTTTTAAAGCGTGGCGATAGGTGGAGATACGGCCACGCTTTAAAAGCGTGGCGATAGGTGGAGATACGGCCACGCTCCATAGCAAAATATACAGCTACGCTTTAAAAGCGTGGCGAAAGCCTTGTTAAATTAAAAAAAAATTTCTTTTCGTTATTTGATCTTCATTGCTACACAATATAAATTTTCAATCTTTTTTTATTACCAAACCTACAAATATATTATGCAATTTTTATTACAAGACCAATCAAACAATAATTAGTGAGATATATAATTTACTATAATTGTTTTATACATTAAAAAACTATTACTCAAATACAAAATAAATCTCGAGTTCAGATTCCAAAACTAAAAACCGAAGAAAAATACAGAAACAAGAACATAAGGTAAGAAGCAAAAGATCCTAATAGTTGTGCATTTTAGATACCACATAGCTCAGAATGTTGTATGCCTATGAATCAAATACTATTAATACATTGCTTGCCATGATGAGGAATCCAATTTTTGGATATTGAAGCACAAGAAGCTATTTTTGAATAATATATATAGAGCATAACAGGTAAAATGTCTACTAGTTCATAGCCCCTTGCTAAAATTAACACAAGAAAATGGAAACATAGACTGGCTTATAAATGTCAGCTTTAAATTTGAGAAACCCAATGCGCTTTCCAAACATGTCTACACCCTGTTTACACCAAAAAGAGTCCAACTAGTTTCGTTGATTTTGATTTGAGAACATGAATAAGACTAGAAGACTAACAGGTTAGTCAGTTACTTAAATTATCACTTAACAAGGCCTAATTATCAGAAATCATATCCACTTTTTAAACACTGATGATACAATTACCAGAATTAGAACTTGTCTCAGAGCTAAGGTGCCATCAGCTAGAATCCCAATCTCACTTTGTAAGTTATGCAACCATTGCTTGAATAAAGAGGAATCAATAGCATTCCTGTAATGGAAAACAACAAAAACCAAACCAAACCACCACAACTGAGACATGTTTTTTATATAGCATGATAACAAGAAGAAACTGTGTGCCTATCAATTCTCTTTTGCCATTACATCTCATGGGAACTTGTCAAAACCTAGCATCTAAATGAACAAAACCTCCAATATCTAATTTTAGTAGCTGTCAAAACCTGCAGGGTGTGAAAGAGGAAGAAAAGAATGCCTAAATCCATCTTTTAATATAATTATTCAGCACATTCCCTTCCTAAACAAACACACTGAACTTTCAATACATCTCACCCTGAAATCAAAACAAGAACAAAATGTTAAAGAGTGTCATTATAATGTGTAACCTGAGTTTCTTCATTATTATTCACTTAAGAGAAATTTGATCTTGTTATATACTATGCCTAAGAGAGCAAGGCTAGCAGCTTTATCTACATCAGCATCATCAAAGATTAGAAGAGGTGACTTTCCTACTAATTCAAGTGAAACTTGTTTCAAGTTGCTGCTAGCTGTAGCAAGCNCGTTCATTCCTCTAGATTGAAAATATTGAAGGCCTATAATTTCTTCACCATCTGCAAACAAATTGAAAAAACCCGAAAACACTAAGTACACAAATTTACTACGGCCAACCATGAAACATACCAAGTATATTGATGATTACGAAACAGAATATACCAACCAAGTGAATGAACCAGGATGGAGCAACTGCCAAAAGTTGTTGCAGAATAAACTTTAGAAGAAGTTGGTGCTGAGTGTTTTGATGAACTAACTTCCAGAACTAGCATCCTCCCTGCGAGCATACTTCACCGCCTTCTTATTCGAATTAGCAGCAGATGCCTTCGCCTTCTCGATGCACTCATCATACTCTCCACAACGAAATGCCTTCACCTGCTTCAACTTCTCAAGGTTATACCAGTCCCTAAATCAGAGAAAAAAAATTACAACTCGAATAATAAACAAACTCAAGGATGACAAGCAACATTTCTTGAAAAGCCAATGAAAATTACATCATTCCTACATCTAGTTCAGGTTTCAGTCACATACTTCCCTAGCCTGCTAGCAAAATTCCGAATTTCCAATCGAAAAAACATCAAACAAGGGCAGAGGAATACAACAGAGTAGTACCAAAAGGAAGCTGATTTAGTGAAGAAAACAAATAGAAAAGAAAAGAGGAATACAGAACTTAAAAAAAGAATCACAGGTACAAACATGTAACCATAGGTGCAAACAAATATTCTATAAACAATGTTATCATATTAAAGAACCCCCAAAAAATTGGCTCATGAATGCATTTATAAGCAGATGGAATTCAAAATTTCCAGAGGCTTGAACTCATAAACAAACCGTCCTTTATTTCATCGTTATTTTTCAATTCCCGTTCCCCACCAAAACCTCCCCCAAATTGTGCACAAC
This sequence comes from Arachis ipaensis, assembly GCF_000816755.2. Lineage (NCBI taxonomy): Eukaryota > Viridiplantae > Streptophyta > Magnoliopsida > Fabales > Fabaceae > Arachis > Arachis ipaensis. The sequence goes on from NC_029788.2 coordinate 61,886,187, forward strand.
ACTAAAAAAACCCCTAAAATTTGCAAATGCACTGCCGGCGCGAATTGAAACATGAAAGAAAGAGGAGAAGAACCTGAAACAACGCAATGAAGCAACTATTCCTTCAACAAGGGCAAGACCGACATCGACACCGAGCAAGAGATGTAGAAAACAGTTGCCGCCTCCGAGCTCCAACACCGAGCAAGAGACGCGGAAAGCCATTGGCGCTGACGCTGACGGTAAGGATGCTGGTAACGGCGACGAGGACACGAGGCGGAGAGGGAGCGGAGGCTAACGGCGCAGCGAGGGTGGTGCTGGAGACGGTGGGAATGTGAGCTCGAATAGGATAGCAAGGGTGAAAGAGTGACCAAGGGATGTGATGAGCTCGATGAGGGTAGCTCGATAAGGGTTGGGGACGGGTTGAAAGAACGTCAATTGGGTTGGGGACTGGGTTGGGGGCCGGGTCTTTAGGGTATTTTTTTTTTAAAAAGCTTTTGGCCACGCTTTTAAAGCGTGCCAAAAGAGTACTACGATATGGCCACATTTTGTAAGCGTGGCCGTAATGAAACTCTGTCCCCACGCTTCTAAAATGTCCCTGTTTCTCTCTATGGTCACGCTTTTGAAGCGTGGCAGAAAAAAACGTGGCCGTTTCTCTAATCAATTGCCACCCTTCCAAAAGCGTGGCCGTTGACCCTTTTCGCCACGTTTTTGAAGCATGGCAAGAAAAAACGTGGCCAAATCTCTTTTCAATTGCCACTCTCATAAAAGCGTGTTCATTGACCATTTTTGACCATGCTTTTAAAGCGTGGCAAAAAAAAGCGTGGCCATAGACCTTTTTTCTTGTAGTGATTTAAGAGCCAATTTAAAGTTTGAGTCAAATATTATGGGCCAATTTAAGTATTAAGTCCATCTCCGTGGTTTTCATAGTTGAACCCATCTGTTGTTCCCCCAAATCATCAAATTAGTGTTTGGCAAAAGCATAATGAATATTCAAACGGACGTTTTCACTTGTCCCTTTTTTTTAATTATTAACAATTAACGATTAGTGAATTACTTTATTTCAAAATTACCCTCTTATGCATACACTTTGTTCTAACTCTACTGCAGCTGCGGTGGTGGAGGCTATGGCCACCACAACATTATAGTAGGAACAAGGTGTATGGATGGAAAAATGATAAATTTGAAAATAGAAAAAAAAAAAGTAATATCGTAATCAGTTTCAAAAAAAAAATTAGTCAAATAATTTCACACTTAATAAATTTTAATTACTAAATTAGTTTTTAATATTTTTTTTTGTCTCACATCAAATTTTAATAAAAAGTTAGATAAATCAGTTGCTGTCTATTTAATAGAACACATAATATATAGTCTCTAAATTTTTAAAATTTTCATATTACTCTTTTCATATAAATGAACAAACTGATGTAGATATTAATTTAATTTGTCTAGCAGAATAAAATTTTGGGGACTAACTTAGTAATTAGAATTTGTTAAAAACTAAAGTTTTAAACTAAAAATTCTTAAAAGTTGATTTGAGGTATTACTCTAGAAAAAAACTAGAATAATGGATGGATAATACTAAAATTAGAAAAAAATTAAGATATTGGAGCAAAATTAGAATGGATGGATAAAACTAAAATCTTTTAAAAATGTTGGAGTAAAATGAAGATGTTTTAAACATTGAGGGATTTCATTTTCTTTTTGCTAAATTATAAACGAGATAAATGGCCTAACAAACAACAAAGAAAGAAATGCTTAAATATGTCTTCCTTCTCTAACCTGAGTGACTAAAGCATAAAGGGGCAAAGTCACATAGCTGCAAAGAACTTGAATGACGACTCTGAAAAAATTGCCACGCCTATTATTAGTCTACAATTTTAACAATGCAAGCTTGTCCTATCTCCAAAATACAAGAAACAAAATCATCCATGGGAAATAAGAAGAACTTACCCGATTGAAATTCTCAGGACAACATCTACAGTTGTTTTGTGAAAGCAAGAACGTATCGAGAATTCATACTGGAACAAAAAAAAGGTAAAAATTAGAATGTTCGTTTTAGTATTGCTGTTTCTACTGATCAAGTGTTCAACGATTGTAATATCCGTATTAACATTAGAATTCAACACGAGATGTATGTAGTAGTTATCTTCTAATTAGCCATGCATGCATGAAGCACTATGTAATGGGCTACAAAACTTTGGGATAATGGTTACCACAAAAGCTAGTTTATATGGTGAAAGAGTCTAAAGTCTTATTAAGCTATTTTTCAGGTGTTGGCCCTCCGATAGAGTGACTCTTTTACAAGTATTATTGATTCTGTAAGACTCATAATACACTAGGTTTGGGTTTAAAGTTTTTGGAAGAATGGAAGGGAGCTCCAGAAAATATACAAGGGGCTTCCATCATTTTGATAGGCAATTTTATGATGGAAGGAGTTTATGTGATTTGACATGTTTGATATACTAATCAAAATTAGTTTTGGTTAAAAATTCAGATTTCAGAAATTTTTTTTTTTATAATCTTCTTCCAAACAGATTATTTCAAGGCAGAGAATCTAAATGAAACATCTTTGTCACCCTTATTAGGTTATCTAAGCATTGTTAGAATATGTTGTCCAAATACTATCGCTAGTGAAGCCATCAAATCACAAACTTTAGAAAAATTGATACGGATGTTAACTTACGGTGCTCCAAGCCAAAAATGCAAGCTGAAATGCATTCTGCACCACGGAAGCAAAATAGAGTTTCAGAACACAGGAATGTTAGAATTTGATCAAATAGTAAACTATCTAAACAATATCCAAAAAATTTTAGTTCTGACGCAATGGATCCCAGAAGAACTAAAAAATCCGATAACCCATCATCAAAGACGGGAAATTCGACAAAATGATCATTGTTGGAGATTATACTTTTTAAAGGTTGTCTTTAATTAAGTCATGGATGAATAATTTTGTCAAGGTTAAATTACTCTTTTAGCCGCTATAATTTTATCCAATTTATAATTGAATTCTTATACTTTAAAAGTTTTTAATTGAATTTCTACAACAGTTTTAAATTTGTAATTATGTAATTAGTGTTCTAAAACCATTTAACTTAACGGAATATACTAATACTAATGGTGTGAGATGGAAGAAAAAAATGTTTGTTTTATAGAATTGTAAAAATATTAAAAATGTAGTCCAACATGTAGGTAATATGTTGCTCAACAGACAAGTTCTGTGTTAATGTGTCGGTCATTCAGCAACACGCAGATAACGTTTTGTCTGCTGTCTAGATGCAAGAGGCAACTTTGCTTTAGAAACAAATGATATTTATGGCTTTAGACCCACTTCTAGTGTATAAAAACGGAGGAAGAATGAAGTTGGGCTGCATATTATTTTCGTTCCCCTTCACTATCACCATACACCATATATTCTCAGCTCATCAAGCCAAGGTGTATGATCAGTGGCTCCAAACACGCGAAGGCTACGTGTCTTCATCCAAGCAGCACGCAAGCTGCATGTTAACCATGCTACGCCACGTATTGGCCATATATTGGGATTTAGAGTTTTGAATTAGTTTTAAGATTGAAATTAGAATATTTAAAATGGTACGTAATTATATGTCCTCTGAAGATCATATTATCAATTATTTGGGACATTCTAATTATGTAAATTTGTTATTTTTAATTAATTTATTAGTATTTACTTTATTAACATTAATTAAGTAGTTTTGTATTATTTATTTGGATAATATTATTCTAAATGTACTGTTAAATATTAATATAAATTAATAATATAATTAATAATAATTTTTTTCGAAATTAATCT
>NC_029788.2:61890367-61983089 GCF_000816755.2 Arachis ipaensis
TTTTATAGTTGAACTTTACCAGGCTAATAGGAATCTTCTGCCTCGTAAGCTTGACTAGCCAAAGACGTGGTATTCGGAGGTTGACCAAGCCTTACAAACTACCGAATTCTACTAGCTCTCGAGAGTTAGAGTGTTCAAAAGGCATTCTGCGATGCTAGCTTCTGTTGTGGTGGCCGGAGACACATACGTTTTTAATGCCAGTGGGTGAGGTTACAGTGACACTGGAGAACTTCTTACACATATTCGGCCTACTGATCAACGGAGAGGTTGTGACTGGTTGGACCGATAGCAGTCAAGACTTCTTGGTCACCCAGAGCCTCGCAATATTCGGCAGCGAACCCCAAGTGAGCAGTTCCTCCAAGAGCTACATAAATCTTTCATGGGTTTGCCATATTAGAGACACACAACCTTTGGACATATAGAAGTCTGTTATGCGCTATGTTAGGTGTCACATCTTCTGTCTGTTGGGTACCACCCTCTTCCCAGATAAGTCGATGGCATATGCCCACGCAAAGTATCTACCACTGCTCCAGAATTTTGATTAGATCGGCAATTACAGTTGGGGGTCAACTTGTCTTGCGCACCTTTACAGGTCACTGTGTTCTACATCATGGTACAATTGTAAGGAGATGGATGACCCACTTGATTTGTTGTTTGCTTGGGCGTGGGAGAGTATGCTGTGGCTAGCGCCGATTCCCCGACACCAGCTTGCGCTGGCTGAGATGCTGGTGGCACGCAGGTAACCGTCATTATTTCGAATTTGACTTGTATTGTATATATGGCTCGGATTCATAAACAACGTAATCGACTCCTCTGGAGATAGTGTAACTCCGAATTGCCGTAATGACTGATTCTCTTGAACCGTATTCCATTCCGATTCTAAACTCGCCATCCTCAGGATAATCAACACCTATAAGAAAACAAAATTGTCACTCATCGATCTGCTAAAACAAAATCAAGTAAACATACTACCCACTGCTCACGTACTTATGTTTTTATATTCGAAAAATTTCGGTGCATGCATGGCGTCAAGATCCAAGCTACGCAAAAAAAGTGGAACGTCCATCGGTTGACTAACTGCGGCTAAAAGCACTAAAGTTTCTGCCACTACCTCACCTCCCTTATCACCGTCCTTGTCCTCATCAACGGCTTCGTACGTAGCTTTGAACTCCTCATCGCTATCATTGTTCATTCCCAAATACGCCTTAACTCTGTCATCTTGCATATTTGTGTCATGTTGAACCTCATCTGCAGCAATATGCACAAACTCAACGTATAACTCAATCCTCGGGTGTTGCACCTGAGTTTGCTGGTGAATATAAAATATCCGCTGAATACTAGTTTCGTCGACGATTGGCATAACCTCAAACTTTATCAGGCTACCAAATATGACAACCAGACTCCTATAGAGAATGTTAGTCACCCTCTTTAAAATATCAGCCTCTATTCTTTGACAGAGTTCATACTGTAGTTCTGCGAATGTTATAGTATACGGAACCACAAACGAAAATATATTCTCACATGCAAAGTTCACACCCTCATATGTATTTCGTATGACTTTACCGTTGTGGTAAACCACTATATTTGCAGTGTCCTCCATCGTACCGACCCTGGAAGAAAACACTTCTCTCACAATGAAGCAAAATGGTTACGAGTTTTGATTTTTATAGACAGAAGACTTACCTCGCAGGCTACGTGATGCAATGCCGTCCAACCAGCGTCTGCCACGTGTGCAACACACAGGATGCGTGTTACTTGCCATGCTGCCACATGTGAAACATGTTACTTGCATGTTAAAGGGATGAGTGCCACGTAGCAACACGTTACCTGCATGTTGCATGCGATTGTGATACGTATCCAATATGTTAGTTGCGTGCTGAATCAGCATATTACCTGCGTGTTGTACCTACATCTTTACAACATCCATCCATCTGTATATACACCAAAAACCTCCATTTCCAAATAAAACTCGCCTCTAAATTTCATATTAAAGTTCTTTAGCCTAATGAATAACTTCATGAAAAGAAAAATATTATATATATTGAGTTGTGTACTATTGTTATATTATATATATTAAAAGAAATTAGATTTGAAACCACCCATTAGTTTATTAAAGTAGGTTTTTTTTCCAAAGATAGTAGGTTATATTTCATTAATTATTGAAAAATAAAATACAAAGATGTCCAAAAGCAAGACAGCATAATAAAAGGTGGGAAGTTTCCAATAACACTATACTGAAGGTATTCATCCAACGGTGTGTGCTCAAAAAACAAAGAAAAAACTTAAAGAAGAAAGAATGATAAATCAAATTGAATGCAACTAAGAGTTTGCCTCATGGAGATAATGACCTAAACTGGGAGTTCTTTGGATTTCACGGAGCAACTTGATAGAGCTTGCTAGAATGGTAGAACGGCATTGAAGTAGAACCTTCAAAAATCAACTGGTTGCGAGCTTTCCAACACTTCCAGCAAATGATGGCAAGAAATTGAGGATTATGGTCAGCATTCTTCAACGGGTTAAGCATCTCTGTTGATGCAGTCCACCATGTCCAAAAGTCATTAGGACTCTATTGGGGAAGACAGTCACGAAGATGACTCTGAGACTATACATCTTTAATTCTAGAGCAATCGATCAAACAATGAGTGACTGTTTCTGTTGCTTCATGACAGTAGGGGCATATTAGTGATATATAGATGGGATGCGGTGATGAATCTGAGCAAGCACCGGAAGCCGGCCATGGAGAGCTTTCCAGATAAATAGCTTAATTTTATGAGGCAAGTTCAACTTCCATAGAACAATCCACGGCTTTTTCTGCTGCATATAATTAGGAAAAAGCTCCAGAGGCGGATGGTAAAATAAATAGCCAATTCTGTAACCTGAAGCTGTATCATATTGCTTGGATTTGTTCAAATCCCATTGCAATTTGTCCTTACTCTGCAAAATTTTAACTGACAAAATCCTGTTTGCAACATCTTGGAAAAATAATTCTTGAATGAAATTCTGATTCCAATTCCTATCTTCAGTAATTAGTTCTTTAACTCTTGGAACTAACTCAGAATTAGCCTGTCTATTTGGCATATCAGAAATCATTAAAGGATACAGAGGAGGCAGCCAAGGATCCTCAAATGTTCGGATATTCTCTCCAATACCTACAGCCCAATTAAGATCTTTTTTAACAATCTTTCGGCCTTCGAGTATGCTCCTCCATTCCCAAGAAGCTAAGACACCAATTTTTGCCGTTATAGCATTACTGATGCCATGGCATCTTGGCTAGTTTTACTAGCCATTTTTTGTATGCTTTAGGTTGGTTTCATGCATTTTCTTAGGCAATAAAGTAAGTGCTTGGATGAGAAATTTATGCCTGTCTTGATTCAATCAAACATTGTTGATTTTGTGCATTTTCATGAGATTTATGCAAAGAATTGTTTGATGCTATGAATGATGCATTATCTTGAGATTATAGCAATACTTTGATGCATTTTGTTTGGTCAATGAAGGACAATGATGAAGCAAGGAAGCCCTAGAGCAAGGAGTGATTATGGGAAGGATTGACATGTTGCCAACTTGCACTACTACTTGAGTGCTTGGCAACAACGCCAAGAAGCAAAACTTGGCAAGAAGGATGAAGGCTCGAGCACATTCCTCACCTTAGAATTGCGTTGGCGTGTTTGGCAATAACTCAAGGCGACCCTGGATGATGATTCTTCTACCCAAGCACGTTGCCAACTCCAGGATACATGGGCGTGTTCAATGACAACGCCAGGAAGCAAGCATGGAGCCATGAGGAAATCTCAAGCACGTTGCCAACTCCAGGACACATTGGCGTGTCTAATGACAACGCCAGGAAGCTTTGGATGGTGAAGAATGGAAGCCACAAGCATATTGCCAACTCAAGAAAGCATTGGCGTGTTTGGCAACAACGCCAGGAAGCTTTGGATGGTGAAGAATGTAGGTAGCACGTTGCTAACTTGGAAATACAAGGGAGTGTTTGCCAAAAACGCTGGTGAGCTTGGCAGCCTGACCTTACCTCCTTCAATGGAGTATATCTTGAGCTATAAAGCTCCAAATGAGGTGATTCCAACGGCATTTGAAAGTAGACATTCAGACCTTTCCAATCATATATCATAGTATGGGGTTGACATTCGTTTAAAGCTTCAAAAGGGGCTTCATTTAGAGCTTCAGAATCTGAAAGCGTTGGCAACTTGGAAATACAAAGGCGTGTTTGCCAACAACTCCTGCGATTCTGGCAGGCTGACCATGTCTCCTTCAATGGAGCATAACTTGAGCTACAGAGATCCAATTGAGGTGCTTCAAGTTGCATTGGAAAGCTGACATTCAGAGCTTTCCAACAATATATAATAGTATATAGTGAAGCATGTAATTGAAGCTCAAATCATGGTCATCTTTAAGCCCCAAGAACAAGAGCAAAGACTTGGACCTCCAGGGAACTAACACACACGTTGCTAACTTGGGCTTGTGAAGGCGTTATTGCCACTAACGCCCAAGTGACCCCTGGAGCTTGGTTTTGGTTCAATTAAATTACTTCAAGGTCCATCCAACCTCAAGCAAGCAAAGCCCATAAATCTCAACCAATCAAGGCCACAAGAATGATCTAGAATAGTTAATTTTCATTTTGATTATAATTTGCTTTTAATTTCATTTCAATTTGCAATTTAGGAAAGCTTATATAAAGGCATTAGCTTCATAGAATTAGGGAAGGTTGGATTGGGGGAGAGAGTGAAGACCAATTTGAATTCTGTGAATTGGCACACTCCACTGGGAGTGGGTCTTCAGACCCCTCCCCTCATACTCTCTTCGTCCCTTTCTCTTTTCTTCTTCCTTAGTAGTAATTTAGTTTAATTTGTAATTCTCATTTATGAATTCTTTAATTTTAAGTTTTGAATTTTTAATCTTCATCTTTCATTTTCTGCATTTTAACTTCATGCAATTTGATTTTTATTTGAGAGCAATGACCACTTAATTCCCTCTGCATTTGGGAAAGGAGCTCTGTTTCAATTTTGATTGAATTAATGTTTATCTCTTCTTCTCTTCTTCATTCTGATTTCATACTTGGATATCTTTTATAATCCTTGCAAGAGATTTTTGTTCTTCAAAGATCCTTGGATCTATTAGAATCCTATTGTGAACCTTGAGAGAGGGAACATAGGATTCAGTTTGAATTCTCTTGGCATAATGAAGTTGATTCTTGATTTAGAGTTAGTACATGACATATAACCACTCTAATATTGGGGTCTTTGGATTTATGTAGTATGAGATTAGAAATCATGTTTGTTTATCTAAGAGAGAGTCTTTGTGCTTCATAGATCCAATTACTACCGAGAGGGAGATTGGATCTACTTGAATTACATGTGAGCCTTGAGAAAGGGATCATGGAATTCAGTTTGAGGCTCTTCTCTCATAATCCTCTTGATCAATACATTCTTAGTTGGTATGTGAGATGTAACCACTTTGAATTGAGGTCTTGACGATTGTGTGGTTTTTGGATTAGAAATTGAACTTCATCTCTTCTCATGAGCAATTAGATCACGAGAGTGGAAATTGATTATGTTGAGAGAAATTGAGTCACCAAGAGATTGGGATCCAATTATTTACAATCTGCCATGGATCTATCTTACATGATTGAGATGGAGTGAGACCCATTGATTCAAGAGAAATCAACATCTCCAATCCCTTATGTCTTCCATCTTTACTTCAGTCATTTACCTTCTTACAAATTTAGTTCCTTGTACTTTACCTTCTGGCATTTTATTTCCCCTGCACTTTACTTTGATGTTCTTTACTTTCGTGCAATTTTACTTTTCTTGCACTTTATTGCTTTCTTTTAATTTCTAGTCATTTATATTTCCTGTTGCTTATCACTCCAAAATGATTGTCTAACTAGAATAATCAATTGACTATTGATTGCTTAATCCTTTAATCCTCGTGGGATCGACCTCACTCTTGTGATTTTTATTACTTGATGCAACCTGGTATACTTGCCGGTAGTTATTTTGGAGAATTAATTTTTAAGTATCAAGTTTTTGGTGCCGTTACTGGAGATTAATTGTGATTAACAATCTACCGGTGGTTGATTACCTATATTAGACACTTTTCTTTCTCTTTGTTTTAGTCATTATTTTGTTTTTAATACTTTCTTCTATTTACCCCAACTATTTGTGTTAATGCCTCACCAAGAAACCCTTACTCGTGACAATCTTTTCTTTTGGTGATTGTGTTATTAACATATAATAGTTTCTTTTGCTTAGTTTCATTCCAAATAAATTGGCATATGATTGCATTCTAAGTTTGGTGTTGCTATGCAACAAAATTTGTTTCCATTCTTTCCTGGATACTTGCATCAATTCCAAGTGAAATTGTCACACTAAGTTTGGTGTACCACTTATCTTTCATGCAATGTATCATGCACACCCCACTTGTTTTTGCAATCAATGTCTCTGTTTCTTGTGCCTTCATTGTCATTTTTTTTATTTCGCTTGCTTGAACACATGTACTACATACACTCCACTGTTGAAAACACTCATGACCCATCATAAACCCCATCACCACTATTTTAATTGTTGCTTGAGGACAAGCAATCATTCTAAGTTTGGTGTGGGAGGTGGAAGAGTAGGAGGAAAATGACAACAACAATGAAGATGAACTACAAGGTGGTAAAGCTCCTTTTCCTCTTATTTGTTTTCAGCACTTTAAATTGCATGATTGTCTTCTATCTTTTTATGCATGTGTGATTACTCCTTGTGAATAAGCATAATTTGATATTTGATTTGTAACATGTTGCTATGATATCATGATTATCATCCTGAATTTTACTTGCACCCAATATCTCTAAGAATACAAAAAAGAAATCATTCATTTGAAAGGAAAATATTGAAGAATTTTATAAATCTTGGGGCAAGCAAAAGATTAAGAGGAGTGGAGGTTCTAATTGTATGATTATGTATTGAGGTTGCATGTTTGTGAAAACTTGCATGGGAGCTCATAGACAGGAAATGAAGTTCAAAGAAATATTATGGAGATTCTCAAACATCTATTGATCCAAGAAGCACCAACAAAAGAAAGCAAAACAAACTGAAAAACAAAAGAACATGGCAAAAGGCTGTGAGCATCAATTACTAGGAAGAAAAAGAAAGAAATGAGAACTCAAAGAGTTACTATCCTAGTTAAATGCTTGTGGTAGAATTGTGTCAAAGAGAGAGGCTTGAGCAAGTAAATCCTAAGGGGTGCTTCAACACCTAATACCTTAAAACCAACTGGTTTGGGAGTATTGATTAAAAGCTTATCTAAAGAGCTGCTTTAAGACATGACACTTAGAGTCGAGGTCAAAATCCAAAAAGTAAAAAAGGCTAGAAAATAAGTGCTACTTCAAGGTGATTATCTATAAAGAGACTTCCATAATATCATTTGAATGAAAGTCCTAAGATCTAAGACTTCCAAAATGTAAGGACTAATGAGCACTGGAATCCTTGCATAAGCATATAAATTGGAGTTCACCCCACTATCACCTAATTACTTCACCCACTAAGGCATCATGAGCAATTCTTCAATACATTCCAATTAAGAGAATTCTTTGTGCATAGTTCTTTTCTTGCTTGAGGACAAGCAAGGTTTAAGTTTGGTGTTGTGATGCCAGGGCATCTTGGCTAGTTTTACTAGCCATTTTTTGTGTGCTTTAGGTTGGTTTCATGTATTTTCTTAGGCAATAAGTAAGTTCTTGGATGAGAAATTTATGCTTGTCTTGATTCAATCAAACATGGTTGATTTTGTGCATTTTCATGAGATTTATGCAAAGAATTGTTTGATGCTATGAATGATGCATTATCTTGTGATTATAGCAATACTTTGATGCATTTTGTTTGGTCAATGAATGCCAATGATGAAGCAAGGAAGCCCTGGAGCAAGGAGTGATTATGGGAAGGATTGGCATGTTGCCAACTTGTACTACTACTTGAGTGCTTGGCAACAACGCCAAGAAGCAAAACTTGGCAAGAAGGATGAAGGCTCGAGCACGTTCCTCACCTTAGAATTGTGTTGGCGTGTTTGGAAATAACTCAAGGCGACCCTGGATGATGATTCTTCTACCCAAGCACGTTGCCAACTCCAGGATACATGGGTGTGTTCAATGACAATGCCAGGAAGCAAGCATGGAGCCATGAGGAAAGCTCAAGCACGTTGCCAACTCCAGGACACATTGGCGTGTCCAATGACAATGCCAGGAAGCTTTGGATGGTGAAGAATGGAAGCCACGATCACGTTGCCAACTCAAGAAAGCATTGGCATGTTTGGCAACAACGCCAGGAAGCTTTGGATGATGAAGAATGGAGGTAGCACATTGCTAACTTGGAAATACAAGGGAGTGTTTGCCAAAAACGCTGGTGAGCTTGGCAGCCTAACCTTACCTCCTTCAATGGAGTATATCTTGAGCTACAAAGCTTCAAATGAAGTGATTCCAACGGCGTTTGAAAGTAAACATTCAGAGCTTTCCAAGCATATATCATAGTATGGGGTTGACATTCGTTTAAAGCTTCAAAAGCGGGCTTTATTTAGAGCTTCAGAATTTGAAGGCCTTGGCAACTTGGAAATACAAAGGCGTGTTTGCCAACAACTCCTGCGATTCTGGCAGGCTGACTATGTCCCCTTCAATGGAGCATAACTTAAACTACAGAGATCCAATTGAGATGCTTCCAGTTGCATTGGAAAGTTGACATTCAGAGCTTTCCTACGATGGATAATAGTCTATAGTGAAGTATGAAATTGAAGCTCAAATCATGGTCATCTTTAAGCCCCAAGAATAAGAGCAAAGACTTGGACCTCCAGGGAACTAACACACACGTTGCTAACTTGGGCTTGTGAAGGCGTTATTGCCACTAACGCCCAAGTGACCCCTGCAGCTTGGTTTTGGTTCAATTCAATTACTTCAAGGTCCATCCAAACTCAAGCAAGTAAAGCCCATAAATCTCAACCAATCAAGGCCACAAGAATGATCTAGAATAGTTAATTTTCATTTTGATTGTAATTTGCTTTTAATTTCATTTCAATTTGCAATTTAGGAAAGGCTATATAAAGGCATTAGGTTTATAGAATTAGGGAAGATTGGATTGGGGGAGAGAGTGAAAACCAATTTGAATTCTGTGAATTGGCATACTCCACTGGGAGTGGGTCTTCGGATCCCTCCCCTTATACTCTCTTCGTCCCTTTCTCTTTTCTTCTTCCTTAGTAGTAATTTAGTTTAATTTGTAATCTCGTTTATGAATTCTTTAATTTTCAATTTTGAATTCTTAATCTTCATCTTTCATTTTCTGTATTTTAACTTTATGCAGTTTGATTTTTATTTGAGAGCAATGACCACTTAATTCCCTCTGCATTTGGGAAAGGAGCTTTGTTTCAATTTTGATTGAATTAATATTTATCTCTTCTTCTCTTCTTCATTATAATTTCATACTTCGATATCTTTTATAATCCTTGCAAGAGAGTTTTGTTCTTCAAAGATCCTTGGATCTATTAGAATTCTATTGTGAACCTTGAGAGAGGGAACATAGGATTCAGTTTGAATTCTCTTGGCATAATGAAGTTGATTCTTGATTTAGAATTGGTACGTGACATATAACCACTCTAATATTGGGGTCTGTGGATTTATGTAGTATGAGATTAGAAATCATATTTGTTTATCTAAGAGAGAATCTTTGTACTTCATAGATCCAATTACTTCCGAGAGGGGGATTGGATCTACTTGAATTACATGTGAGCCTTGATAAATGGATCATGGAATTTAGTTTGAGGCTCTTCTCTCATAATCCTCTTGATCAATACATTCTTAGTTGGTATGTGAGATGTAACCACTTTGAATTGAGGTCTTGAGGGTTGTGTGGTCTTTGGATTAGAAATTGAACTTCATCTCTTCTCATGAGCAATTAGATCACGAGAGTGGAAATTGATTGTGTTGAGAGAAATTGAGTCACCAAGAGATTGGGACCCAATTATTTACAATCTGCCATGGATCTATCTTACATGATTGGGATGGAGTGAGACCCATTGATTCAAGAGAAATCAACATCTCCAATCCCTTATGTCTTCCATCTTTACTTCAGTCATTTACTTTCTTGCAAATTTAGTTCCTTGTACTTTACCTTCCTGCATTTTATTTCCCCTGCACTTTACTTTGATGTTCTTTACTTTCGTGCAATTTTACTTTCCAGCAATTTATATTCTTGCCCTTTACTTTTCTTGCACTTTATTGCTTTCTTTTAATTTCTAGTCATTTATATTTCCTGTTGCTTATCACTCCAAAATAATTGTCTAACTAGAATAATCAATTGACTATTGATTGCTTAATCCTTTAATCCTCGTGGGATCGACCTCAGTCTTGTGAGTTTTATTACTTGATGCGACCCTGTATACTTGTCGGTAGTTATTATGGAGAATTAATTTTTACGTATCAATTACCATTGCTAAAGTATTTACCTCTAAGAATTTTGGATGTTAGGGAAGTAGGCTGTGTTACGAGTCGCCAAAACTGTTTGCCTAAAAGTGCCAGATTTTGGATTCTGAGATCTTTAAATCCAAGGTCTCCTTCTCTTCATGGGTAAGTCATACTCCCAACCAATCCAAGCCATCCACCTTTCAGAACCTTTTTGTTCCCACCAGAACTGAGAAAGTAGAGAGTGAATTTTCGAAATTAAACCATCAGACAACTTGAAGCAAGACAATGTATAAATAGGAATAGCTTCTCCCACTTCCTTAAGCAATACGAGTCTACCACCTGATGATAGAAGATTGTGCTTCCACCCTTGGATTTTTTTCCGAACCTTTTTCTTTGATCATACTAAAAGAAGCCTTTTTCGATTTAGAGACTGCAGACGGCAAACCCAGGTATTTATCCTGAGCCCCAATATGATTAATATTCATAGAGTTAGCCAGTAGTGAACGAGTAGTGGAGAAAATGTTGTGGCTAAAGAATACAACAGATTTATTAAGATTTACCCTCTGGCCACTAATGCTTTCATAAGAATTCAACAAATGCAGGATATTTGAGCATGCTTCAGGATTAACCTTACAGAATAAGATGGAATCATCAGCAAAGAGGAGGTGGTTGACCTTGGGACATTGCCTATGTATCTGAAGACCCTGAATTAGTCTGTTTTATTCTGCCTTGTGTAGCAAGAAGAAAAGACCTTCTGCACAGAAAAGAAAAAGATAGGGAGATATAGAATCTCCTTGTCAAATACCTTTATTTGGTTTGAAGAAACCATAGGATTGTCCTTCCACAATAATAGAATAAGAAATAGTTGTCAATAATTCTCGAATCCACATGATCTACCGAGAATCAAAACCAAACTTCTCCAATATAAACCAAAGAAAGTGACATTCCACCCTATCATATGCCTTACTCATATCTAATTTTAGCACCATTTCATTTTTGAGTCCCCTTTTTTTTAGCAATTAGGATATTATCAAAGATTAATCTGCCTTTAATAAAAGCACTCTGCGTAGGGCTAATTAGTCTATTCATCATACCCTGAAGTCTATGTAAAATACTTTGGAGATAATCTTGTAAAAGACTGAGGTTAGGCTTATCGGTCTTACTTGAGTCATATCTTTAGCATCAGAAATCTTGGGAATAAGATAGATCTAAGTGTGGTTAAAATTCTTCAAAATTTTACCCCTAAAAAGAAGCTCTTAACTGCTGGAAACACATCACCACTAAGTATGTTCCAAAAGCTTTGAAAAAATTTTGCTGTCATACCATCATCTCCTAGAGCACTTTGAGGGTGAATGCTAAATGTTGCATGTTTCACTTCCTCAATAGTCACTGGTCTTTGAAGCCTACGGTTCATGTGAGCTGTAACTTTAGGTTCAAAATCAGTAAACAGAGGTTCAGGGTTCTCATGACAAGTGGAGGAAAAGATGTCCTTGAAATAAGATTCAGCCACAGAAGCAATACCAGCATTTGAAGTAGCCACTTCACCATCACTACCAGTTAGTTGCCAAATTTTATTCCTTCGGGTTCGATTTCTAAATTTCTAATGGAAGAAAGGTGTATTCTGATCACCGGATTTGAGCCATTTGACTCTAGAATTATCTTTCCAATAAGATTCCTCATTTTGCAATGCTTTTTCAGGTTTGTCCTCTATTTCTGAAATGATGTCTCCTCCATGAATTCCTACTAAACGAAGTTCCTCTAATTCAGACTGTAGTAAATCAATCTCCACCTTCGAATTAGATCTGTGATCTTGCTGCCATCTGACAATCTTATGCTGACAACGCTTTATTTTTTGAGCTAGAATATACATGGCTGAACCATCAATCTGTTCGTGCCAAACCTGTCTAACAATCTACCTTATTTCATCATTAGAACACCATCTTTCTTGGAATTTGAATCAGCATTTATATCTCTCAGTTCTCGGATTAGAGTCTAAGAGACGAAGGGAGTGATCCAACCCTGATTCTGATAGTCTAAGAACCGTTGCATTGCGATAGAGTTGCTGCCAATCAACTCCTACCAGGAATTAGTCCAGTCTTTTCTGTATCAACTCATCACCCCTCCGTCTATTCGACCAAGTGAATGGTCTTCCGACCATACCAATATCAATCAGGGAATTATCATCAATAAAACTGTTAAAGGTTTTAATAGAAGAAGGAGATTTAGCACCCCCACCTGCTTTCTCCAATTGATTAGAAATGGTATTAAAATCACCTATTAACACAACATTACCATCGAACTGTTGGATGACTGAAGTTAATTCAGCAAACTGAGCCATTCTATATTGATCATTTGAACTGAGATAAACACCTAGAACACCATAGGGATCATTAGAACCAGCTGTCAGAACTGATGCCGCAATGAAGAATCTACCATGCTGTAAAATCTGAACAGTGCAACCATCCCTCCATGCCATTGCCAAACCCCCTGATAATCCATCCAGATCCACAATAAACCATTCCTTGAAACCACAAGATCTTAGTTTTTCTTCAACTTATCGAGATTGATTTTTTGTTTCACAGATAAAACCAACCTCGGAGGAGTAGGATTTGTAAATCCCTTTAAGATTGTGGATTGTCAGGGGTCTCCCCAAACCCCGACAATTCCACGAGAGCAGTTTCATATTTCTTTGGGTGCCACTTGAAGGCTGGCACCCTCCACCATCATAGCCTCAGAGACACTATCATTGAGACAAATTTTCTTTGAAATATCTTCAGTACCATTACCTCCATTCCACCGTTTGAAACCTATCACAGATTTTTTGGCAAGTTATTTCAGGTTTGGCTTTTTGTTCTCCTTTTTAAGCTTGGATATGACATTGTTATTGTGTTGGACATTATTCATAGGATAGGATATCTCCAATAAAGCATTAGAAGAAGAATTAGTATCAGTAGTCGTACCTGTGTTTTCTGATTCACCCTCATTTTCTGCTCTAGAACCCGAATTGGCAGTAATTTTTTCATTATTCTTTTTTTTCTGATAATCTTGCACACTCATTTTGAGAAACTATCAAAAAGCCAAGCAGGTGCAGATTTTTTCTTCGGTTGAGCTGGAATAGAATCATCCCGAGGTTAGTTAGGATTGAAGGAAGCTCTGTTTTCAGTTAAACGCCTACCGACTTGATCTGCCTTAAGTCATTCACCAACTCTATCTTCCTTGATATTGTTTTGGGCAGAATCATCAATAAAAAATTGGCAGTTCTTAGATTCATGTTCCAATTTTGTACAATAAGTACAGAACACACCTATATGTTCATAGCGTACTCCAATTTTCAGCATTTTCTGATTAAGATCAAGCAATTTCAGTGTATCACTCACTTTTTTATCACCGTTCAGTTCCACTTTAGCCTTCACTATGCATGTATCTTTGCCTCTAACTTCAAATAGAGCAACATCTTCAATTTCACCAAGTCTCCCACCCAATTTTCGACCAACCTCAAGCGTTTTGTATTGTTCAAGCAATCTCCAAAATTGTGCCCATACAGGAAAAAAAGAGATGTGATTATGCTCCATGTTTATTGACTGCTTCCATCTGCGAACATGAATAACATAATTCTTGAATAACCAAGGCGAACCCCTCTCAATTCGAGTCACATCAGAGTCATTCTCAAAGAAAAATTAAAACTGGTTCCTGAATTTTTTGACTACTTTGAATCCTTCTGGTTTATTCCATATTGCATAGAGAGCTCCTTCCATGGTACCTACGAAAAAGATCCGATCCAAAAAAATTCTTCCAGACAGGCTCCGTGTGTAGGCTTGAATTCCTTCCGAAATATCTTCATAAGCTAAAACGATCAAATCATCCTCTTGATCACTATCAATTATATGAGGGTTTTGAGTCTCTGATTTGTTATTCATGGTGTATAAAAAATCAGAATTGGTATTTAATGATTCCAGAGAGAAATAAGATATATGGAATGGGTGAATTAGAAAATGGAATGAATTAAAAGAGAAATGAATTGGGAGAAAAAACGAAAATTAGGGAACTAAGTGGGAAAGAAATTAAGAGAAGAAAGTAGAAGATGATAGAAAAGACTTTGACCAAGAAAAGACTTTGATCAAGAAAAGACAAAAAAAGGCGTAACCATGGAGGCGGCGCAGTGAAATTCTGACAAAGCGTGGACGAACTCATGGGGTGCTAGATGAGGAGTACGTACTCCCGCTTTTCAAATCTAATAGATTATTTAGTCTGTTAAAGTAGTTGCATGCTAAAAAATTAAAATATTAGATTAATGTAGATACTCTCGTTTTTCAAATTATTATAAATTCAAGTTATTTACACTGTAAACGAGATAAGTAATAGTCACCCAAAAAAAAACGAGATAAGTAATAAGATACAAAAATATAAATTGCGTTCATGCGTTCAAAAGTGAATACCCCACTCAGCCCCTAACAATTATCTCGAAAGGACAATGAGGCCCTAAGAAAAAAACACCCAATTCAGCCCCTAATATTTTTTTTAGGACTGATTAGTCCCTGTGCAAAAAAAACAACATTAACTTTTTTTTGGTACAAGAGCCTCGTTGTCCTTTTAAAATAATTGTCAGGGATCGAGTTGGGTTTTTTTTTTGTTAAGGACCTCGTTGTCTTTTGAGATAATTGTCAGGAGATATTTTGAATTTTATTCAATTATTATATATTGATAAATAAAATATTTAAAATATTTGTTTAAAAAAAAATGATAACTTACCTTATTCCTACAACGATTTTGAAATCCTCTTCAAGTGATCTATGTATATACTTCTGGAAATCAAATTTGGCTTCACTTCCTGGTGCCAAATGTGCCTAGAATAATCACACATGTTCTATTATATTATATACTTGGAAGCCCTTTTAAGTTAAAGGAAAAAAAGATAGTATCTTTCTTTTTTAATTACAAACTCACCATGATAAATCCATGTCGTAATGCTACATAGTCAGCTTTAGTAACTGATCCGTAAAATTGTCTAAAGAAGCTCACCTAAATTCAGCAAAATAAGAAAGAAATTCATTTGTCGGTGTAACTTAAAGCAACTCTAATGCTCATTTTCATTTTAATTTTATTTTGAGTCTTATAAATAACAATTTAATTAAGAATTATTTAAATAAGTTTTTGAAGTCTTTAAAACTAAACACTTTAATTCCTTAGATTTCAAAATATATAAAATAATCTTTTAACATTTAGTTTTGTTAGACAACACAGTTTTTTCCATTAGTTACTAACGGTATGCTGACGTAAAATATTGACTCGCATATATAGTTATTAAGTGTCTACGTGTATAATTTGGACAAATTAATTCCAAAAATAAAATACAATATTTCAAAGTAGTATCTTTTTTTTTTAATTATAAACTTCTAATGCTTTGCAACACTTGAAAAAAAAAGTCTTGGCAAATTAAGTATTTTATTCATGTTTTTTAAAAATTTTAGATTTTTCTGGTTATAAAATTATATAAAATAGACTTTCAGTTAAAACTATTTGTGCCACTACAATTAATAGTTATATAAAAAAATATTTTTTCACTTATAAATATTTTTCTATGTTTATTTGATGCCAATATATTAGGAGTTTAGATATAGAGTACTACTACACATACAAGTCTTTTTGGCATAGAAATCATACAAGCCATTTACATAAATTGTGCGTGTCACGTTGTTCCTCTTTGTATCCTGCGTTCCTCTTCCTCCTCCTCCTCCTCTTCCTTCATTTTCTCATTCTTTGCGTTTCTCCTCTTTTTTTTTCGCATGTTTCATATTCATCGTCGCTTTTTTATTACTGTTGTTGTTGCTGCATTTGTTTCTCCTCCTCTTTCTATTGATTTTGTAACATTATGAATTTTTTTTCTTCTTTGTTTGATTTTTCCTCCCAAAATGAATTATAAGAATATGAAACAAGAAGATGAAGAAGAAGAAGAAGCAGAAGATCAGGAGGAGGAAGAGGAAGAGTTTTGAACTATGTAGAACTTATAAGCCCACATACACCGAAAATTCTTAAACAATACACTCCAATATCTTCGTGTTACACCCAAAATATTTTTTTTGTGTTACACCCAAATTTGCTGCAAATACAGAAAAATATTTCTTCTAATGCTGCATTTTTTCTTCTTCTTCTTCTTCTTTTTTTCCTTATTTCTTTCTTTGTTTTAGTTGAATGAATATAAGTTCATCCTCTTCCAAGTAATTTTGCAGCATTATATGTTTCTTCTTCTTCTTTGTTTGATTTTTTTGTTTTTATTCTTGATAAAAGAGTACAACAAGAAGAAACTCGAGAAGGTAAAATAAAAAGAAAAATATGAATAACAAAAAAAGAAGAAGAAGATGGTGATGATGAAAAAAAGAAGAAGAAGTAGCAGAAGATAAGGAGGAGGAAGAGGAAGAGTTTTGAATTATGCAGAACTTATTAGCACATATATATTGAAAATTCTTAAACAATACACTCGAATATCTTCGTGTTACACCCAAATATCTTCGATTTACACCCAAATTTGCTGCAAATACAGAAAAATATTTTCTCTATTGCTGCATTTTTTTCTTCTTTTTTTCCTTATTTATTTTTTTCTTTTAATTGAATGAATGTAAGTTCATCATCTTCCAAATAATTTTGCAGTATTATGTGTTTCTTCTTCTTCTTTGTTTAATTTTTTTGTTTTTATTCTTGTTAACAGAGTACAACAAGAAGAAACTCGAGAAGATAAAAAAAAGATGAATACGAAAAAAAAGATGATAATGATGATGATGAAAAAAAGAAGAGAAGAAGCGGCAGAAGATAAGAAGGAGGGAGAATAAGAGTTTTGAATTATGCAGAACTTATCAGCACACATACACCAAAAATTCTTAAACAATACACCCAAATATCTTCGTTTTACATCCAAATATCTTCGTGTTACACCCAAATTTGCTGAAATACAGAAAAATATTTTTTTTAATGCAGAACTTTTACATTACATTCAATTCAATCCATCAACGATGAAACATTATTCACCTACAAAATCATAAACTAACAACGAAAAAATTAAGTAGAATTGAATCATACCTCAACCACTTAATTGGATTCAAAACAATAATCAATTTCATTTTGGTTCAATTGACAATCTGAACTTGAATTATTCATTATCTTCAACAACGAGAAAACTAATGATTGAGGAGAAGGAGGAAAAGGAATGAAGAGAAGAAATTCCAATGAAAAAAAGAGGAAGAGGAGGAGGTGGTGTTGGTAACGACGAAAGCGACAGAGAAAAATAACGACGAAGAAGAAGGTGTAGCAAGAAGAAGAAGAAAAAGAACGTGCGGTAATACCACGAAGAGGAACGTGCGCGCGTGAATATAAATGACTTGTATAGACTTGTATAAAAATATGACTTGTATGTAGAGAATAATTATTAGATATATAAATAATGAGCTTTATAATGCAACAACTTCTTTGATTTAGTTGTTATTATTATAGTTTTTAAATCACTTCGATGTAAGTATCATAGATTAATGATTAAATAATATTTTCATATCACATTTTAGTGTTAGTGAATAAAATTTATCTTTTAATATATATTTTATTTTTTTGTATTCTTTATTTATTATATATTCTTTTATAATATTTTATTATTCTGATTAATAAAAATATTATAAGACATTGACTTTTGAAAAAGATTAAGAATATTCGAAGGAATTGTTTTGGAATTTTAAAAATTTTTAAGAATTATTTTGAGATTTTTCAAAATTTTCCGGGACTATTTTGTATTTTACCTTGGAGACTAATTTGTCTAGCTTGCACACGTGGACACTTAATGACTATGTGTGTAAGTTAACATTCTATATCAGCAAGTTACCCTTAATGACTAATAGATGAAGATTGTATTGCCTAACAAAATTAAACGTTAAAAATTATTTTTTATATTTTAAAATCTGAGAGACTAAAGTATTCGATTTCAAAAACTTCATGAACTAATAATTTTGGTAATTACTCTATTAAATTTTATATTACTTTTAGAGTATATATTCAAATCGGTTCCTAAAGAATTTTGCGTTAGACGATTTCGTCTCTAAAATAGTTTTATTACATTGAAGTTCATGAACTTTACAAAAGTAAGACATATAAGCCTCTACCTTAGTCAGATTCATTATTTTCACTTAGACAAATAGATCGTTAAAAGTGTGACGGAAGAAACTATATGTTTTACGTTTATAAAGTTCAAAGAACTCAACGTAATAAAATTTTCTTGTAAACAAAAATATCAATATAAAATATTTTAAAGACCTATTTAAATATATACTTACTTTTAATTATTATTCCATCAACATAAAAATAGAAAAAAGAGTTTATTTGTTGACATTTATCGGTTAAAAATTTTAATATTCTAAAATTAAGGATACTAAACTTAATTGAGGACACCTGAATACTTTTTTAAATTTTAAAAATCACCCTTTTTTTTCAATCTTCAATGGTTCTTCTCTCGATCGTGAGTTCTGGTTCTTCTTCTCCTCCATCGTTGTTCTGCCTTCCGTTAGTGTCGTTGTTCTGCCATCCACCATTGTGATTGTCTACTTTTCCTTCGTGGAGGCACTGCCTTGGTATCGCCACACCAGCTATTTTGCAAACCTTCGTTTCCATTTTCCCCTTCACGACGGCACCATCCTCGGTGTAGTTTGTAACAGTCCAGACCACCCGCTAGCACGATATTGTCTGCTTTGGCACACAAGGCCTCACGGTGTTGCTTTTGACGATAGGGATGATGGCCAAAGCCCCCCACACTCACTCGTCAAAACGCGTCATGCTAGGGAGAGGTATCCACACCCTTATAAGGCATGCTTCGTTCCCCTCTCCAACCGATGTGGGCCTTACAATCCACCCCCCTAAGGGAGCCCAGCGCCCTCGCTGGCACATCGATCCGGGTTCTGGCTCTGATACCATCTGTAACAGCCCAGACCATCCGCTAGCACGATATTGTCCGCTTTGGCACACAAGGCCTCACGGTTTTGCATTTGACGATAGGGATGATGGCCAAAGCCCCCCACACTCACTCGTCAAAATGCGTCATGCTAGGGAGAGGTATCCACACCCTTATAAGGCATGCTTCGTTCCCCTCTCCAACCGATGTGGGCCTTACAAGGGGAACGAAGCATGCCTTATAAGGGTGTGGATACATCTCCCTAGCATGACGCGTTTTGACGAGTGACTGTGGGGGGCTTTGGCCATCATCCCTATCGTCAAAGGCAAAATCGTGAGGCCTTGTGTGCCAAAGCAGACAATATCGTGCTAGCGGGTGGTCTGCGCTGTTACAGATGGTATCAGAGCCGGGACCCGGATCGATGTGCCAGCGAGGGCGCTGGGCTCCCTTAGTGGGGTGGATTGTAAGGCCCACATCGGTTGGAGAGGGGAACGAAGCATGCCTTATAAGGGTGTGGATACCTCTCCCTAGCATGACGCGTTTTGACGAGTGAGTGTGGGGGGCTTCGGCTAGCATCCCTATCGTCAAAGGCAAAACCGTGAGGCCTTGTGTGCCAAAGCGGACAATATCGTGCTAGCGGGTGGTCTGGGTTGTTACATAGTTTCTGACCGTGTATTGGGCCGCCATCGTCGCGTTGGGTGGTTCTGCCTGTTACCTAGATTATTTTTTTATTAGTTTAATGTTGATGGTAATTATTTATAGTAGGAGTACATAAGGAGTATATAAGGTTAACCACTAAATATTTTTTTAGTTTTCTGTTTTCATTCATTTAAAAATTTTCAAAATGAGAAGAACTCATTTTTCTCTTTCTCTCAACTTTCACTCTTCCTCTTTCATCAAACCATTAACATCACAACTTGAATAGTTTAAGACATGAGATTTTCTTCATGGTACGGTGAGCGTGGAGAGCAATCAAGTTGTGAATCGAATTAAAAGGTTGTGAATTGCCAATAGTTGCCAATGACGTCATTTTCTTTCTTTCCTTTATTTTTCCTTCGACATTTTCTTTTCCCCTTTCTTACCACTTCCTTCAAACTCATCCAATAGAGTTTGATGAGAGGCTATTTCACAAGTTCTTTCTTGGTGAACATAATTGTTCCATATCAACGAATTGGAAGGAAGAAGAAGATCTGAATTCTTATTATTCTGTGATTCATTGATTTCTCAAAAATGGCGGACATGGTGAACAGATATCCTCGAGTGGTGGTTTTGACAACTAGAGCAATGCCAATCTCCTTCATCAATTCACGAATCTTCAATCTCAAATTTCGAAAATTAACACAAATCAATCAAACCCTTATTTTCTCCACCCTAGAGAAAATCTAGGTAGTAGAGGTCGTAGAGTTACAATGGCATGCTCTCATTGCAACAAGCAAGGCCACACAGAATATGTGTGCTATAAGAAGTATGGGTAGTCCTCCCATTTTCAGCAACGACAGCAACATAACACCACAATCAATCACGTGATCACTGAGGATCATGATGATACCATTGCATTACATTTTAATGAAGAATTATGAACATTATCACTCTAAAATCTGCACTATGGGTCATGTGACTTTCGACTTAAAATATTTTGCAAGCTTTCAAAACATTGCTCCAATCAATGTGATATTGCCAAATGGGACGAAAACTGTCAGTACCATAATTGGCATAATTACTTTCTATAAAAAAAATTTTCTCAAAAATGTTTTATACGTTCCCTCTTTTGATTTCAAATTGATCTCTATGTCAAAATTAACCTCAAACTTATATTGGCAACGGTTAATCAATAATAAGTGTGGGGAGAGACAAGATTAATCCACATCAAAGATGATTAGCATTACTAAGTATAGAGAAGGGTTATATACAATGAGTAGAGAACTAGAATTCTCTCACTTTCTCCCTCCTCCAACAAAACAAGCTTCATTGGCGGCAACTTTGACTATTACTCATCACATAACACCTTCACACACTGAGCACAACAACATTTGGCATCTTAGATTAGGACACATACCCATGCATAAACTAATTTTAATGAAGAAATATTATCCGTTTTATAGATTGTATTGCTTCAAAACTTCCTTGTAACTCATGTCATTTTGAAAAACAAAAAAAATTATCTTTTGATCTTAGTACAACTAAAATAAAAGATTATTTTGACTTTGTTTACATGAATATGTGGGGTCCCATTTCTATCCTTATTAATGAAGGACATATGTACTTTTTTACTGTGGTCGATGGTAAAAGCAGATTCACCTGAATTTTTTATGAAAATCAAATCTGAGGCATCACAATTGGTTATTAATTTTTTGAATTTTGTCAAAGTACAATTTAAAAAAATAAGTTAAGTGTATAAGAACTGACAATAGGCCAAAATTCATTCTAATATCATTTTTTATATCAACTAGAATTTTATACCAATTTTTTTGTGTAGAAACACCAGAACAAAACGAGATTGTAAAGCAAAAACACCAACACATTTTAGGTGTTGCTAGAGCACTGTTATTTCGATCAGGAATTCCATATTGTTTTTGGCAATACGCAGTTGCTCATGCTATTCACCTAATTAATAGGTTGCACAACACTAAACTGGATAATACTAGTCCTTATAAGCTTTTGTATGGTAACATACCTATCCTTTCATATTTAAGAGTATTTGGTTCTCTTGCATATGCCTCCACATTAATAAATTCAAGAACAAAATTAGATTCAAGAGCTAGGAAAATAACTTTTTTCGGTTTTAAATTTAGAACAAAGGGTTTTCGTCATATTGATTTAAAATCAAAAGAAATTTTTATATCTAGAAGTATAACCTTCTATGAAACTCACTTTCCATTTTCACATTCCACCAGCACTGACATTCCTATAGCACCCACTCGTACTTCACAATGTATTGATCTTTCTCAATATGATACACTTGATAAACCGCTATTTTACGGTTTATCTTGTGCTTAATTCAGTAGATTTTACCCATTATTCTCACACTTATTCATAAAAGTCGCATGTTTTACATTTTCCTTCCTAATTTTGTGCTATGATTGAAAACATGCTTCTTTGGCCTTAAATTAGATATTTTTAATCCTCTCTTATTACCATTCGATGTTGTGATATGTTTGTTGAGTGTTTTCAGGGTTTATAGGGCAGGAATGGCTTAAAGGATAAAGAGGAAGCATGCAAAAGTGGAAGGAACACAAGAAATTGAAGGAATTGCAAAGCTGTCAAGTCTGACCTCTTCGTATTAAATCGATCATAACTTGAGCTACAGAGGTCCGAATGAGACGGTTCTAGTTGTGTTGAAAAGCTAACATCCGGGGCTTCGAAATGATATGAAATTTGCCATAGTTGCCTTACTGTTAGGCGACGCGTACGTGTGGATGATGCGGACACGTGGATACTGCGGCAGACAAGTGATGCGTACGCGTGATAGAGACACGTGCTGTACGTATCAGAAATCGCTGGGGGTAATTTCTGGGCTATTTTTGGCCCAGTTTCAAGCCCGAAAACACAGATTAGAGGCTGCAGAGTGGAGCAAAATGGGATGCATTCACTCATTCACACTTTCATACACAATTTTAAGTTTTAGATGTAGTTTTCTAGAGAGAGAGACTCTCTCCTGTCTCTAGGTTTTAGGATTTTTAGCTTTATTTCTTCTCTAATTCAGATTTCCATGTTGCTTTAATTTAGTTTCTCTTCTACATTCTATTATTCTAGTTCTTTAGTTATCTATTTCCCTTTGTGATTTCCTTATTTTGCTAATTTGGTTTATGAACTCTCATGTTAGATTCAATTTCTTATTAATGCAATTTGAGGTATTTCATGTTTATTGCTTCTTTCTTTATTTTTTGTTACTGATTGCTTGCAATTGTTAGTTTAGATTTTATTATCTCTTAGTAATTCTCCATGCTTTTATTTTGTACCTTCCAAGTGTTTGATAAAATGCTTGAGAGGATTCTAAATTAGATTTTTATGTTCTTAACTTGGATTGATTATTTAGAGACTCTTGAGTTATCAAAAGTCTTTTGTTGATTGGTAATTGAGACTTGCTAGTTAGCTTATGCATCACTAAATCTAGTCTTTGATTAGGACTTGTGAACCTAAGTTGATTTTGCTCACTTGACTTTCCTTCATTGTTAGAGGTTAACTAAGTGAAAGCAAAAGGAAATTATCATCACAAAATTGATAATGATAGTTAGGATAGGACTTCTAATTCTCTTTCCTTGTTAGGAGCTTTCTTAGTTAGTGATTTATTTTCTTGCCATTTTACCTTCTTGTTTCTTATTTCAAAAACCCAAAAATATACTTTTACATAACCAATTATAAGAACACTTACCTGCAATACCTTGAGAGACAACCCGAGATTTAAATACTTCGGTTGATTTTTATTGGGTTTGCTTGAGTGACAAACTATTTAAATTTGATTGAGGTTTAATTGTCGGTTTAGAACTATACTTGCAATGCGACTATATTTGTGAAAATCTTTACCGACGAATTTACCACTGTCAACACCATTCACACATCATGTAATCACCCACACATACCACACTCATAGATTCAAATGAACATTTCTCAAGCTCAATGCATTTACCAATTTTCTCACACATCATGCATCCATTACCATATCACATACTAACAATGCACCTACATCACAAAACTATGACATCACACATGACTGCATCACTAGAAAATATGAAAGAATCAAGAAACCGCCTACTTATTTGAAGGACTACCATTGTATGATAACCCACGTAGCTCGCACTTGCAACTTTGTCAACTCTAATTCTTTATATCATATCTCACAACACTTGTCATATGATAAACTAACCCCAAAATACAAGTCCCTTTCTCTAGCCATCACCTCAAATCTAGAACCTAACACTTATGAGGAAGCGGCTGCACATGAATATTGGAGAAAGGAAATACAAGCTGAATTGGCAACTCTAGATTAGAACAGAACTTGGTGTCTCACTAAACTCCCAAAAGGCAAGAAGGGTGTGGATTGCAAATGAATTTTTCGGGTAAAATTCAATTTTGATGGCACCATAGATAGGTACAAAACCAGGCTAGTTGCAAAAGGATTCACTCAAGTGTAAGAAGTGGCTTATGGTGATAATTTTAGTCCAGTTGTCAAAATGACTACTCTACGAGTAATGTTAGCATTAGCAACAGCAAATAAATGACATTTGAAACAGCTGGATGTCAATACTACCTTCCTTCATTGAGATTTGGATAAAGAAGTTTATATCAGGATACCACCCAGTTTAGTTGTGTCACAACTAGGTTTGATTTGTAAATTACAAAATTCTCTATATGGGCTTAAGCAAGCAAGCAGGCAATAGAACATTAAGCTCACTTAGACTCTTGTTGATGCTGGTTATAAGCAGTTTTTTAATGATCATTCCCTCATCATCAAGAAACAATCCGAAATCTTCACTATCATCCTAGTATATGTGGATGACTTAGTTTTAACCAGGGATGACATTGGCGAAATCAATTCCATTAAGAAAATTTTGGATGACAAATCAAAATAAATGATTTTGGTGATCTCAAGTACTTCTTGGGAATGAAAGTAGCACGCTCTAACTTTGGAATTCACATTTATCAGCGAAAGTACGACATGGACCTTCTCAAGGATTTTTGTTATCTAGATTGCAAGCCTCTCTCCACTCCATTTGATTATATTATGTTGTGGGATATTTGAGCTCGTTTTTGAATTGTGCAACTACTTCTCACCTACAGACTACTTTCTATGTACTCCGATGTTTAAAAGGCAGATCTGCAACTGGTCTATTCTTCTTCTCTACTTCTCATCTGCATCTCACTGGATTTACCGATGCTGAGTCGGCTACTTGTGCCGATACCCGTTGCTCTGTTTCGGTTATTGCTTCATGCTTGGGAGCTCTCTTGTTAGCTAGAAGAGTAAGAAGCAAACTACCGTTGCCAAGTCGTTTGCAGAAGCTAAATACAAGTCTTTTGCTGTTGTCACTTGTGAAGCTAGTTGATTATCTTTCTTAATGGATTTCATTGGTTTGTCGCTTTCAAAGTCTACCACTCTAGTGAAAACCAGTCATCCATTCACATTACCAATAATCTCATCTTTCATGAAAGAACTAAACACATTGAAGTAGACCATCATATTGTTCGTGAAAAATATTTGTCTGATCTCATTCATCTTATGACGGTTCATTCTAAAGACCAACTTACTGATTTTCTTACCAAAGCTCTGCCACCGGATTCTTTTTTTTCTAATGTTTCCTAACTAGGATTATTAGATTTAATTTATACAATTCTAGCTTGCGGGAGGGTGTTATATAGATTATTTTTTATTAGTTTAATACTAATGGTAATTAATTATAGTAGGAGTACATAAGAAGTATATAAGGTTAACTACCAAACATTTTTTTTAGTTTTCTGTTCTCATTCATCTAAAAGCTTTCAAAATGAGAAGAATTTAATTTTCTCATTCTCTTAACTTTCACTCTTTCTCTCTCTCTTCTAGTTCATCAAATCATTAACATCACAGCTTGAATATTTTAGGACATGAGATTTTCTTTACTGTCGCTGTGGATATTGTTGTCTTTCTCAGCCGGTTCTGTTCCCACCACGTACGATCACCAACATTCAGAGCTTGTATTTCGCATTTAGGTAGGCTGGTTCTTGAATCAGAAGTTCCAATTACAGATCTAGCATTATTGTTGTAATTTGAATTTGTGGTAGTTTTGTTGTTGAACCTAATTTGAAATTTGTATAATTGAGAATCAAAATATTTTATTCTGATTATTGAGAAATAATTCTGCGGTTGCATATTTTTTTCTGATACAATTGTTTCTTTTTTTTGCCTGCATCCAGACTGAGTTCCTGGTAAAATTAACAAAAGTGGTATTGTGCCTCTCAAAGATGGTGAAATTTAAAATTTTACATACCTTTTACTTGGCCTCAGATCTAGTATGAGTTAAACAAATACGGCGGTGTTGAAATACAATTGAACAATTTGTTAGAATACAAAAATCTATAAATGAGCTATTTTAGTAGAACTTAGTTATTTCCTCTGGTATTTGGAGGCATGATTAGGAAAGAAATCAGTTTGCGTAGTTTTTTTTTTTTTGTCTTCTTTTCATGCAGTGTCCATTTATAATTTTGAATTGTTTGTGTAAAATGTTTATTTTTTTTATTTGTCATATAAATCAAAATTTTACCGAGGTGTTATATTAGTGTTATTGCTCAAACAGAAGAAGGGTGAGGAGATGGTAATGAGAGGCAAGGGAGAGTAGTGGATGGCGATGAAGGTGAAAATTATAAATGTAGGATATACATAAATAAATAAATTTATATTTCACTAAAGTTTTTTAGATGTTTAACGTTAGCAGGGACTTAATTAAAAAGAAAAGAATATAAAAAATCAATTAAAAATTTGATAAAATTATAGAGACTTGCAGAATAATTAAACTTAAAAAAATAAATTGGATACTAGTCTTTTAAAAGTTAAGATAATTTAATTCTTCAACTATATTCATTTTTAGAAAAAAAAATGAATTTGTCTCTGTTAAAAATGTTATGGATTAATTTAAAAAATTATTAACAATTAATTGTGTATCATCTAAATAAATAGTGACCAATATGTTTTTTCTTTTAACTTATCTAAAAACATACATCATAAATCTTAATTTAGGGTAGGGTAAAGTATATTTTTTGTCCTTAAAGTTTGATAAAAGTTTTAAAAATATCCTTAAGTTTTATTTTGTTTCAATTTTGTCCCAAAAGTTTTCGATTTGCATCAAATATACCTCTGACGGCTAATTTTTCAAAAAATTTAAGATCGATTCAACAACAATTTCATAAGAACAACCTCTCAACACAAGCAAATCAAGCATAATTTTCATGCATTATTGTTATATTGGTCTTAAATTTTTTGAAAATTTAGCCTCTGAGAGTATATTTGATGCAAATCGAAAACTTTTAGGACAAAATTGAAACAAAATAAAACTTAGGGGTATTTTTAAAATTTTTAACAAACTTCAAAGACAAAAAATATACTTTACCTTTAGGTATTATTCTAAAACTAAAGTAAAACTACTAGACGTGGACAAAGATAATTGGATTCAAATGCACTATGCCTGCGGTGAAAGCGTCCCTCATTTTGAATAGACTTAAAATATATATATATATAGAACAAATTAGTTCTTAATAATTTTTTTGAGAAAATGATTTCCGATATTTTAGAATATCAAATAAACTAATTTGTGATCAACTAAGAAAGTTAAATCAACTTCGATTTTTTTTTTCTAAAAAAGAAATAATTGAGTCTTTAATTTTCTAAATAAGGAATATAACTGAGAGGTTAAATAATTCTCTAAAATTTTAATATACAAGTTAGGAGACTAATTTGTCTATTTGTTTTATCTAACACTAATTTATCTAATATTCTAAAAAGTCGAAAACTAATTTGTCAATTTTCTTTTACTAAAAACTAGTTTATTTAACAAAAAATTATCAAACAAAACTTAGAATATATATATTTTTTTATTACGAGAGACCATTTCGAAAAGAAAAAAAATGAAATTTATTTATAATTTCTTCTAAGTTTTAAGAAAACAATCTTGGTACGTAACCAACAATTTTGCTAATTTTTTTTATTACGAGAAAATTATGAATATTTTTATGCTTAATTTTGTCAAAAAAACGCTTTTATAATTTCTTCTAATTTTGAGAAAATACG
The DNA here is from genome assembly GCF_000816755.2 of Arachis ipaensis. Lineage (NCBI taxonomy): Eukaryota > Viridiplantae > Streptophyta > Magnoliopsida > Fabales > Fabaceae > Arachis > Arachis ipaensis. Next base: position 61,918,481 of record NC_029788.2, read on the forward strand.
AATTATTTTATGCTTAATTTTATCACGTGGCATTATTGCAGCGTTTTATCAGCCACGGCGTACAACGTAAACGCCGAGAGTACGGAATCGCTGGGATTCTTTGGCAACTGGCAAGTTGGTTTCACGTATAAAATTAGTCATTTAATTATTTTAATTAAATGTAGGCAATTAAAGTCAACGTTACCGTTGTAGAATTGATATTCAATTGTTTTTGTTTCGTCCTCCCATTTCTTCCATCGTCTCATCTGTTATGGATCCATTAAATCACACAATTAATTAAGTTTCTAATACCATGACTAAACGAAGGACAGAAATAAGGTCCCATGATATTCAATTTCATAGTATATGTAAGGGGAAAATAGAAGTGTACCTTGGTTCTTCCCAAAGCTAGTGTTATAATACATTGTAGTATATGAAAAATTGCCAGGACAAAAATGAATATATGGAGCTGGTGAATTCCATATGCAGAAACAAAAGCAACCTTTCCCTGGAAGATAAAGAGAAATAATTATTATTATTATTATTTGAATTATTCTTCACATACAAGTTATTTACACGTACAAGTTTATACAAGTCATTTATATTGTATTGTTTAAAAATTTTTGGTATATGTGTATTAATAAGTTTTGTATAATTTAAAACTCTTCCTCTTCTTTCTTGCATTATAAAAGTGAATTTTATTGAGTTAGGGTTAACTTGTATAAACTTGTATGCCAAAAAGACTTGTATGTGTAGCAGGTCTCTTTTAAAAATTCTTTAAAATTATTTAAAATATTTAATTCCATTTAATTTTACTCTCAAGATTTAGAATAATTTTTGCCAAAGAGCTAAACTTCAAATGGTATAATTTCCCATCCTCACTTAAAAATTTAGAATTTAAATCTCACCCTTAACTTAAAAAAAAAAGATTTAGATTAATTTTTCAAACATTACCCTTCTGATTTTCATTATCATCATCATCAACCTCTTTTACTCTTTTAATATTCTTACCCTTCTTCTTGGGCAAAAATTAGAATCAAAAGATTGAAGAGTAAAATTGTTAAAGGTGTTGAAACTTGCCTTTTCTGCACACTTGTCGTATCCCTTTGTAGCAAGAACACGGCGAGGTATGTGGCCTAAATACTCTAAGAGTTTTCGACGATTACCATCATCACCATCATCATCATCAGAATCTTCGTAACCAGATTTACTTTTCTTTGGGACGGCACATGGATGCCACGTTGAAGCAACATTCTTTGATATGCATATTCTAGAAATTGGATTTTGGAACACCGTGAGGAGTAGAGATATGAATCCCAACAAGATAAGCTCTGAAACAGAACATAGTAACTTATTAGAAAATTTTGCTTCTTTTTTTTTATAGAATTTAACATTGGAGGTGAAGTTGAAAAAAGAAAATAAAAAAATACAAGTACCTCCTTTAACCTTCTCTAATGCTTCATAAAGAGCAGTTTTGTTATTTCTTTTGAGCCACTGCAGACAATTAACGAGTAAAGTACAAATTCACAATATGATAAATTCATTATGATTATATATATATAGTTAGAACCATATCAATTTTTAACATTTACGAAATGGAAATTGACAAATTGAAACCTGTCCAAAGCTTATTTAATTACCTTTCCAATAGCATGAATAATATGTTCTATGATGATTGAAATAGCAAGCAAAACAAAGCACACAATTGCAACAGCCCAGGTTGGCGTTTCCTCCAACGTTCGCTCTTTTTCTCCACCAGCCATATTTATATAATATTTTTATTGTAAAATTTTATGAAACTTAAAAGAGAGAAAAGAATTGCAAGCAGAGGTTCAGAAGATTGGATAGATACATAGATGGATATATATAAGAAGGAACTCAAGGAAGGACATCTAACGGAACACTAGAAAGTGATTGTGTCGTGTATTTTGGTTTAGCTTAAAGAAATTAAATATATAAAGTTGGTTTGGATATTATTACTGATACAAACATATAGATAATGAAAATAGAAAGTGTTCCACGGTAGCGATAGGAAAAAAATTTGTTTTTATTTTATGGAAGATAGCATTCAAATTCAACGTAAAATTAAACAAGTTGGAATATCGTCGTATTCATGACGGTGAAATTTTCAGAGAGAGATAGATATTAAAGGAAAGAAAGAAGGTAACGCACATCAGATATTAGAGAAAGCAAGATTATATTCATTTTATTTGACAAGTTGAGAGCAATATGTTTTTGTCTGGTCAATGGAAGGAAGGAGGAAATAAACACAAGAGTGAGCGACGGGCGAAGTTCCGTACCCATGACAAGTGGACTTCTTTTTAAGTCAACAATTAATGCATTTCTTTTTTCCTGGCTGGTAGTAGAAGATAATAACGGGAGTTGAATTTTCCGCAATGGGAGCCACTTCTATAAAACTGCGAAGAACATCTTTTTACATCTTTTTATAAAGACATAGTATCTTCACCAATTAACACTTGACATGTGACAATGATTAAATTCAAATGTGGTTAATTTTTTATGGGTTTTTTTTGTTATAAAAAATTTTTGTATCTGAATCAATTAGTGATACAGTTTTACTATACATATAATTTTTTTTTGGCAAACAAGTAAAAACAAATTAACCCTGACTAAATAAGTTTTTTTTTGTCTTATTTCTTTTTTTTTTAGTTGAATGAATGTAGATTCATACTCTTTTAAATAATTTTATAGTATTATGTATTTTTTCTTCTTCTTTGTTTGATTTTTTTTTTTATTGTTGTTAAGAGAGTAAAATAAGAAGAAACTTGAGAAGGTAAAATAAGAAGAAAAAAATGAATAAAAAAAAAGAAGAATGATGATGATGACGATGATGAAAAATAAGAAGAAGAAGAAGCAGAAGATGAGGAGGAAAAAGAGGAAGTTGGATTATGTAGAATTTATCAGTACAAATACATAAAAAATTCTTAACAATACACATAAATGTTTTAGTTTTATACCAAAATTTGCTACAAATACACAAAATTATATTCTTTAATAATGCTGTATTTTCTTCTTCTTCTTCTTCTTCTTTTTTTTTTAAATTTCTTTCTTTCTTTTAGTTAAATGAATGTAGGTTCATCCTCTTTCAGGTAATTTTGCAGCATTATGTGTTTTTCTTCTTTTTTGTTTGATATATTTTTTTGTTTTTATTCTTGTTAAAAGAGTAAAATAAGAAGAAACTTGAGAAGGTAAAACAAAAAAGAAAATATGAATAAGAGAAGAAGAAGAAGGAGAAGAAGAAGAAGAAGAAGAAGAAGAAGAAAAAGAAGAAGAAGAAGAAGAAGAAGAAGGAGAAGAAGAAGGAGAAGGAGAAGGAGAAGGAGAAGGAGAAGGAGAAGGAGAAGGAGGAGAAGAAGAAGGAGAAGGAGAAGGAGGAGGAGGAGGAGGAGGAGGAGGAGAAGGAGAAGAAGAAGGAGGAAGAAGAAGAGTTTTGAATTATGCAGAACTTATTAGTACAAATACACTGAAATTTTGTAACAATACACAAAAATGTCTTAGTTTTACACCGAAATTTACTACAAATTAAGGTTCTAAAAATCGGATCGGACCGGCCAGTTCGACCGGGTTAAACGGGATCCAGTCATTTGGCCGGTCCAGTTGACTCCCAAAATCGCTTGGCAAAAAACCGATTATAAAACTAGTCGAATCGACGGTTAACTGGTGAACCAGTTGAATCGGCCAGATTTTTTAAAGGCCCGGTTCTCCCCCTTCAGCATCAAAACACTATCGTTTTGATGAAGGAAAAAAATAAAAAAAAAAACCCACCTCCCAAACAGCATGACACCCTACCCCTTTCTCTTCTCTCTCACTCTCACATTCACCAAAATGAATGCCTAATTTCACCCAACTAACCTTATCAAAACAAAGCCACCTTCACCCCTAGCCGCCGCCACTCTTCTTTTAACACCCTCATTATCAGAATGTCACGCTTCTGGCTGCGCTACTCTAATAGCTCGGATATTACGACGACTCTAAATATATTTAATACTAAGATAGGAGCCTAGCTAAAACTTAAAACCGTATAACTTTTCAAAAGAATTTTTGTTGAAAACATAAATACATAGTCATAAACCATATACCACACTTAACAAGAATATGTATATATATATATATATAATATTAACTTACAAACATTACATAATACAAATCCTATCCCTCTTACAAAATATGTAAAGATAAAGGTGAGGAAAAAATATAATATCTAAAACAATGCAATACATCATATAAACAAAAATGAAAGATACTCTTCGTGACTTCTTTGCCGATATCCAAAAAAGGAAACACCTATAGGGGAGTGAGAACATCGTCCTAGCTGGTTCTCACTATAGGGTTACAGAATTACTATAATAAAATACGTAAAATAAAACTGTTTTCAGAGTACAGTGATCGTTGTTCGCCTTATGTATCTTTTAAAAAACTAAAGGTTTACATTCAAAAATCCGAAACCTTTTATTTCAAAATATTATAAGTTTTTCTTAACAGTATGAATGACCAAGCTATTCCAAGCATAGGTTCATTAAGTCTATACTGAACCAGTTTGATTTTTCATCCTTTACTAAACCAATAACTCAAGCCAATCACGGCCTCTGGCCCATCACATAATCAATTACGGCCTCAGGTCCAAACAACTCAATCAACATCCAATTCACCACAATCCAACCAATTTTAGTTACAAAAACAACTAGAGAGGTTCAAACACAAACAAAGCAGTTACATCAAGTATGGCAATTAGCAGTTAAACATAATTATTCACATAGGCAAACCAATTACAATATGCACACCCAAACAATGTCACACAGATGCATATGATGAATGTGATACGCGGAAATCTGTATCTCTACAAATTTCCTTCGACAAGTATACCAAATTTGTCGTCAAGTAAAAACTCACAGTAGAGTGAGGTCGAATCTCTTAGGGATTGATTGGTTGAGCAACTTTAATAAGAGGAATGTTCTAGTTGAACTAAACAGATTTGAATTGAGATTGCAGAAAATTAAACAGCGGGAAATGTAAGTAGCAAGAAATGTAAAAGACGGAAAGGTAAATAGCTGAATGTAAATTAAGGAAAGTAAATTGTAGAAAGTAAATTGCAGGAAATTAAATGGGAATGGGGGTGATGAACATTAAAGTAAACAGAATATAGAGAATAGGAAGATAAGAATGGGGAAGCTCATTGGGTTCAGGAGATATTGCATTCTTCGGATCAAGTTCATTCTCATATCTTCCTCAATCCATGCAACTCATTGATCTCTTGGCAATCTTAGGTGATTGAATCCCAATTCCTTGGCAATTCAATCTCTCTAGGCTTGAAAAATTGCCCAATTCCTTGATATAATTGCTCATGGGAAGAGATGAAGTGCGATCACTGATTATACCATATGTTTTTCTAGATCAAAGTATCAGGAGGATTGTATGTCACTATATCTGTCCAACCCCAAATCTAGTCCAACATGAGAAAGACTTTCTAGCATGATTTTCTCATTCCTCTTCCAAGGTTCCGAGGAAATCCAAGTATGAACAATTTCTCTTCCGAGACAATTGCTCAATTGGATGAACATCGAAAGCTTTCAAGCAAATCAAAGAGAATGAAAAGAAGAAGAATAATAAGAACTATGATTGATCCATTGAATTACAACAGAGCTCCCTCCCCGAATAAAGTGGGGTTTAGTTGATCATGGCTCTGGGAAATGGAAATTGAAATGTAAAGTGCATCTTGAAAACAAACTAATTACAAAGAAGAGTAAATTGAGTGTTTACAATCTTGGATCCCCTCCTGGTTCCAATCTCTCTTTTTAGTTCAAAACTACTCCTATATATACTACTTCTCTGATCCTTAGTTGAGTCTGCAAGTATCTGAATGTAGGTCCTTGGCTTTGGTTGAAGCAGTTAACAAACTCATTGGGCTTTGCTCAGCTTGCTAGAGGAGTTTAAGTTAGACAGTAGTCACGTTAGTTAGGCCGTTAGTATGAGTAACGTTAAGTGTAAATTCCTAACTTGAAGACGTTAGTGACACCAACGTGGTCACTAACGTCCCAAAACCCCTTAAATCCACGTTACTACTGGCGTTAGTGGCACTAACGTGGCCACTAACGCCACACCTTTGCCGAAGCCCACATTAATGGCCACGTTAGTGGCATTAACGTGGCTACTAACGTGGCCTTCCTTACCTTTGCTTTTAACCCATCGAGGACGTTAGTGGCATTAACGTCACCATTAACATCACAAGCTACCCCTCTTCCACGTTAATGGCCCACGTTAGTGGCATTAATGTGGCCACTAATGTGGCTCTTTCTTCCCTTGAGCTCCTCTTCGATCACGTTACTGGCACCAATGTTGCCACTAACGGTCCTCCTCCTTGCCTTGCTCCATGTTAGTGTCCACGAGTGCACAAATCCCCACACTTCATACAACTGAACCAGCAAGTGCACTGGGTCGTCCAAGTAATACCTGAGCGAGTCAGGGTCGATCCCACGAGGATTGTGGTTTGAAGCAAGCTATGATTATTGACGTGGCAGAAATTGGCGAGTTAAGAAAATATTATAAGAGATACGTTGCAAGTACAGTTCTTAACCAACAAAAATCCGCTTATCAATTTAGAAGGGTTGTCACAAAATTAGAATTAAAATACTGGGAGTATGAATCCCAGGTCGTCTCCCAACGAGTTGCAGAAAGATGTGCTATTTTATTAATCAGGTGTTTTTCGAAATGGTTTGAGTTTGGTAGACAGGAAATTAAATCAGAGAATTTATGTAATTTAAATAAAAACCTTGACCGAGAGTAGATTAGTCGGAAGGCCTATCCTTGTTGGAGTTCTCCCAAGATCAATTGATAATTGAAGGTTGTCTGCTCAGTTATCCCTTACCGGATAAAGGAAAGTTAAGCAAGTTGGAAGTCAGTTTCTACTCACAAGTTCTAATCCTCTCCCTTGGGAAGGATTAGTGTCAGTGACTAGATGGCGACCCAACGCTAAACCCAATTATAATTTTACTCTTGAGCATTCCAACTCAAGGTCCTCATTTCAACCAACTCCCAATCAAGTTATGGAACTACTCGCTCATTATGAATGTAAAATTCACGAAACAAGAAAGGGAAATAATGTAAGACATGATGAATAGTAATCAAAAGGATCAATTAAAAATAAAAATAGTTTTTGTATTAATAAATTCTAAAAATAATCCAACAGTAACTCTGAATAAATTAAGGATATGAAAGAGTAAGTGACAAGTAAGGAAACAACCTAAAATGATGAAGTCTTAACAGAGGTAATAACTCTTCTCAATATCCCAATCCAAAAAGCAGTAAAATCAAAATCCTAAGAACTATGAACGTGTAGAGAGAAAACCTAGAGGAGGAGTAAAATCAGATCTAAAACTAAAATTATGTGGAATGAATGTTGTCCTCTGGTCTCTGCATGTTCCCTGGCTCTAATATGCTTTTTTTGGCCGAAAACTAGGTCAAAACAGGGCCCAAAATTGCCCTCAGCGAATTCTGCAGATTCAACAGATCTCGCACGTCACGCGATCGCGTTATCCACGCGTTCGCGTCATCCAGCATTTTGCCTTGCCACGCGTGCGCGTCGTCCACGCATTCGCGTCACTTGTGCAGTTTACAATCCATGCGTTCGCATCAGGCACGCGAGCGCATCACTGCAATTTCCTTTATTTCGCGCGGTCGCGTGAGCCATGCGTCCGCGTCACTTCTCGCTGGTCATCTCCTTGATTTCTTGTGTTCCTTCCATTTTTGCAAGCCTCCTCTCCAATTTCCAAGTCAGTCATGCCCTATAAAGCCTGAAACACTTAACACACGAATCATGGCATCGAATGGAATAAAGGAGTCTCTAGGAAGCTTATTTTCAACCATGGAGTAATTTTGGGAAGGAGTTGTAAATACATGCTAATTTAATGAATAAGTGGGTAAAGATTTGATAAAACCATACAATTAAACACAATGTAAACCATAAAATAATGGTTTATCAATTATCTTGCAGGTCTTAGTCAGGCGGATAGAAGAGTTGTTCGATTTGTGAGATCTGAACTAGGTTTATATGTTTACAATGATAAGAAGATGGTTAAGGATTGGAGATGCTTTGTCCTTCTGGATTAACTCTAGTCTTACTGTTTTCTTCAATTGTAAATGATTTCTTCTATGGCAGGCTGTATGTGATTGACTCTGGGTTGAGCAGCCGCCAATACTCCTCCAGATCTGAACCCTAGGGTTAGTGCGGATCCAGTCTGATTGAAGGTGAAGCTCCTGTAGTTCATTTTCTTTGATGATCCTACTCAAAACGCCACAAACAAGGTCGAATCTTCCGGATCAGAGGATGCTGCACCTTTGGTTCTAGCCTCTACCACAAAGACCCTAATCTCCTCGTACTTCAGCTAAACTGGTGTCTCGAGAAGTCCCCAACGAAGTCGTGGATTAGCCGTCTAAGAGATGTATAATCAAGCTGGTGGTTCATCATTGTCCGATGAAAGACTCACTCTGAACCCATGTAGAACATGATAACCTTATGCCAATTCAATGCATTCATATTGATGAAGAACGAAGATACATCTTAGAATAGAGAATCTAACATGAATTGAGAAAGAACAGTAGTACTTTTATTAATCTATAAAACTCAGCAGGGCTCCTCTCCTCAACCTAGGAGGTTTAGAAACTCATACTGATAGAGAATATAATGTGAAAAATGAAATATGGCTGATCTCTCTTAATGAGAGGTGTAAAAGTTCTTTAAATATTAAGCGAATGACTAAGGATTACATAAGAAAGGGTAAAACAGTCTTTTAATGCTAAAATCTACTTCTGGGGCCCACTTGGTGAGTTTTTGGGCTGAGCTTTGATGAAATCTACGTGCTATGAGGCCTCTAGGGCATTGAACACTGGCTAAGGGGTCCTCTTTGGGCGTTTGGACATTGGTCTCTTCTCCTTGGGCGCTGGACGCCTAGAAGGGGGCAGGAGGCTGGCGTTGGACACCAGTTTTGGACTATTATATATTGCTAGAATGCTCTATAAGTCTGATTTCCATTGCCATTAAGAACTTTTCATTTGGACTTTTGTAGCTCTAGAAAAGCTCTTCATGCCAGTTTTAGGCCTTCTATTATGATAAAAAGTATGTACTATTATACATTTCTGGAAAGCTCTGAAAGTTAGCTTTCCATAGCTTTTGAGAAATCTCTATTTTGACTTCTGTAGCTCTAAAAAAGCTCTTCTGAGTGCAAGGAGGTCAGATCCGGACAGCATCTGCAGTGCTTTCTTTGTTTCTGAATCAGACTTTTGCTCCAGCTCCTCAATTTCAGCCAGAAAATACCTGAAATTGTACAAAACCCCACAAACTCAAAGTAGAATCCGAAAATTTGAATTTTGCACTAAAACATATGAAAATATAATAAAAACTAAACAAAACAGGTTAAAAACTATATGAAAATGATGCCAAAAAACATATTAAATATCCGCTCATCACAACACCAAACTTAAACTGTTACTTGTCCCCAAGCAACTAAAAAACATAGTAGGATAAAAAGAAGAGTAAGATACAATAAATCTCAAAGTTTTCAATGAAGCTCAGTTACAATTAGATGAGCGGGACTTAGTAGCTTTTTGCTTCTGAATAGTTTTGGCATCTCACTATCCATTGAAACTCAGAAATATTGGTCTCTTTAGGAACTTAGAATTTGCATGATATTATTGACTCTCCTACTTCAGTTCTTTTTTATTCTTGAACACAACTTTCAGTGTCTTGGCCGTGATCCTAAGCACTTTGTTTTCTAGTATTACCACCGGATACATAAATGCCACATACACTTTAACTGGGTGAACCCTTTCGGATTGTGATTCAACTTTGCTAGAATCCTCAGATAGAGGTGTCAAGAGTTCTTAAGCACACTCTTTTTGCTTTGGATCACGACTTTAACTGCTCAGTCTCAAGCTTTTCACTTGACACCTTCACACCACAAGCACATGGTTAGGGACAGCTTGGTTGAGCCGCTTAGGCCAGGATTTTATTCCTTTAGGTCCTCCTATCCATTGATGCTCAAAGCCTTGGATCCTTTTCCTGCATTTTTGGGCAGTAATGGATTTTTTTCTTTATTTTTTTCTCTATTTTCTCTTTTTTTCTTTGCATGCATATATTAATTTTTTTCTTTTGCAACATGCTTTTTCTTTTTCTTTTTGTTGCTTTCTCTTGCTTAAAGAATCAATTTTTGGATTTTTTAGATTACCAATAATACTTTTTCTTTTTCATCATTCTTTCAAGAGCCAACATTCTAAAATTTCAACTTCAAATATGCACTGTTTATTCATACATTCAGAAAACAAAAGCAATGCCACCATATCAAAATAATTGAACTAGTCTTATTTTAAACTTGAAATTCATGTATCTCTCAGTTCTTTTCAAATAATTTTTTTAAGCAAGGTGAGAGATATATGGAACATTTTATAGCCTTAAGACATAAATGTAAATGATCATGCAACAAGAGAAAGAGAACAGACAGTAAAACATAACAGAAAACAAAAAAATAACATAAGAAAAGGAGATTAAGAGAACGAATCCACCTTTAATGGTGGCGGCTATTACTCCTCCTTGAGGATCCAATTTAGTGCTTGATCTCTTCAATGTCACTCTTTAGTCTTTGTTGAGGCGGCTGCACAGGCTCATGTGCATGCTCTCTAGTTTGCTCCAGCCTCTTCTTGTAGGGGCAAATGCCTCTCCCTTCCTATTTCTTAAGATTTCACCAGTCTTTGGTGCCATACTTAGGAGTGGTAAAAGTAAAAAAGCAAAGCTTTTGCAACACCAAACTTAAGAGTTTTGTTCGTCCTTGAGAAAATATGAACAATGGGGAAGAATAGGGTAGAAGAAGGTGGGGGTAGGTGGAGCTTCAGTGGGACCTACTGGTTTTGAGAGGCTAGGGAATTCAAATTTTCTGCCTTCCTTATAGGCGTTGAACGCCCAGCTTGTGCACCATAGCTGGCGTTCAACGCCAGCTGCCTCCCCCTTTTAGGGCATTGAACGCCCAAGAGGGACCTCCTTGCTGGCGTTCAACGCCAGGTCTTCTACCATTTTGGGCATTGAGCGCCCAGCCTTTGCTCCATGGCTAGCGTTCAATGCCAGTAACACTTCATCTAGAGTGTTCTGTTTTCACTACTGAATATTTCTGTCTCTGTTTTGACAACTGTACATGATCATGAACCTAAAAAAATAACTAAAAAAAACAAATTAAAAGAAATAGAAATAACTAATTAGGGTTGGGTTGCCTCCCAACAAGTGCTTCTTTAATGTCATTAGCTTGATGGACAGCTCCTTTCAAGGAGGAAGATAGTGATAGAGGAATAAATCCTTACTCCTTACTGAGAGCTTCCTTCTTGTGCTCTCATGGAATAGCATAATACGCTCAAGAGACAGGATCTTGTTCACTGCCTAAGGCAGGGTTGGGCTTGTAGCAATATGCTGGTGTCCCTTTTTGTCACTTCTCTTTTCCATGGTGAATACCATGATGAGACAAGTGAATACCACCATTTTCCATGGTGAAAAGCTTTTAGTAGGGATATTTTTGTTTTTTCAGCCCCGAGGTATCTTCCTTTTGGGGCCTTCCTTCTTTGTGGATGGTGTACATCCAACACCAAACTTATGTTTGGTCTTAGAAGGGATTGAATTGGTTTCATCAAAGGGATTAGTGATAAACCGCTATTTTACGGTTTATCTTGTGCTTATTTTAGTAGATTTTACCCATTATTCTCACACTTATTCATGTAAATTGCATGTTTTACATTTTCCTTCCTGATTTTGTGCTGTGATTGAAAACATACTTCTTTGGCCTTAAATTTGCTAATTTTAATCCTCTCTTATTACCATTCGATGCCGTGATGTGTGTGCTGAGTGTTTTCAGGATTTATAGGGCAGGAATGGCTTAGAGGATAGAAAGGAAGCATGCAAAAGTGGAAGGAATACAAGAAAATGAGGAATTTAGAAGCTGGCAGTGACGCGTACGCGTAAGCGATGCGTACGCGTGATGATTGGACTTTTGTGTGGTTTAGAATTCTCAAATGAAATCTCGTTGAAATATAGTTTCTATAGTCCTTTCATACAAAAATTGTATTTGTCACAAGTAACAAACCCCTAAATTTATAAACCGAAGTATTGAACCTCGGGTCGTTCTCCCTAGGAATTACAATAAAGTGCCTTGTTATTGGTTATGAGGTATTTTTGGGATTTTGATAAGAGACATGAAATATAAATGACAAAGAAAGTAAACTAATGGCTAAAAAGGTCTTGGCAAGGTTTGGTGGTCAAGGATCTCTATCCTAATCACTAACCACAACATGAGAATTGGCAAGGATCAACCCCATTAAGTCATCCTCTAACTAATAAAGGAAAGTCAAATGAGCTATGTCAATCCAAGTCCATAAGTCCTAGTTCTCCACCAATTCAATTAGTGAGATCTAGAGTTAATGGCTCCCAATCGTCAATCACTTGGACATTAGCAACTCAAGAGTTCCTAAGTTACCTTCCCAAGCCAAGAGCACTAAAATCTACTCTAAAATCTAACTAAGCATTTTATCAAACACTTAGAAGGTGATAGTTGCGCTCGTGGACTATGTCGGTAAAGATTTTCTCGATAAAGTTGCGTTGCAAGTATAGCTCTACCAACAACAAGCCTCGAGGATCAAATTTAGAGAGGGATTTGGTTGTCACAAGTTCAACCCCAATAGAAATAACTGAAGTATTCAAACCTCGGGTCGTCTCACAAGGAATGGGCAAACATGTGCTTCAATATTGGTTAGAATTCCGGGGTTGTAAGTCATGAGCAAGAAAATAAAATGGGAATCTTAACAAGTAAGCAATCTTTAAAATGCAAGAAATTAATTCAAACAACTAAGCAAGACATGAGCAATTCCAAACTAACAAGTAACACCCAATATAATTCTATTCTAAACTAAACAAGCAACTGTAACTAAGGCAAGTAATTAAGAATTTTGGGTTTTCAAATAGGAATGATAAAAGTAACTCTTGGCTAGGCATGGGAATTGAGGTCACCATCCTTGTCTAATAACCATATCTTGACAATTATGAGGAACCAAACTCATTAAGTCTACTTCTATCTTTGAAGTATGTCAAATGGTTTGGTCAACAACAATCCATAAGTTCTAACCTCACTACTAATTGACTTAATAGAAGGTTAGTGTCAATGGTTATCAAATTGACCACTAAGGGCTCCCAAATCATCAAATCTATTAGACCCAATGACTCAAGTTTACCCAATCCCCTTAGCCTAGGCCAAGAGTGAAAAGAACTACTCCATAATCAAGGTAAACAATTCATCAAACACTTGGTAAGCATTAATAAAAGTCATGTTCAAATTGCAATTAAATTGAAATTAACAAGTACCCACTAACAATTATCAACATACAATCATCCAAACAACACAATTAATCATAGAAATCATCAAATTAACATCAACAAGTCAGGATTCACAACATTCATGAAATGGGTATAAAATGACAATTGACAAGAATTCATAAAACTAACACAAGATCTAAGCAAAATTATACCAAGGAATTCAAATTGAACAATTAAAACTAGTAATTAACAAGATCCAATTCACAATTCGACAAGGGAAGATCAAATTAAAACTAGATCTAGAGAGGAACAAGGATTTCTCTCTCTAGAAGAACAAAGAACCAAAAACTAGCTAAAATTGTGTCTTAGTGTAAAATGAATGATCCCCCACTTCCCCCTTGCATCCTTGGGTCATTTCCATGCAGAAATAGCTTGAATTTGGGCCTGATGAGCCTCAGAAGTCACCAGGCACGATTTTTTTTAATGAGGTCACGTGCAGCTTCCCGCGCGTGCGCGACATGCGTGCGTGCGCGCCGATCGCTTTTGTGATCCACGCGTGCGCGCCAAGTGTGCGTGTGCATCGATAGGAATCTTCTGGTCCACGCGGATGCGTCCATCCTTGCGTGCCGCTTCCAGCCATTCTCATCCATGTGTGCGCGTGCGCGCCAATGCTGCTTTTCCCAAAAATTCAAATCTTCATGTTCCTCCCTTTTGTACATGCTTTCTTTCTCTCTTCTAGGCCATTCCTACCCTATAATTCCTAAAATCACTCAACAAATACATCACGGCATCGAATTGCAATAGAAGGGGATTAAAATATGGCAATTTTAAAGCAAAACAAGCATGTTTTTCATCATGGAGCAATATTAGGAAGTGAACACAAAATCATGCATTTCTTGTGAATAAGTGTGAGAAATATTGACAAAATCCCGCAAATTCTACACAATATAAACCACAAAATTGGGGTTTATCAAATCTCCCCACACTTAAACCAAGCATGTCCTCATGCTTAAAATAAAAATACCAAAGATCATGGTGAGAAAGGGTTTATGAAATGCAAACTACCTAAGTGGATGCATGCAACTAATGTAAAATCATCTACCTACTTGGTCAAGGGTAAATCTATCCTGCAAGAACACATGTGAACATATGGGGTGAAAATAGTATGTAACTCATGAGCCTTACCAAATTGAACATCACTAAGAGATGCATATAACTTGCTAGATGAACGTTTGTGAAAGCCGGGAACAAAGAATTGAGCATCGAACCCTCACCGGAAGTGTATCCGCTCTATTCGCTCAAGTGTATAGGGTTCGTCGCTCAATCCTCTCCTAATCATGCTTTCCAAGATTTGTCTTTTATCTAACAATCAACAATCACTTAATGCATGCTTACAAGTATCATGAGGTCTTATTCATGGGTTGTAATGGGGCTAGGGTGAAGGTAAGGATGTATATGGCCAAGTGAGCTTAAAATTTGAGTCCTTGATTAACATAGGATCCCACTAGACACATAGAACAACCTATACAACTATAATATATTACCTAGCTACCCTTGAGTTTCACTTTTTTGCATACTCAGGCATTCTTTTTAATTCACATTCCATATGCATTGTTTTTTTCATTACCTTGTCTTGGGGTTGCTTTGTCCCTTTTTTTTTATTTTTTTTATGATCCCTTTTCTTGGGGTCTTGTGTACAAAAGTTTCAATGTATATAGTTCAATCACTCAATAAATGAGCATGTTCCCAAATCCTAGAATTTCAATTATACTACAATTATACACCTATATATCTACCCAAATTTCCCAAGTATACCCTTCTAATTGAATGACCCACATCCTAACTTACCTAAGCTAATCAAGGATCCAAATTTAGGAACATTCATGGTTTTTCACTTAGGGTTGTTGATGTGCTCTATTTAAGAACAAAAAGGGTTTATCATGGGCTCATAATTGGTTAGCAATGGTAGATAAAAGGTTAAGGCCATTTGGGAAAAGTGACTATTGAATTGATGGCCTCAATCATGTAAATGCATTCATACACAAAGTAATGGACATATAGAATCAGACAAAGCAAGGATCACAATCATAGAGAGAGAGATATATGCACACAAGAATGGGAATTAATGGTTAGAAGATGTAACCATGCAATAGGCTCAAAACTTACATGCTTGTGTTCTTAGCTCAATCACTATGTTCCAAAATACATTCTTAAAGCAAGTTTGCTGCAAAATTTTTTTTTTCAAAAATTGGTAGGGTACCCCAAAATACAGTTTCTTGGGGAAGAAGTTATTGTTTTGACCAAGCAACTATATAGAAACTAGCTATCATGCAATGAGTATTTACAAGCAAAACTAACTACACATGCAATGTACTAACTACTAAGCAAAAGATAAATCCATGGGTATTGAAAGGAAGAGATTGTTACCCATGGAGATCGGTCGAACGACCTCCCCACACTTAAAAATTAGCACGGTCCTCCGTGTTACGAACAATGCGCAAAGGGCAGTCGGGACCGGAACCGTCACTATCCTCTCCTTCAGAGCTCCCATCACTTGGGTTTGAGGTGGATGTGAATATTTTAGGTTCCTCCATGCTAGGGGTAACACAACGCAGAAGCTTCTTGATGTAAGTGTATCGGCGTTGATTGCGCCGCTCATCTCTATCAAGCTTCCGGTGTAGATCTTCTATCATTTGAAGTGTTGATCTTTGCCGTGGTGGTGATGATGAAGTGGAAGGGATAGTAGATGGAAGGGCTATGTCAAGGCTTGGGTTGTTCATGGGAAGATGTAAGTATTTTTCGCTTGGGACCACATCACCCTTAGCCGGAACTATAATCTTCCTGTCCTTGGCTTCCCAAGGAACACCTGCAGCAGCAACCAAATCAGATACCAATGCTGGAAATGGCAAATTACCCCGGGCGTGAACTTGACTCATCGCTTGCTTGACAAGAAACGGAGTGTTCACCGGCCTCTCCGTGAGAACATACCAAACAAGAAAGGCGAGATCTGCCGTGAAGGACGACTTATGGGTGCTAGGTAGCACATAGTGGGATAGGATCTGGGCCCAAGCTCTAGCTTCTACAGTGAGGAAGCGAGCGTCAATGCTTTTGGGCCTCATCCGGAGTCAACCTTGGGTCCAAAATGTCTCCGGCTCAGCAATGACTTGGAGGATCGAGTCCCAATCAAATCCAAACTTCTCTCACTGACGTAAGACTTCTTGGTAGCCATCCATGTTATTCGGTACCGGTAGGACATTAAGCACTTGCTGAATAGCCTCTTCTGAAACCGAGACTTGCTTCCGGTGCATGTATACCGATTGAAGGGAGGAGAGAAGGTAGTTCGTGTAGAATTCTTCTACCCAAGAGAGGTTGATCTCCCTTGGTTTCCTTAAAAGAAACTCCCATCCTCGCTGTTCAATGCGGGGTAGAATATAAGGAGAAACCTTGTCCGGCGGAGCAAGTAGATGCTCAGGATGATAGTTCCTCATAGTTATGGAAGGGAACATAAGTTCACAGAAGCAGTTAGGGAACCTTGAAGAATCTTTTGCCGGTTTGCTCTTTTCTTTCTCATCAATAGGAGCGGGTATCTTAGCCTTCTTGGATAGGGGTTTGGCTCCTAATGAAGAGTGCGCCTTAGAAGTTGATCTTTGGGGTGCCCTCCTTGCGGCCGGTTTCCTTGGAGCTTTCTCCTTGCCTTTATTGGTGGCCATCCTGAGAAGGGAAGGGAAATAAGAAAACATTAAACCCAAAGAATTATCTTAACAAAAAAAAAAGCATGCAAGTGAAAGGATAGTAAAGCATGGGTCACAACACTTGACATGGGAAGCAAGATGAAGTGAGGCATGCAAAATGGTATGAGAAGTATAGACTCAAGCATCCATAACAAAGAGCAAGTCATGTTCAATGAGTATTTAATCAAAAGCAAAGCGGGTTCAATGCGTATAGAAGACAACAAGTGAATGAGGGGAAGCATCCAATTGAAAGTACATTATTAAAAGGAACCAAAATGGCATTGATGCATTTCCTCGAACACTTGGTGTGCAATTATTAAGCGAAGAACAAGTATGAGATACTCAATCAATTCAAAGCCCAAATTGAAACATCAATCATCACATAAACATCACATATTGGCAAAGATAAGGGAAAAATAACAAAAGATCTAGTAAAGCAATTTAAGCTCAAATTCAATATCAATGGAAAAATGAGGAAAAAGGAAAAATAAGCAAGCAAAAGTGAGTAATATAATCATGCAATTAAAAGAAAAACTAAGTAAAGCAACAAAAAGAGTCTAGCTAAAGGATGAAATAATGTAAAGAAAATGAAAGAAAAGAAATGGAAGAAGTATAACCTTGAGAAGTGTAAAAGAACAAGGTTGAATTTTCTTTTGTGAAGATGAGAAAGGAATAGGAGAGATGTAGTGCCACCGGAAGAGGTGGTTGTCGCCGGTGAGTGGCCGGAGACGGTGGTGGTGGGTTGTGGGAGGAGAAGAAGAAAGGAGAGGTGATGGAGAAGGAAGAAGAGAGAAAGAAAATATGAAAGGGGGTGAGAAAGGGAAACAGAGCAAGGCGCGAAGCTTTAAAACTGATTCGCCAACCGGCGCGCGCGTGCACAGTGCACTGGCGCGTCGGTGAGGTTTTGGGCGAGGGACGCGGATGCGTCAATGGTGCGCACGCGCGAGGTCAGTTGCGCCCTTGGCACAGAACTGGTACAAAGTGGGCATAAGTCTCTGGATTTTGTACCAGAGTTGGTGAGTGACGCAGGCGCGCGGACGCACGCCTTGCGCGGACACATGCCTGAAGGATTTTGCGACTGGCGCTGATGCACACAACGTGCAGACGCGTCAGTTCTGGCACAAGATTGGCCCAAATGTGGCACAACTCTTTGGATTTTGTACCAGAGAGTGCAGATATTGCCATCGGCGCGCGCCCGCACAGTGCACTTGCGCATCGATGGGTGATTTGCAATGGTGTGCGCAGGCGGCAAGTACGCAGACGCATGAGTGCCTGGCGCGATTTGGGCACGAAGTGGGCATAACTCTCGGGTATTTGGCCCAAGAGTAGGAAATGCACCACCGGCGCGCGCGCGCACGGTGCGCTGGCACGTCAGTGCCCATTTTTCCTTTTTCTCTTCTCTCTTTTTTTTAACATAACAAAACCTATTCTAACACATTCTTGGTAGGTGTTTAAGCTAGTAGTCAAGGAGAATACTTCACAATTTCATGCACTATCCAAAACATACCATTCTCCCTACTTCAACAATTCATCCATACCAAATGATGAAAACTATATGAACATCCTATCTATTCACAAGAAGAACAAAACTAGCATTCCTATGCAATCAATCAATCATCAAGAATTCACAAAATCACAAGAATTTAGGGTTACAAACTAAATGGTATAAACAAGGAAGATCTTACCACGGTGGGGTGCCTCCCACCAAGCACTTTTCTTTAACGTCCTTAAGTTGGACGGTCCTTTTCTTAAGCTTCCTCTCTCCTCGATGCATCCTCCAATAGGTACACCTCTAGCTCTTTTGGGGGCTTGTAGCCATGATACTTCTTCACTCTATGTCCATTCACCTTGAAAGTTGCTTTAATTTTGGGATCAAACAACTCCACCACTCCATAGGGCTTTATCTCCTTCACCTTGAAAGGTCCTTCCCATCTAGAGCGGAGCTTGCCAGGCATGAATCGAAGCCTTGAGTTGTAGAGAAGGACCTCATCACCTTCTTGAAAGTCCTTCTTCCGGATGTGATGGTCATTGAATGCTTTAGTCTTTTCCTTGTAAATCCGGGCATTCTCATATGACTCGTTCCTCAAACACTCAAGCTCCTCTAGTTGTAACTTTCTGGCTTCACCCGCCTTGGCTAAATCCATGTTGCACTGCTTTACTGCCCAATAGGCTCGATGCTCAATCTCCACCGGAAGGTGGCATGCCTTACCATAGATGATTCGGAAGGGACTCATCCCTATCGGGGTCTTGTAGGCCGTTCTATACGCCAATAGTGCATCTCCTAACCGGAGGCTCCAATCCTTTCTTTGTGGATTGACCACTTTCTCCAAAATTCTCTTAATTTTTCGGTTGGACACTTCCGCTTGTCTATTTGTTTGCGGATGATAAGCAGTAGCAACCTTATGCGACACTCTGTAGCACTTGAGCAATGCTTCTACCTTCCTGTTACAAAAGTGGGATCCTTGGTCGCTCATGATTGCTCGTGGCGACCCATAACGGCATACAATGTGATTCCTAATAAAAGAAACAACGGTATTGGCGTCGTCAAGGCGGGTAGGTATGGCCTCCACCCACTTTGACATGTAGTCAACCGCTAACAGAATATACAGATACCCACTAGAGTAGGAAAATGGTCCCATAAAGTCAATGCCCCATACATCAAATATCTCGCAGAATAAAATAGGTTGCTGAGGCATTTCATCCATTTGGGATGTGTTTCCCGACTTCTGACACTGATGACAAGACACACATAATCGGTTAGCATCCTTGAACAAGGTTGGCCACAAAATCCACAATCCAACACCTTTTTAGCGGTCCTTTGTGGGCCAAAGTGGCCGCCACATTCGGACGAATGGCAAGCTTCAAGAATTGGTTGGATTTCGGACTCCGGGACACATCTTCGAATTACTTGGTCCACGCCCCTCTTCCACAAGTGAGGGTCATCCCAAATATAGTATTTGGAATCACTCCTCAACTTGTTCCTTTGGTTTTTCGAAAAGTTGGGAGGGAAGATTTTTGCAACCAAATAGTTCGCCATTGGGGCAAACCAAGGAAAGCTATCCGATACAGCATGCAAACTATCCAATGGGAATGAGTCATTGATCGGAAATGGATCAAATTTTAAATTCTCAATACTGCTTAAATGATCCACAACCAGGTTTTGAGATCCACTCCGGTCCCTAATCTCAATGTCGAATTCTTGCAAAAGCAAGATCCAACGTATGAGTCTAGGCTTTGACTCATTCTTTGTCAATAAGTACTTTAAAACTGCATGATCCGTGTATACCACTATCTTTGATCCTAGCAAATAAGATCTGAATTTATCTAAAGCATGAACAATAGCTAAGAGTTCTTTTTCAGTAGTGGTATAGTTGGATTGTGCTGCATCTAGTGTTTTAAAAGAGTAAGAATGACATAAGGGAGTTTACCATCACGCTGTGCAAGCGCTGCACCTACAGCATGGTTTGACGCATCGCACATTATCTCAAATGGCAACGTCCAGTTGGGGCCTCGCACAATCGGTGTCGTGGTAAGAACTCTCCTTAGCTCTTCAAAAGCTTTCACACATTCACTATTAAACTCAAAATCCACATCTTTTTGGAGTAGGTGCGACAATGGCAAAGCAATCTTGCTGAAATCTTTGATAAAGCGCCTATAGAATCCTTCATGTCCTAAAAACGAGCGAACCTCCCTCACAGATGAGGGGTGAGGTAAAGTGGTGATAACATCGACCTTGGCCGGGTCTACAGAAATGCCCTCATGAGATACTACATGTCCTAACACTATACCTTGTCGTACCATGAAGTGAAATTTTTTAAAATTTACGACAAGGTTAGTGTCAACACATCTAGCTAGGACCTTGGCCAAGTTCTCTAAGCAGCAGTCAAATGAAGTACCATAAACGCTGAAGTCATCCATAAAGACTTCCAGACAATTCTCTATTAGATTGGAGAAGACACTCGTCATGCACCACTGAAAAGTAGCGGGTGCATTACATAGTCCAAATGGCATCCTTTTATAGGCAAAGGTGCCAAACGGACAAGTAAACGTGGTCTTCTCCTGATCTTTAGGAGCAATATGAATCTGGAAGTAGCCAGTAAATCCATCAAGAAAGTAGTAGTGAGATTTACCGGCCAAACGATCTAACATCTGATCGATGAAGGGCAAGGGGTAATGGTCCTTCCGTGTAGCGGCGTTCAATCTTCTGTAATCAATACACACTCGCCACGCATTTTGTACTCTTTTAGTTACCATTTCACCGTCGTCCTTCTTGACCGTTGTGATGCCCGACTTCTTGGGAACAACCTGGACCGGGCTCACCCACTCACTGTCGGAGATTGGGTATATGATGTCCGCATCCAGTAATCTGGTGACCTCTTTCTTCACTACATCGAGGATGGTCGGGTTGAGCCTCCTTTGCGGTTGCCTAACCGGCCTAGCTCCATCTTGGAGAAATATCCTATGCATGCACTTGCGGGGGTCAATTCCCACAATATCTGCTAGGCTCCATCCTATTGCTTTCTTGTACTTTCTTAGAACATCTAGGAGCTTTTCTTCTTCTTCACTTGAAAGCTCACTAGCAATAATGACCGGAAACCTTTGATTGTCCTCTAAGAAAGCATACTTCAAAAGAGATGGAAGGGGCTTCAGTTCACTTTTTACCTCTAGCTAAGGTTCTTTTTCATCAAGCTCACGAAGTTCATTCTTGACAACTTTTTCATGTTCATCCTCTTGGTCATTCGCCTCTTCAACAATAGGGTAGCACAACTTGTTGTGGTCTTTTTCTTGCACTTCTGCTACCACTTCATCAATTACATCACATCGGAGCACAGAATGTTCTTCGAGAGGATGTTTCATGGCTTCTTCTAAATTGAACCTGATAGTCTTGTCTCCAACCTCAAAGGAATATGTGCCGGTGAAGGCATCTGACTTGAATTTAGAGGTCTTGAGGAAGGGTCTACCAAGAAGAACGGAAGAGGAGTTTCTATTTTCTGTTGGAGGCATTTCAAGGATGTAAAAGTCAACCGGAAAAACCAAATCCTTGATTGCCACAAGTACATCTTCCGCTATTCCCATCACCGTGATCACACTTTTATCAGCTAAGGCAAACCTCGTCGCCGACTTCTTTAATGGAGCTAAATTGAACCGCACATAGATAGAAAGTGGCATGATACTTACACAAGCTCCCAAGTCACACATACAATCATGAAAAGTGCGTCCACCAATACAACAAGACACCAAACAAGGTCCAGGGTCACCACATTTCTTTGGAATAGGTTCCATCAAGGAAGAAATTGAACTATCCAAGGATAATATCTCCAATTCTCCTATCTTATCTTTGTGTGTACACAAGTCTTTCAAAAATTTTGTATACTTTGGAATTTGTTGAATAGCATCAAGAAGGGGTATGGTTACCTCAACCATCTTGAACACTTGAAGCATGTTCAAATCAAACTCTGGTGTTTTCTTTGCCTTCTTCACCATGGAAGGGAATGGAATAGGAATGGACTCTTCCACTATAGCTTTCCTCTTGGGTTCCTTGAGATTTACTCCTTCTTCCTCATGCCTTTTGTCTACCACCTCTTCTTCATGTGGAGCTTCAACAACCACTTCTTCTTCATGAATGTCTCCCATGACCCTTGGAGGTATCTCCTCCAACGTAGTCCCCAACCGTAGAGTGATGGCATTGAGACCGTCCTTTGGGTTTGGTTGGGGTTGGGATGGAAGGTTAGAAGAGCTTGAGGTTTGGTTGGTGTTGTTGTTGGGAGTTGATGGTTGGTTTGGCATGGTCATCTTTGAAAGCATGTTGGTGAGGTTAGCCAATTGAGCGCCCAAGGCATCAAATTGAGCCTTGTTGCTCTCATCTCTTTTCTCCATGGCAGCTCTAAGCTCATCAACTTGATTGTTGGAAGATGGAGGAGTTTGATTGGATTGTTGTCTATGGTGTGGTGCATGGTACTTGGTGTAGTTGTTTTGGTTTTGGTTGGAGTGGCCTTGGTTGGATTGGTTGTTGGTGTTGTTATGGTGGTATTGGGATGAAGATTGGTTGTTGTTGTGATGAGAAGAAGAGTTGTTCCATCTTTGGTTTTGATTGCTTCCTTGTGCATTATCTCTCCACCCTTGATGTTGATTACCATCTTGAGGGTAATTGTTTTGGCCTTGAGAAGGGTAAGGTGGACGGTTGTTGTAATTCACATTGGCTACTACAAGAGCATGTTCTTCTTGAATTTGATGGCATTGATCGGTGTAATGTGTGGTGCTAGAGCACAAACCACAAATCCTAGGAGGGCCTTCAAATTGAGCAACCGGAGGTGGGGCTTGGATGGCTTGGATGGAGTAGTATTCCTTTTTATCCTTTTGTATTTGGGTAAGGATGGTAGTCATATCTCCAGGTGCTTTGGTTAGACTTGATTCGGAAGGGGATGGTTCTACCACACCCTTGGGAGGATTACTTTGCACCCTTGTATGTTGCGTAGCCTCGGCAACATCCTTTATCAAATTCCAAGCTTCTCCCTCCGTCTTGTTTTTCGAAAGGGAACCACCGCTAGAGGTGGTAAGCAATCTTCTATCTTCCACACAAAGACCTCCGGTGAAGTAGCTAATGAGCAAGTGAGTGTTCATCCCATGGTGTGGACAAGATTCTAATAGCCTCTTGAACCGAGACCAATACTCATACAAACTCTCTTGGTCTCTTTGTATTATGCCCGAAATCTCCTTCCGAATGTAGTCGGTCTTTTCCGGTGGGAAGAATTTATATAGAAACTCTCTTCTCAAGAAATCCCAATTAGTCACAATCTCATCCGGTAGCAAATAAAACCATGTCTTTGCTTGCCCTTCAAGAGAAAAAGGGAAGGAAAAAACCATGATAGCCACCTTATCGGCTCCATGCCTTTGAGCCGTAGAACAAGCAACTTGAAAATCTTTTAGATGTCGGATGGGGTCTTGACCCGGCAACCCATGATACTTAGGAAGTAGATTTATCAAGCTACTCTTCAATTGAAAGTTTGGATCAAGGTTAGGATACCTTGCTTGCAACGGTTGAAGTATGATGTTCGGAGCTCCTTGCTCATGCAAAGTGATCCGTCATGGCTCCGCCATGTGTGGCTCACCTGTAGGATGTAAAGATGTATTATTAGTGCCAACAGAAGAATAGGAAGTAGCGGACTTCAAGTCACTCTCGGTACCGCCTAGTGATTCGGTATGTTCCTCAAGAGAGGCTGAAGTACTAGCCGTATAGTCCAACCGCCGTCTAGCTTGTCGAGTATGTAACAAAGTTTTTTCAATCTCAGGATCAAAATCGGCTAAGCTAGAATTCAGTTGAGACCAAGTCATCAAACTTGAGAGTCATAACACAAATGTAAAAGAAATCTAAACTATAGCTAAGTATTGAAAGCAATTAAACTATCTACAATATTCACATATTCACATAACCAATATCAAGACATATGTTGCAACCATTCCCCAGCAACGGCGCCAAAAATTTGATAGTTGCGCTCGTGGACTATGTCGGTAAAGATTTTCTCGATAAAGTTGCGTTGCAAGTATAGCTCTACCAACCACAAGCCTCGAGGATCAAATTTAGAGAGGGATTTGGTTGTCACAAGTTCAACCCCAATAGAAATAACCGAAGTATTCAAACCTTGGGTCGTCTCACAAGGAATGAGCAAACATGTGCTTCAATATTGGTTAGAATTCTAGGGTTGCAAGTCATGAGCAAGAAAATAAAGTGGGAATCTTAACAAGCAAGCAATCTTTAAAATGCAAAAAATTAATTCAAACAACTAAGCAAGACATGAGCAACTCCAAACTAACAAGTAACACCCAATATAATTCTATTCTAAAGTAAACAAGCAACTGTATCTAAGGCAAGTAATTAAGAATTTTGGGTTTTCAAATAGGAATTATAAAAGCAACTCTTGGCTAGGCATGGGAATTGGGGTCACCATCCTTGTCTAATAACCATATCTTGACAATTATGAGGAACCAAACTTATTAAGTCTACTTCTATCTTTGAAGTACGTCAAATGGTTTGGTCAACATCAACCCATAAGTTCTAACCTCACTACTAATTGACTTAATAGAAGGTTAGCGTCAATAGTTATCAAATTGACCACTTAGGGCTCCCAAATCATCAAATCCATTAGACCCAATGACTCAAGTTTACCCAATCCCCTTAGCCTAGGCCAAGAGTGAAAAGAACTACTCCATAATCAAAGTAAATAATTCATCAAACACTTGGTAAGCATTAATAAAAGACATGTTTAAATTGTAATTAAATTGAAATTAACAAGTACCCGCTAACAATTATCAACATATAATCATCCAAACAACACAATTAATCATAGAAATCATCAAAGTAACATTAACAAGTCAAGATTCACAACATTCATGAAATGGGTATAAAATAACAATTGACAAGAATTCATAAAACTAACACAAAATCTAAGCAAAATTATACCAAGGAATTCAAATTAAACAATTAAAACTAGTAATTAACAAGATCCAATTCACAATTCAACAAGGGAAGATCAAATTAAAACTAGATTTAGAGAGGAACAAGGGTTTCTCTCTCTAGAAGAATAAAGAACCAAAAACTAGCTAAAATTGTGTCTTAGTGTAAAATGAATGATCCCCCCTACTTCTCCCTTGCATCCTTGGGTCTTTTCAATGCAGAAACAGCTTGAATTTGGGCCTGATGAGCCTCAGAAATCGCTAGGCACGATTTCCTTTAATGAGGTCACGTGCAGCTTCCCGCGCGTGCGCGCCATGCGTGCGTGCGCGCCGATCGCTTTTTTGATCCACGCGTGCGTGCCAAGTGCACGTGTGCATCGATAGGAATCTTCTGATCCGCGCGGATGCATCCATCCTTGTGCGCTGCTTCCAGCCATCCTCATCCACGCGTGCGCATGGAGTGCGCGTGCATGCCAATGCTGCTTTTCCCAAAAATTCAAATCTTCATGTTCCTCCCTTTTGTATATGCTTTCTTTCTCTCTTCTAAGCCATTCCTACCCTATAATTCCTGAAATCACTCAACAAATACATCACGACATCGAATGGCAATAGAAGGGGATTAAAATATGGCAATTTTAAAGCAAAACAAGCATGTTTTTCATCATGGAGCAATATTAGGAAGTGAACACAAAACCATGCATTTCTTGTGAATAAGTGTGAGAAATATTGACAAAACCCCCCAAATTCTACATAATATAAACCACAAAATTAGGGTTTATCAGAAGGCATAAAAGGAAAGCATAGTAAAATTACAAGGAAAATAAATCTACACTAAAATCCAACCAAGCATTTCATCAAACACTTGGAAGGCATAAAAGAAAAACATAGTAAAATAGCAAGGAAAGTAAATCTACACTACTCAATTGCAAGGAATTAAACAACAACAAATCAAATCAATAATAAAGGAACATGAATCATAAATTGCATTAAAAGAGAGATAGAAGAACAAAAGTGCATCAACATAAAAGTAGAGAATTACATGAATTAAATGCTAAACTAGAGAGAGGAAAGGTAGAAGAAGAATAATTTCAAAAGGAAAAGTAAATCAAAGCATGAAATTAACCTAGATCTAAGAATTCCTAATCTAGATCTAACCTACTCCTAATTCTAGAGAGAAGAGAGAGCTTCTCTCTCTAGAAACTAACTAAAAGCATGTGAAAACTAAAATAAAACTAAAATAATGGCTAGATGTCTCATCCCTTTTCAATCCTTGGGTCAAATAGCATTAGAAATGAGTTGGATTGGTCCCACAAGGCTTTAGAATTCGCTGGCCACTAATTTGCTTTTAATGAATCATGTGCAAATTGGCACATGCGCCATGCGCGCCCCTCTAAACGTGATGCAACTATGGCAAATATTAAATCATTTCGAAGCCCTAGATGTTAGCTTTCCAACACAACTGGAACCGCATCATTTGGACCTCTGTAGCTCAAGTTATGGTCAATTAAGTGCGAAGAGGTCGGCTTGACAGCTTTTGCGATTCCTTCATTTCTTTTCTTCGTGAGTTCTCCATTTTTACATGCTTTTCCTTCATTCCCTTGATCCAATCTTTCCCCTAAATCAAGCACAAGATAAACCCTACAAATGGGGTTTATCAAACTTTCCCACACTTAAACCAAGCATGTCCTCATGCTTAAACCAAGAGAGAAACAAGGGGTATCAACATTTATTCAATGAAGTCTAACTAAATGCAATCTACCTATATGCAATTATCTATATGAATGCAATTGCTTGGTCAAAATAAATCAATTCCCAAGAATACATAAATGCACAAGGGCTAAGGGTATTAACAACCATGCCAAACCACAATTGAATTGAGCTATTAAATATTTTTACAAACTTGCATGAGGAGTGATGATCATAGGTGGAAAACATGTAATTGAGCATCAAACCCTCACCAGATGTGTTTGCACTCTATTCGCTCAAGTGTTTAGGGTTGATTCTCTCAATTCTCCTCTATTTCATGCTTTCCAAGATTTGTTTTTCTTCTAACAATCGACATTATTTTCATGCATGCATACAAGTATCATGAGGTCTTTTCATTGGTTGTAATGGGGCTAGGGTCAAGGTAGGGTGCAGATATGGTTAAGTGAGCTTGAAATTTGAATCTGTGATAAGCTTAAACTTCTCACCTAACCTATGACAACCTATACAATTCAAAACTAGCCTAACTACCAATTTTTCACTTTTTCACATACTCATGCATTCCTTTTTATTTCACAACACTTATGCATTGATTTTATTGAGCTTCACTTTGGGGCATTTTGTCCCCTTTTATTTATTTCTTTTTCTTTGTTTCTTTCTTTTTCTATTTTTTTTCTTTTCTTTTCCACATTGTTTTTTTTTCTTTTCCTTTTCCTTTTCCTCATTTTTTTCTATATACAAGATCATCAATGCATAAGGTTTTACATTCATTACACATGAGCATGTACCCAATTTCCAATATTTACAACAAAAATACAAAACTAACCTTTTATTCACCCAATGTTCCAAGATTTCCCACACTTAAATGACACACACACACACTAGCCTAAGCTAATCAGAGATCCAAATTAAGGACTTTTATTATTTTTTGCTTTAAGGCTTGTAAGTGCTAAAATTATGAACAAAGTGAGTTAAGCATAGGCTCAATTTGGCTAACAATGGAAGATAAAAGGTAGGGCCATTTGGGTAAGTGAGCTAAATGAAATGACGGCCTCAATCATATAAATGCATGAATACACAAAATAATGGACATAAAGAATCAAACAAATCAAAGATCACAATAATAGAAAGAGAACAATGCACACAAGAAGGAAAAATAAGTGGTTATAAGATGTAACCACGCCATTAGGCTCAAATCTCACAAGCTTGTGTTCTTATCTCAAAAACCATGTTCCAAAATAAATTCTTTTAAGCAAGTTCAACAAAAAGTTTTAAATTGGTAGGTTGCCCTAAAAACAATTTCTTGGAAAAGAAATCATCACCCTAACCAAGTAGTCCTAATAGGAAAGAAGTGGTAAAAATATGTACAAATTCTAACTAACATGCAACCTATCATGTAATGCAACAACTATCTAACGAAGAAAATAAAAAAAATTGGTGTTTAAAAAGGAAATTGTTACCCATGGAGATCGGTCGAACGACCTGCCCACACTTGAAGATTGCACCGTCCTCGGTGTATGCAAAGAAGAGCAAGGTGGTTGGGTTGCTACAATTGATGAGCTTCTTCGAAAGGTTGTGCAGATGACTTGTTCGTTGCCCCATCTCGAAGCTTTTCCTTTTCCTTCTTTATTGGTGGCCAGCCTAAAGGGAGAGAAAAAGAAAGAAAATTAAGCTTATAACAAAGATATCAAAGCAAAGAGAACATAAGCGGGGGCTAATGCCAAATAAGGGTAAGGTTCTCACTACATGGTAGCTACAACATGTGAGTGAGAAAACAATATAGGCAAAGGGCATATGAACTAACACTTGATGCAAGAGTAAAATCAAAGCATGAAGAACATATTGAGCATCAAGTTCAAATAAGAGAGAGTGGATCATGAAAAACAATATTAGGTCATATCAATGCACAAAGACACAAGAGTCATACAAGATTAAGCATTGATATAAAAGTTTCATCACCCAACAATATCAAACAAGTCAAGAGGCACCAAAATAATACAAAAAATTTTCAACAATTGAATAGGAAAATTCAACACCATTATTAAAATAAAAAACCTAAAAAAAGTGAATTACAACAAGCTATAAAATCAAAATTAAAATGTAATGAATGAAAGTAAGAAAATGCAATAAAAGAAAATGGAAGAACAAAAAAAAATTTTTTTAGTATTTTATTTATTTATTTTATTTATTTTTTATTTTATTTTTTTATTAATTTTTTTTTATTTTTTTCAAGAGAGGAAGAAGAAAGGTAGAAAGAAAGAAGAAGAAAAGAAGAAAGAAGAAGAAAGGAGAAAGGAGAAAGGAGAAAAACAGGGTCGATGTTTTATTTACTTTTTTTATTTTTTTTTTCGAGAGTGACGTGTACGCGTCATGTACGCGTACGCGTGAGTGGTTTTGTGCCAAAGGCACAATGCGCGCGCAGTGTTTGCACAACTCTCGGGTTTTGGGTTTGGGGGTGGAATTTCTCAATCTACGCGTACGCGTACATGGCGCGTGCGCGCGGATAGGCGAAAATGCTTGATGCACGCGTACGCGTGCAGTGCGCGTATGCGCGGATGGTGCTCTGTTTTTTTTTTTTTGAAAATTTTTCTATGTTTTTGCACCAATTCAAGCATTCCAAACCTCCAAACAACTACCAAAACACTATAAAATCTTATTTAACATACTAAACTACCAAACAAACTCAACAAATCAATCAAAACATGAAATTAAACTATTTTAACCAATATGTGCAAAAAAAAAAAAGGAAAAAAGAAAGATTTTACCATGGTGGGGTATCTCCCACCTAGCACTTTTGTTTATTGTCCTTAAGTTGGACTTATAGGAGCTTCTCTCAAGGTGGCTTGTGCTTAAACTCATCTTGGAACTCCCACCAATGCTTGGTTCTCCATTGTGCCCCAAGATATCTCATGGATTGAGCCAAGTCTTGATGGAGTTCTTCACAAGCTTAGGGCTCCCAAAGTTGGCCCTCTTCTTGTGATTCGGGATCCCACACTTTGTTTTCACACCCGTCTTGAAGTTGATCATCATTATTAGTCCAACCGGGTGGCAAGTAAGGAGAATTTTCAATAAAGTGACCAACAATCCTCCTAGACCCATCTACTTGAGCACTACTCCAACCTTTATATCTCATGTTTGAAGCATCAACCATAATGAGCATTGATTTGCAACGCCAACCACAAAACATTTTTCTTTTACGCTTCATCCTACAAAGCTCCCTAAGTTGGTCATCCGTTTCAAGTAAACCATATTCAAGTGGTATAATAAAGCTAATAGAAGTGAATTTCACCCACTCAAATGGAAGAGTAGATGGTAACCTAGGTAAAGAAGTGTCCAAGGATCTTGACAAAGCGTATTCTATTCCCATCCTCCTTTTTCTAAGGATCTCCACCTCTTCACAAGTTTTCTCAAATGTAATCCTTTGTTCAACAATATTATCTAAGAATTTTCCCTTACTCAAGTCATAATTGGAAGGGTGAGAAAAATTTACCTCCACAACGCTTTCAAAACCAACAGGAGAAAGGTTCTTCATGCTCAAAGGATTCTTCACCGCTAAGACTTGATGCTTGATCTTCATCACCAAGGGGACTCAATTCTTGCTCTATCCCATCCAATTCTTCATAAGGGATATGCCTTGGAGGTTGTGCACATTCCTCCTTAGCATCAAATTCAATCATCTTGGAGGGGTTTTCTTCAATTCTAGACTCCCAAGGTGGTTCCGCATCTCCTAAGTCTTAACCACTTCTTCCTCTTCTTCAACAATTCTAGCTTCCTCCAATTGTTCCAATACAAAGCAACTTCCCTCATTCTCCACCAATCTCTCCTTCATGTTATGCTCTTCATTTGTTTCTCCACATGTAACCATGGGAGTTCCTTGAGTATTCAAGGTATTCAAGGCTAACCGGTTTACCACCTCGTCCAAGGCGGCCGTGAATTGTTCCACATCCCTTTTCATCTCCTCTTGTCCTTGAACAAGAACATCAAGGATGTCATCCATTGGAGGTTAGGGTGGATGGAAGGGTTCATCAATTTGGGAAAAGGATTCAAAGTAGGGAGGTGGTTCTTCTTGGTAGAGTTGTGGTGGTTCAATAATTTCCACTCTTTTCACATGTTGCACAACACGCTCCATGGTTGCTTGAAATTGATCCAATGTTTCCTTGAGACGATCCCTTGACTTTTGTTCCTTTTGGATATCATGAGTAAGATCATATGGCTCTTGGATTGAAGGACATGACTATTCTTCCATGGGAGGTTGTGGTGGAAGGTAGAGTTCATCTTGTGGTTGAAAATTTTTATACATTGGAGGTGGTTCATCTTGGTAATAGTATGAAGGGGTTGGCTCTTGAAAATATTGATGTTGGAATGGTGGTGGCTCTATATGTGGTTCATATGGCTCATATGGTTGTTGTAATGGTGGATATGGATGAGGTCATATGAAGGTGGTAGGTGAAAAGAGGCTTGTGAGTGTGGTAGATGGCTATGTTGAGGATATGGCTCATAGGTGTATGGTGGTGGTTCTTGGAAGCCACAAGGGGACTCACCATAACCATTGGATTGGTATGCATCATAGAATGGTTCTTGTTCATAGTGCATTGGTGGAGGTTGTTGCCATGAAGATTGATCTTGTGCATATGGCTCCTCCCACCTTTGATTGTCCCATCCTTGATACACATCCTCATTGTAGCTCCCATTTCCTACAACATAGTTGTAATCACACTCATAGCCAAAATGATAATTCATAATGAAAAGAGAAAATGAAAAATAAAATCAAATAAGAAGCAAGAAAATTAAATCCTAAAACTAGCAAGAACTAACAAAAGCAAACATATTCACACTATTCACATATATACAATAACCAATAACACAACACCATTGCAATTCCCCGGTAACGGTACCATTTTTGATGATTGGACTTTTGTGTGGTTTAGAATTCTCAAATGAAATCTCGTTGCAATATAGTTTCTAAACCCACAATAGTCCTTTCATACAAAAATTGTGTTTGTCACAAGTAACAAACCCCTAAATTTATAAACCGAAGTATTGAACCTCGGGTCGTTCTCCCTAGGAATTACAATAAAGTGCCTTGTTATTGGTTATGAGGTATTTTTGGGGTTTTGATAAGAGACATGAAATATAAATGACAAAGAAAGTAAACTAATGGCTAAAAAGGTCTTGGCAAAGTTTGGTGGTCAAGGATCTCTATCCTAATCACTAACCACAACATGAGAATTGGCAAGGATCAATCCCATTAAGTCATCCTCTAACTAATAAAGGAAAGTCAAATGAGCTATGTCAATCCAAGTCCATAAGTCCTAGTTCTCCACCAATTCAATTAGTGAGATCTAGAGTTAATGGCTCCCAATCATCAATCACTTGGACATTAGCAACTCAAGAGTTCCTAAGTTACCTTCCCAAGCCAAGAGCACTAAAATCTACTCTAAAATCCAACTAAGCATTTTATCAAACACTTAGAAGGCATAAAAAGAAAGCATAGTAAAATTGCAAAGAAAGTAAATCTACACTAAAATCCAACCAAGAATTTCATCAAATACTTGGAAGGCATAAAAGGAACACATAGTAAAATAGCAAGGAAAGTAAATCTACACTACTCAATTGCAAGGAATTAAACAACAACAAATCAAATCAACAATAAAGGAACATGAATCATAAATTGCATTGAAAGAGAGATAGAAGAACAAAAGTGCATCAACATAAAAGTAGAGAATTACATGAATTAAATAGTAAACTAGAGAGAGGAAAGGTAGAAGAAGAAGAATTGCAAAAGGAAAAGTAAATCAAAGCATGAAATTAACCTAGATCTAAGAATTCCTAATCTAGATCTAACCTACTCCTAATTCTAGAGAGAAGAGAGAGCTTCTCTCTCTAGAAACTAACTAAAAGCATGTGGAAACTAAAATAAAACTAAACTAATAGCTAGATGTCTCATCCCTCTTCAATCATTGGGTCAAATAGCATTAGAAATGAGTTGGATTGGGCCCACAAGGCTTTAGAATTCACTGGCCACTAATTTGTATTTAATGAATCACGTGCAAATTGGCACGTGCGAGCCCCCCTAAACGTGATGCAACTATAGCAAATCTTATATCATTTTGAAGCCCCGGATATTAACTTTTCAACACAACTGGAACCGCATCATTTGGACTTCTATAGCTCAAGTTATGGTCAATTAAGTGCGAAGAGGTCGGCTTGACAGCTTTTGCGATTCCTTCATTTCTTCGTGAGTTCTCCATTTTTACATGCTTTTCCTTCATTATCTTGATCCAATATTTGCCTCCTAAACCTGAAATTACTTAACAAACATATCAAGGCATCTAATGGAATCAAGGTGAATTAAGATTAAACAATTAAGGGCCTAAAAAGCATATTTTCACTCTTAAGATTGATTAAAGGAGAATTTACAAAACCATGCTATTTCATTGAATAAATGTGGGTAAAAGGTTATAAAATCCCCTAAATCAAGCACAAGATAAATCCTACAAATAGAGTTTATCAACGCGTGACTGGCACGTCAGACAAGCGACGCGTACGCCTGGACTACGCGTACACGTGACCAGGATTTTCACTCATCGACGCGTGCACGTGGGCGACGCGTACGCGTGACGAGCGTCATGTGCTGCAATTTACAGAAGGCAATTGAGACTTGCTAGTTGGCTTAGGCTTCACTAAATCTAGTCTTTGGTTAGGACTTGTGAACCTAAGTTGATTTTGCTCACTTGACTTTCCTTCATTGTTAGAGGTTGACTAAGTGAAACAAAAGACAATTACCATCACAATTGATAATGATAATTAGGATAGAAATTCTAATTCTCTTTCCTTGTTAGGAGCTTTCTTAGTTATTGATTTATTTTCTTACCATTTTACTTTCTTATTCCTTATTTCAGAAACCCAAAAATATACTTTTCCATAACCAATTATAAGTACACTTCCTTGCAATTCCTTGAGAGACGACCCGAGGATTAAATACTTCGGTTGATTTTTATTGGGTTTGCTTAAGTGACAAACTATTTAAATTTGATTGAGGTTTAATTGTCGGTTTAGATCTATACTTACAACGCGATCAATTTTGTGAAATTCTTTACCGACGATTTTTTCTCCGTCAAGGAGGCTTGGATGCTGAATCCCTTATGCAAGTACCTCCCTTGTCAGGGGGTAATGGAGGGTCAAGAACCTTAAACACCTTCCAGTCCTTATGCGAGGTAATCCTTGTTTTTTGTGCCTCTTGGATTCACAGCTTCTTCATCACAGATGAAGGTATCAGATTTAAACTTAACCCAAGATCATACAGGGCTTTGTCAAAAGTGATCTTTCCAGTAGTTCATAGGATCTGAAAGCTCCCTGGATCTGGCATCTTCCTTGGTAGCTCATGCTGAATTAGGATACTGTACTTCTCAGTAAGTATCTCTATTTCATATCACCTTAGGTCCTACTTTTCAAAAAGAATGTCTTTTAGACAGGCCGTATAGGGGGTCTTTTTTCCCAATACCTTTGCGACAGAGATATTGACTTGTAGCTCCTTAAGGGTTGTTGGTAAATGAGCCAACTGCTCATTTGCCGGTTCTTTCTGCATGCCTAGGAAAGGCAGCTCTTGAGGCTCTTTCACCTCTGCAAGGGCGAGCTCAATGGTAATCACAGGCTCCTCTTGCATGCCCAGGGAAGAATCAACTTGAGGTTCCTTCTCTTCTGTAGGGGTGTGCTCAATAACAGTCTTAGGATCCTTCTGGTCCGTGATTGTCTTAAGTCCCTTAGTAGCATGCTCCTGAGCTTTGGCCTCCTTGGTGAAGACTACTGTCCCACCTTCTTTTAAGATCTCCTTCCCATAGAGCATCAGGCTTTCTGTGAGGGCCCTATAGGGATGCACTTCCTCAAACAGCTCTGTGGGAGAAGTTGTAAAATACCGAATTTTTAAAAGTTATTAATAAATTACTTATGATTTATTTTGATTATTTGAGATTATATTTTTGATATTTTGTATATAAACCAGACAAATTCCTATTTATAATTTAGGAATTTTTAATTTAAAATAATGAGTACTTTATATGTCTTAATTTTAATATTTTTAACCTTATTTTATAAATAAAGGAGAATTAATTTGCTTATCTCCAATTTTCATTAAATTAGCATTTGACTGAAAATAACTTACAAATTTGTAATTGAAAGGTATTTTTAAAGATGGAAATTTTATATTTAATTTGGTCTTTAATTATTATCTTATCTTTTTCATTATTTTATAAAATTACACTACTACCCTTATTTTTAATGAAAATACCTAAACTAACACACACCACCCAAACCCTAACACAGTACACTCATCTCTCTCACCCACCCACACACTTGCAGCACACACAAACAAAACACACGCACCCACACACGCAAAAGCAGGAAAGAAAGAAGAAAGACAGAAGAAAAGAAAGAAGGGAAACGGGGAAGGGGGCCACGGAGAAAAAGGGAAGAGGGGAAGGAGGAGCTCGCCGACCAGCCGCTCTCTGCCACCGTGCCAACTCCTCGCCACCGTGATGCATCGCCGTCCAATAGAGGAGGAAGGCCGCCGCTTCTGTCCATGAAGCCATCACCGTCACGGATTAGATCTGAGTCGAGAGAGAAGACCGCGATGGAGGAAGGAACCACGCCGCCCAGTTGCCATCCGTGGGGAGTCACCGCCGGTTTGCACGCCGCCAATGTCTCCAGCGTTGTCGGGAGGAGAGAAAGTCGCGTCGGAGGAGAAGAGCCATCGTGGAGCTGCCTCTGTTGCTGCGCCCAGCCACTATCGCGAGCCTCTTCGCCGCTGCTGGAGGTGCACTGCCAAGCTCCAGCCGTCGGAGAACACCACGTTGCCTCTGCCGCCTACAACCCCGCTGCCGTCGCCGAAAAACACTGCCGATAAGGTTTTGAGTTTTGGGCTTTGTTTCTTTTGAGTTTTTGAAAGTGTTACAATCACTGCATGTTGGTTTCAGTTGCCGTCGCCAGAGTTTGGTCGCCGCTGCCGCTTGAGATGGATATCGGGGCTACCGCCAAGCCGATTCAGAGACCGTTGTTGTGTCGTTTTGTTGTTACAATGAGTATTTATGTCTCGAAAACTCTCGTATTAGTGTTCCATTATGTTTGGTTATAAACTCTGAGGTTTGGCAACGTAGGTTCGAGTTCTAATTGTTGCATGCCGCTTAAATGTTGAGGTGGCTGCTGCACCATTCCTTTTATTCCAGTAAGTGTCTCTATCTCGGAATCCTTGCCATTAGTTTTCCGTTATGCATTTTAAGATTTCCACGATATTAATGATTTTAGGAATTAGAAAACGAGTTTTTATATTGCGATTGAGGCTGTTTCTGCTATTGAGAAAGCAAGCGGAACTGAGGTTTCGGTTGCCGTTGATTTTGAGTCGAGGGGAATGGAATTTCTAGATGCGTTTGGGTTGTGGTTTTGCTTATTGAGGTAGGGGCATTTTTCTTAAACTTATTTTACCTTCAAGAATTGTTATAAATTGATATTAAAGTGAAAGATATATTTATTTTATGATTACGTAAATATTATGGATTGAATTGAATTATTATGTATAATGAAACTGTTTGCTTGATTAAGATATTGACTGATTGAGGTGGCTGGAGATTGTGGATCTTAGTTGAGCATATGGAAGTTGGTTGAATTGTAATTCACTGGGTTGATGGTTTGAATTTTTGGATTTCTTTGATTTCATTAAGTAGAGTTTGGTGTGGTTGTGATAATAATTTATTGAAAATGATTGGTATTGTTTGATGACCAATTGTTGAGAATTTCTGAATTTTGATGATTATATTGGATTGTTGTCATTGAGCTGGTTATTGATGTATTGTAATGACGATGAATTTGGTTGGTAGTTGATTTGGAATTGATTTTGAGAAATATTAAAGGGGTTAAATTTTGAAATACTAAACTACTTGTTGAAAATATGAAGTTTTGAAATAAAATGGCAACCTTGACAGTGAACCAGCATCTTAATAGTGATTAGAATTATATGAGACTAAAAGCTAAGCGAACTACAACAGGTATATTTATCAATATTCAATTTTAAAGGTTTTGTATTACTAGAGAATTAGTTATAATTTTTCAAAGTTGAATTATGAAAATTGATTTTCTGCATTACTTTCAAACGAAGTCAGAAATTTTGTAAGGCTATAACTAATTCTGTGATGATTGGAATTGCGTGGGACTAAGTTTGGATTAAACTTGGAAATATAGGTAATTGGACTAGAAAATTTGAGGCATTTTTGTTAAATGTACAATTTATGGAGAATTTTTAAAGTGAAGTTGATAAATCTGTCCTGCAGCAAAGAAGTTCAAACAGGGCAGAAACTTGTTTTTCTTGCTGCGACTTCTACCAGATGAGTTTTGGAGTGAAACTAATTTTGTTTTAAAATTTGATTAACTTGGTTTATTTCTCTAAAATTTCAGAATTTTAGGAGTTAAGGATTGGGAGTTGTGAATTTTTGAAAACTGGTGATCAAAGCCGGAAAGAATCAGTTTTCAGCAAGTTATGCATCAACTTCCAATGCTTGTAACTCTTAGAATTGAATAGAAATTGGGTTGCAACTAAGACACACTTGTTGCCAGATAAGTTAGGACTTTTCAAACCAAACTTTAGCCTAATTAAAGTTTTGTAGTAAAAGTTATACAAGTTGAAAGATACTAAGCTACTTGATTTTTAAAATAGATTTTGAATTATTTCTATCTAACTTTCAAATTATGTAACTTCTTCATTAAAAATGATATTGACCTGGAACCAATAGAGAAAGAAACTTGGATAAGTTATTGATGATGAGATTTTTTCTCGATGGTCTAGATTTTCTTCTTATAGAAAAGAATTACTTGTTTGTAAGCATAGCTCCAAACCAACAAATAATTCTCACATAAAAAATTTTGGTTGCCACATGTACAAACCCCAAATAAGAATTTACCAGAGTATTTGGACTCCGGGTCGTCTCACAAGGAATTGCAATGAAGTGAATAATTATTGGCTATGAAGGAACAAAGGGGGTATGATTGATAAAGGGGGCAAGGAAGTAAATGGACAAGAATTTAAATGACAAGAAGAATAAATCAAGCAAGTAATAAAGGAAAGCAAGTAATAAAGGGAGACATTCATGGCAAAGATTGAGAATATAAGCTTTTTATCCTAGTCATGCAATGATTAATTCATCTTATTTAGTCAACTCCAACAAATGGAAGAAGGTATCATGTCATCTTCACATAGGGAGAATGTCAAACAAGACTAGTTAATCATGTCACAATAATAAACAATAATTTATCTCATTACGTCATCCCCGGAGATGGAAGAAGGTATCACATTATCTTCACACTCGAAGAAAGTCTAACAAGACTAGCTAATCTCAATCCAAATGTCCTAATCAACTCACTAAGTGAATTAGCAAGAGATTAGAGTTAATGGAAACAATACTAGCTAACAACTCTAGATCACCAACATGAGTTGGGTTTTCATGACTCAAGATTGCCTAATTACTCTTTGCAAGCCAAGAATGCTCAAAATCTACTCTAACATCTAACCAAGAATTTTGTCAAACACTTGGAAGGCATAAAAGGAAAGCATAATAAATGACAAGAAATAGTAAAATCTACCAACTACAAATTACAAGGAGGCAAGATCAACAACTCAAATTCACAATAAAAGACTTCAAACATCAATTACATTAATAGAAAAATCCAAATCCAACAAGTGTTCATCAATCCTAAACAAAGAGGCATGAAAAGAAAAGTTAACAAGAGGGAACAAGAAGATTACATCACTAGAGCATGAAAATATAGAAGACACAAGATGAAAGCAAGGAATTAAACATGGATATATGATGCAATTAATCCTAGGAACCCTAATTCTAGAGAGAAGGGGGAGCTTCTCTCTCTAGAAACTAAGCTACATGATGCAAAAACTTCAAACAATTGCTCCCCCTTTGCCCAAGCTTGAATTCTGCATGAAATAGCATCAGAAATGAGTTGGATTTGGCCCAAAATGCTCTACAAATCGCTGGCCACGAGTTGCTTTTAGTAAATCACGTGCACCAATTGGCACGCACGCGTACAGTACGCGTGCGCGTCCCTAGACATCAGGAAACTATGGCAAATTTTATATCATTTTGAATCCTCGGATGTTAGCTTTCCAACACAACTAGAACCATCTCATTTGGACCTTTGTAGCTCAAGTTATGGTCGATTGAGTGCGAAGAGGTCAGGCTTGACAGCTTTGCAGTTCCTTCATTTCTTCATGAGTTCTCCCACTTTGTATGCTTTTTTCCTCACTTCTTCCTTCCAATACTTGCCTTATGAACCTGAAATCACTCAACAAACACATCAAGGCATCAAATGGAATTAAAGTGAATTAAAATCACTAATTTAAAGGCCTAAAAAGCATGTTTTTACACTTAAGCACAATTCAAGGAAAAATTACAAAACCATGCTATTTCATTGAATAAATATGGAAAAAGATGATAAAATCCCCCAAATTAAGCACAAGATAAACCATAAAATTGGGGTTTATCAAATCTCCCCACACTTAAACTAAGCATGTCCTCATGCTAAAATCAAGAAATAAGCAAAGGGTATCAACATTTATTCAATGCAAACAAACTAAATGCAATCTATCTATATGCAATCTATCTACATGAATGCATCCACTTGGTCAAAAAAAAGTCAACTTCCAAGAAAACATATTTAAGTACAAGGGCTAAAGCCATAGCAGTCAAATCAAACCCACAATTGAATTGAATTATTAAAAAGATTTTACAAACTTGCAAGAAAAGAGATGATCATGGGTGGAAACATGTAATTGAGCAATCGAACCCTCACCGGATGTGTATCCGCTCTAGTCGCTCAAGTGTATGGGGTTGATTCACTCAATTCTCCCCTAATCATGCTTTCCAAGATTTTTTTTCATCTAACAATCAACAATTAATTCATGCATGCATACAAATATCATGAGGGCTTTCCCATAGGTTATAATGGGCTAGGGTCAAGGTAGGATGCATATGGTCAAGTGAGCTAGAGATTTGAATCTTTGATCAACTTAAACTTTCCACCTAACCTATGACAACCTATACAATTCTAAAAAAATCTAGCTATCCATTCTTCACTTTTTCACACACTCATGCATTCCTTTTTGATCACCATACATATGCATTGATTATTATTGAACTTCACTTTGGGCATTTTGTCCCCTTTTTATTGCAATTCTCTGTCTTTCTTTTTCTTTTTCTATTATTTATTTTTTTATTTTTATTTTTTTCAAACTAAAATATATACAAGAACATCAATGCATATGGCTTACACATGATTAATACATGAGTATGTACCCAATTCCCATGATGTTTTAACAAAAATATAAACACACTTTTATCTCTACCCACTGTTCCCGACTTCTCCAAAATCAAATGATGGACACTCTCACTAGCCTAAGTTAATCAAAGATCCAAAAAAGGGATATTTATTATTTTTCACAGCCTTGTAATGTGCTACAATTAAGAACAAATGGGTTAAGCATAGGCTCAAAATTGGCTAACAATGGAAGATAAAAGGTAGGCTATTTGGGTAAGTGAGCTATTTGAACACTGGCCTCAATCATATAAATACATGTATACACAAAATAATGGACAAATAGAATTAAACAAATTAAAGATTACAATCATAGAAAGAGAATGATGCACACAAGAATGAAAATAAGTGGCTATATGATGTAGCCACACAATTAGGCTCAAATCTCACATGCTTGTGTTCTTAGCTCAAAAACATGATCCACAATTGTATAATTCAAGCAAGTTCTAATTTTTTTTTCAATTGGGGTGCCCTATAGATAAAATCCTTGAAAAATATCATGATTTTGACTAAGCTTAATATATACATATGCAATGCAACCAAAAATCCTAAAAGACCTAAAAATAAATTGCAAAAGTGTTGGTATTAGAAACTTGTCACCCAAAAATGCCGAACGGTCGGACGACCTCCCTATACTTAAAAGTTTGTACCATCCTTGGTGCATCCAAAGATGAGCAAAGGGGGTACGATGACTTTCCTAGTTGCTACCTTCAGCTGGTAGGTCAACCGATGCTGCGTGTTCTTCTCCCGCTTCCGTTTTTGCTTATGATGACTCATCCTGAACATAGAAAACAGAAGATAATAAGACAAGGAAATGCACAAGTAAGGAAGTACAGATTATTGGAATGAGGTAAATCACTAGAATTGAGTGAGTGAATTAGTGTAACAATAATGAAAAATAAGTGTGTAGGTCCTAACTTGCATGCGGTTTAGAACTCACACTCTAGTATTTTAGAAACCATGTCAGAATTATA
This sequence comes from Arachis ipaensis, assembly GCF_000816755.2. Taxonomy (NCBI): domain Eukaryota; kingdom Viridiplantae; phylum Streptophyta; class Magnoliopsida; order Fabales; family Fabaceae; genus Arachis; species Arachis ipaensis. The sequence goes on from NC_029788.2 coordinate 61,960,042, forward strand.
CAAAAGAAGGCACACATTTCACTCATTTTAGTGTACTTAAAATACTTCAAAAGACTTGTAGGTTAAGTCAACCACACAAGTAGTGAAGAGGCATGGAAGCATTCAAGCAATTAATCAAGCAGTTGTGAAATTGGATAATGCATGGAAATTGATTGATGTGTAGGTAGACTTAGTGAACAAAATGGTATATGAAACTCACACAACAATCAATGACACATATTAAAGTTGTTGCAACACCTAAGTGACATAGAGGTGAAACACATGGATGCTATAGAACTTAGGAAAAAGAAGATAGAAGTGGAAATCAATCACATAGCAAGCATGGCCCACAAAGCTTTACAAAGCTCAAAAATATGTCACTAGGTAAGCATTCGATCCAATTTCACAATTCTACAATCTCAATGCATGAAATAAGTGATGTGAATAAGGGTAAACCATAAACAAGCATCACCTAAAAAAAATATGCAATGATAATAGACAATTGCCTAACAATAGATGATGAATGCATGGTGGCCAAAACATGTAATTCAAAGAGTTAAGATGCATGAAGACAATGTAACATGTACTTGGTATTCACAAATGTTCAACATGAAGATCCAAAACCAAGTAATAAATTGTAACCTCAACAAAGGAATCCAACAATGACAATAACAACAATGATGTTAAACTAACATCCTATTAGTAATGAGCAGCAGTAAACAGTAAACAAGATTAGTAATCCAACACTTATAATGGAAAACAAAAATTAAATAACTAACTAACTAAAAAAAATGGTGTTACATGATGCTTGGTAGTGTTGGATGATGATTGAACAGTGTCTCGAGAAGTCCGCAATGAAGTTGTGGATTAGCTGTCTAAGAGATGTATAATCAAGCTGGTGGTTCATCATTGTCCGATGAAAAACTCACTCTGAACCCATTGTGGATTATGCCAGTTCAACGCATTCATATTGATGAAGAACGAAGATACATTTTAGAATAGAGAATCAAACATGAATTGAGAAAGAACAGTACTACTTTTATTAATCCATAAAACTCAGCAGGACTCCTCCTCTCAACCTAGGAGGTTTAGAATCTCATACTGATAGAGAATACAATGTGAAAAATGAAATATGGCTGATCTTCCTTAATGAGAGGTGTAAAAGTTCTTTAAATACTAAGCTAATGACTAAGGATACATAAGAAAGGGTAAAACAGTCTTTTAGTGCTAAAATACACTTTTGGGGCCCACTTGGTGAGTGTTTAGGCTGAGCTTTGATGAGATCCACGTGCTATGAGGCCTCTAGGGCATTGAACACTGGCTTGGGGGTCCTCTTTGGGCATTTGGACGCTGGTCTCTTCTCCTTGGGCGCTGGACGCCTGGAAGGGGGCAGGAGGCTGTCATTGGACGCTAGTTTTGGGCCTTCTAATTTGAAGCAAAGTATAGACTATTATATATCGCTAGAATGCTCTAGAAGTTAGATATCCATAGCCATTGAGAACTCCCCATTTAGACTTCTGTAGCTCTAGAAAAGCTCTTCTGTGTGCAGGGAGGTCAGATTCGGACAGCATCTGCAGTGCTTTCTCTGTCTCTAAATCATACTTTTGCTAACTTTTGTGCCAGCTCTTCAATTTCAGTCAGAAAATACCTGAAATTATACAAAAAAAAAACAAAATCAAAGTAGAATCAAAAAATGTGAATTTTGCACTAAAACCTATGAAAATATAATAAAAACTAAACAAAACATGCTAAAAACTATATGAAAACGATGCCAAAAAGCGTATAAAATATCCGCTCATCACCCACGTTAGTAGCACTAACGTGGCTCTTCTCTGTTTCTTCTTTCTTGAAATCAATCAAACAATTTGCATCAAAGCCTTGCTCTAATCATAAGATAATGCATCATTCATTACATCATTTAATCTTTGCATTATTCTCATGAAATTGTTTAGAATTCACAATGTTTGATTGAATCAAGACATGAATGCATAAATCATCCAAATGCTTGCTTATTACCTAAGAAAATGCTTGAAATAACCTAAAACATCCTCAAAATGGCTTGTGAAACTAGACAAGATGCCATGGCATCATAATGACTATGCTATTGGCTCGTGATATCACTTGTCAGTTCAAAATGCCAACCCGACACATCCTCGGAGATGTCGCCTTTCTGCCACGCCAGAGATATAGTGCCCTGCACACTATCATATAATGCGCATCCCAGGAATATAGTGCCCGGCTCACTCCTACAGCAGAAGATCTACCATGTCAAGGATATAGTGCCCTGCTCACTCATGCGGCAAAAATGTTATTGATGCCAGGGCATCTTACGCTAGTTTCACTAGCCTCTTTTTTTTTGTTTTCATTAGGTTTTATGCACTTTCTTGAGGTATAAGTAATTTTTTGGATAAGAATTGCATGCATCCCTTGATTCAATTAAAATTGGTTATTTATGTGCTTTTCATTAGGTTTTTATGCCAATTTTACTTGATAATTGAATGATGCAATTACCTTGTGAATTATAGCCAACTTTGATGCAAGTTTGTGTTTGATGATAGGTGGAAAGGAAGCCAAGGAAGGAAGAGCAACAAGAAACAAAGAGGGTGACGATCGGATTTTCTATCGATAAAGAATAAGAGTAATCGCGTTGTAAGTATAGTTTCTAAACCAACAGAAAATTCTTTCGTACAAACGTTTTGTTTGTCGCTTAAGCAAACCCAATAAAATTGATAACCGAGTATTTAAACCTCGGGTCGTCTTCTCAAGGAATTGTAGGGAGGTATGTTCTTATTATTGGTTATGAGTTTTGTAAATTGGGGGTTTTTAAGATAAGGAGCAAGTAATTTAAATGACAAGAAAAATAAATTAATAATAATAAAATCTCTTAGCAAGGTATAAGAATTTGGAATTTCTATCCTAGTTATCCTTATCAGGTGTGATGAGAATTGGATTTTAATCCCACTTAGTTAAGTCAAGTGGACTAATTAGCTTGATCCTCAAGTCCTAGTCAATCCCTGTGGGAAGACTAGCTTAGAGCAATCTAGATCAATTAGGATTCTGCCAATTTCAACCACTGCTGATTTTGACAACTCAAGTGTTACCATTTACTTAACCAAGCCAAAAGGAAAAAAATATCTAAATTAAATTAAAAGCATTCACAAATAGAATAAAACAATTATAAACCAAAATACCTCGAAATATATTAAATAGAACATTCAAATCTTAACATGGGAAGGTTCATAAGCTAAATTGGAATATTAACAAGTAAGAGAATTGCAATAATTAAAAATAGAAGAGAGACATTAATTAAAGAAAAATATTGGACCTGGTATTGAAGCAATAAAATTAAAAGGAATCCTAATCCTAAATCCTAAGAGAGAGGAAAAGAGCCTCTCTCTCTAAAAACTACATCTAAAAACCTAAAATTGTGAATTATGAGCTTATCCTTATGAATGAATGGATTCTCCCACTTTATAGCCTCTAATCTGTATTTTCTGGGCCGCAAACTGGGTCGAAAACAGCCCAGAAATCGCTGGAGAAGAAATCTGCCACGCTGATTTTTGCCACTCCGACGCGTCCGCGTGGAGCACACGTTTGTGTCATCTATCGTCAGGGAAACTATGGCATATTATATATCAAATTGAAGCCCCGGACGTTATCTTTTCAACGCAACTGGAACCGCGTCATTTGAACCTCTGTAGCTAAAGTTATAGCTGTTTGAGTGAAAAGAGGTCAGTCTGGACAGCTTAGCACTTTCTCCAACTTCTTGTATTCCTTCTACTTTTGCATGCTTCCTTTCCATCCTCTGAGCTATTCTTGCTCTATAATCATTGAAATCACTTAACACACATATCAGGGCATCTAATGGTAATAAGAGAGGATTAAACATAGGGAACTTAAGGCCAAAGAAGCATGTTTTCAATCAAAGCACATAATTAGGAAGGCAAATGTAAAACCATGCAAATAGTATGAATAAGTGGGTAAAGAGTTGATAAAAATCACTCAATTGAGTACAAGATAAATCATGAAATAGTGGTTTATCAACCTCCCCACACTTAAACATTTGCATGTCCTCATGCTAAGCTCAAGAGAAACTATAAAGGAATGAAGAGGAAAGTAAGAAAGTATGAAATGCAACCTATCTATATGAAGGTAACTACATGCAAAATGTCTCTACCTACTTGGTTAAAAGTAAATAAATCTTTCAAGAACAAATATGAACTGGATTTCACTAATTCAAATCACAAAAATGAAGTACAAATAGACTTGTAGAAGAAAATAGCTCATGAAAGCTGAGAACAAAGAATTGAGCATCGAGCCCTCACTGGAAGTGTATGCACTCTAATCACTCAAGTGTTTTAGGTTCGATTCTCTCAATTCTCTACTAACCTTGCTTTCTAAGGCTTTCTCTTCATCTAACAATCAACATAAATTTAATGCACAGATACACATATCAAGAGGTCTTTTAAGGGTTGTAATGGGGTTAGGGTCAAGGTAGGATTGTATTTGGCCAAGTGGACTAAAATCTGAATCCTTAATTAACTTAAACTTTCCACCTAATTTTAGACAATCCATGTAATCAAAATACAAAACCTAACTGTCCATTAACCATGTTTTCCATATATTCATGCATTCTAATTTCAAGTGCAGTACATATGCATTGCTTTCACCACTTACTTTGGGGCATTTTGTCCCCTTTTTGCTTAATTGCTCTTTTTTCTTTTCTTTTTCTCACTTCTTTTTTTTTATATATATATTTTTTTCTTTTCTTTTATTTTTCTCAATGCATATGATTAAATTATTGGATGCATGAATCATGTCCTAAACATTTTTTTTCACATTTTCAGAAAATTCTAATATACTCAATTCTCAAACCAAATGTTTCCAAATTCAACTTTCCCCATACTTAATTCATGAGCACTTTCACTAGTCTAAGCTAACCAAGGATTCAAATTAAGGACATTATTGTTTTCCGCTTAGAGTTAATGATGTGCTAAAGTAAAGAACAAAGGGGTATAATAGGCTCAAATTGGTTTGCAAAGGATAATGAAAGGTAAGGCCATATGGGTATGTAAGCTTAGTGAAACAAGGGCCTCAATCATATAAGTGCATGCATACATCAAACCATGGAAATATAGAATTAAGCAAGACAAAGATCACAATTTTAGAGAGAAAATCACACACCAAAAATAAAATATTGGTTGGTAAAATGCAATCAATTCAAATAGGCTCAAAAATCTCACAGGTTTTGTGTGTTCGAGCTCTAAATCATGTTCCAGTATAATATTTCTTCAAACAAGTGTAACATTAAATTTTATTCAAATTAGTGAAATGCTTTAAAAAGTTTCTTGAAAAAGAAAAAATTACTTTAACCAAGTGGTGGTAAGATATGTACAAAAAAATCAAACAAATATGCAATCAAACATGCAAATGCAACAATGAACAAACAAAGAAAAATAGAGTATTGGTGTTGAAAAGAAGGTAACAAACCCCTGGAAGTCGGTATCGACCTCCCCACACTTAAAGATTGCACCATCCTTGGTGCATGCTAAGATGTGCAAATGGATGGCGGTTGTGGTTCCTCAGCTGGGCTCTTTTTGTTCCTTTCCTTGCCGGTGGTTTGGGAGTAGCTTTCTCTTTACCCTTCTTGGTGGCCATCTTGAAAAGGGAAAAAGGAAGTAGCTTTTAAAGCTAGGGGTTAGAGCAAGGAAGAGAGTGGGAAAGGTGGTAATCAATGCACAATAAAGAGGGATGATGTTAACACATGGTCATGACTACATGTGAAAAGTTCATCAATGGAAATATAGCAAGTGCATGTAATGACAATTAAATGCAAGATGCTTATTGGCATGCTGGCAAAGGCATGAGTAGCATAGATCAAGCATTCAATGTCCAAGTTATATTACCAGGTCTTTCAAACTAACAACATCTTTGTAATAACAATTATATTTAAGTAATAAAATATAAAAAGGGTTTTGTGAAAAGCAAGCATTTAGAGTAGTAGATAGAAAAAAATCGAAAAATAGTGCACAATGCTATACGGGCTTTTTCACAAACATATAGCAAGCATGGTAAATAAGCTATTGAAAGTATTAAATTGAACATGCAAGTAACCCTTTAAAAAGTAATATATAATTGTCAAACAATTCCTTTAATAATCCACAAAAATATAGAAAATAATGAGTATGCAAATAAATTAAAATAAAATAAAAAGAAAAAATAAGAAGAATGAGAAGGGAAAGAAGGGAAGAAGAAGTAAGGAAGAAAGGAGGGAGGAAAAATTAGGATTAGAGAAGAAAAGATAAGATTTTTGGCGGAGTTGTGCGACGCGGGCGACGCGGACGCGTGAGTGACGCGGTCGCGTGATGCGCGATAAGGTCAGGTGACGCGGACGCGTGGATCACACGATCGCGTGACCTGATTTGTGCGATTGGCGCGAGTGCAGCCTCGCGTTCGCGCAACTCTCTGTTCGAAACTTTTTTTGCCAAATTTTTGGGTGACGCGGTCGCGTGGTTGACGCGATCGCGTGGATGGCCATATTTGCAAAACGACGCCGATGCGTGGGGCACGGGTTTGCGTGGTAGGGCTTGTGCTTCTAGCACTGTTCTAGCCCCATTCCAGCCTAACTTGTTGCCATACATCCTTTTACGTCGATTTCACAGAGCCATGCGTTCGCGTGGGAGACGCGGACGCGTGGGAGGCATTTTTCCCACATGACACGGACGCGTCAGTGACTCGTTCGCGTGGATCAATTTGTGCCAAAGGCACGCCTCCAGCCACACTTTCGCGTGACTCTCTGTTCGCTTTTCTTTTCTTCAAAATGCACTGGTGACGCGGACGCGTCGGCAACGCTGTCGCGTCGCGTCGCGTGCAATTTTTGTTATATATGCAGTATGCAGAATGCAAAATGATATGAATGTTATGAGTAATTCCAAGTTCAATGAAATAAAATAAAATAAAACTCAAAAACAAACAAAACGAAATAAAATTAAAATTGAAAAAGGAACGATCATACCATGGTGGGTTGTCTCCCACCTAGCACTTTTAGTTAAAGTCCTTAAGTTGGACATTTGGTGAGCTCCTTGTCATGGCGGCTTGTGCTTGAACTCGTCCAGGAATCTCCACCAATGTTTGTAATTCTAATGGCCTCTGGGATCTCAAACTAGGCGTAGAAAGCCTTCAAGCAGGTTAAAGCAAGTGACAAGGCCCCAAGAGTGTTGATTTCTAGACTGATTCCGGGGTCCCAAACCTTGCTTTTGCACCCGTCTTCTTGTTGATAATCATGATTCCATCCGGGTGGCACGCAATTTAAATTCTCACTGAGACATCCAAACAGCTTCCTAGACCTATTCAATTGAGCTCTACACCAACCTTTGCGTTTAAACTTAAAGCTTCCAACCATAATGAATCTTGCATGACGACTCCTACCACTAACCATCTCCCTCTTACTCTTAAAGCCACAAAGAGCTTTAAGTTGCCCATCTGTCTCAAGTAAACCATATTCAAGTGGAATGAGAAAGCTAAGGGATATGAATTTTACCCACTTGAATGTTGTATTGGGTGGTAATGGCCTTTGGGGAGAGGTCTCCAGTAACTTTGGCAAGGTGATTTTAAGCTCCACTCCCTTGTGCTCTTCTTGGACAACTTCCACCTCATTGTAAGCATCTTCAATTTCAACATCTCCTTCTTGGTAGCTTTCTTCCAATTCAATCTCCTCTTCATTGCTTTCCAAGGGCATGGGAGGTTGTGCTTCTTCTTCTTTAATCTCCATCTCTTGATCAACCTCTTCAAAGTCTTTAGCCATGATATGCCTTAGAGGTTGTACACCCTCTTTGGCATGAAATTCAAATGTCTTGGAAGGAGGTTCTATGACTAGACTTTCCCATGGAGGTTCAGCATCTCCCAAGTCTTCAACTACTTCTTCCTCTTCAACTATTATGGCTTCCTCCACTTGTTCCAATACAAAGCCATGTTCCTCATTGTCCATCGAAGTTTCTAGTGTCTCCTTCATGCTACGCTCTTCTTTAGATTCTCCACATGTAGCCATGGGAGCATTTTGAGTTCTCAGATGTCGGGAGGCTATTATATTTACTAACTCGCTTAAGGCGACCGCGAAATTTAGCACACTCTTATTCACCTCTTCTTGCCCTTGAAGAATAACACGAAGTTTGTTATCCATTAGAGGTTGAAGTGGATATGAGGGTTCATTTGTTGGGAGAAAGGGTTCATGGTAGGAAGGTGGTTCATCTTGATAATGGCATGGAGATGGTGAATATTGAGGTGGTGGTCCATGAGAGTAGTTGTGTTGGAATGGGGGTGGTTCTGTGTATGGTTCATTTGGCTCATAAGGTGGTTGGTATGGTAGATAAGGGTTAGAATCATGTGATGGTGTTTGGTGGTAGGGGGCTTGTGAGTATGGTGGTTCAAAGTTGTGTTGAGGAGGTTCATAGGCATATGATGGGGGTCCATCATATCTATCATCTTGGTATGCTCCCTGGAATGGCTCTTGACTGTAGTAATTTGGTGGAGGTTGGTTGTCACGAAAGGGTCCATCATAACTGTTGTCTCGGCATGCATTGTGGAATGGTCTTGTCTGTGGTACTGTGGAAGGTGATGTTACCGAAAGGGTTGATCAGATCCTCGTGGCCACTTCCATCTCTGATTGTTTTGACCTTGATGCATGTTCCTGTTATAATTTCCATTCCTTGCAACAGCATTGGAACCAAACTCAAAGTGAGAGGGGTGAGAACTCATAATAGTAAATAAAAATTAAAAACGAAAATAAAAACAAATTTTAAATTAAAAGGTTATTGAAATTTAAATTTTGAATTTGAAAATTAAATTTTGAATTTTGAAAATTAAATTTTGAAATTTGAAATTTAAATATTGAATTTTGAAATTTGATTTTTTGAAATAAGATAAAGTAAAATTTTGAAAAAGATATGATTTTTGAAAAATATTTGAATTTTGAAATTTTTTAATTTGAATTTTGAAAATTGAAATTTGAAATTTGAAATTTGAGTTTTAAATTTTGAATTTTTGAATTTAATGAGGAAAGAGAAAAACAATAAAATGACACTAAACTTAAAATTTTTAGATCAAAATGAAGAAAACAACTAAGAACAACTTGAAAGTCAAGATGAACACGAGGAACAACTTGAAGATCAAGATGAACACTAAGAACAAATTTTTGAAAAAAAATTTAATAACTAAAAAAGACCAATAACCTCTTAATTTACGAAAAAGCAAAAATAAAAACAAAAATAAAAACAAATAAACAAGCAAAAAGCAAATATTTACAATAACCAGTAATAAGGCACACGTTTGCAATTCTCCGGCAACGGCGCCATTTTAACGATCGGATTTTCTATCGATAAAGAATAAGAGTAATCGCGTTGTAGGTATAGTTTCTAAACCAACAGAGAATCCTTTCGTATAAACGTTTTGTTTGTCACTTAAGCAAACCCAATAAAATTGATAACCGAGTATTTAAACCTCGGGTCGTCTTCTCAAGGAATTGCAGGGAGGTATGTTCTTATTATTGGTTATGAGTTTTGTAAATTGGGTGTTTTTAAGATAAGGAGCAAGTAATTTAAATGACAAGAAAAATAAATTAATAATAATAAAATCTCTTGGCAAGGTATAAGAATTTGGAATTTCTATCCTAGTTATCCTTATCAGGTGTGATGAGAATTGGATTTTAATCCCACTTAATTAAGTCAAGTGGACTAATTAGCTTGATCCTCAAGTCCTAGTCAATCCCTGTGGGAAGACAAGCTTTAGAGCGATCTAGATCAATCAGGAATCTGCCAATTTCAACCACTACTGAGTTTGACAACTCAAGTATTACCAATTACTTAACCAAAGCCAAAAGGAAAAAAATATCTAAATTAAATTAAAAGCATTCACAAATAGAATAAAACAATCATAAACTGAAATACCTCGAAATATATTAAATAGAACATTCAAATATTAACATGGGAAGGTTCATAAACTAAATTGGAACATTAACAAGTAAGAGAATTGGAATAATTAAAAATAGAAGAGAGACATTAATTAAAGGAAAATATTGGACCTGATATTGAAGCAATAAAATTAAAAGGAATCCTAATCCTAAATCCTAAGAGAGAGGAGAGAGCCTCTCTCTCTCAAAACTACATCTAAAAACCTAAAATTATGAATTATGAGCTTATCCTTATGAATGAATGGATTCCCCCACTTTATAGCCTTTAATCTGTGTTTTCTGGGCCGCAAACTGGGTCGAAAACAGCCCAGAAATCGCTGGAGAAGAAATCTGCCTCGCTGATTTTTGCCACTGCGACGCATCCACGTGGAGCACGCGTTTGCGTCACCTAGCGTCAGAGCAACTATGGAATATTATATATCAAATCGAAGCCCCGGACGTTAGCTTTCCAACGCAACTGGATTCGCGTCATTTGAATCTCTGTAGCTAAAGTTATAGCCATTTGAGTGAAAAGAGGTCAGGCTGGACAGCTTAGCACTTTCTCCAACTTCTTGTATTCCTTCCACTTTTGCATGCTTCATTTCCATCCTCTGAGCCATTCTTGCCCTGTAATCTCTGAAATCTCTTAACACACATATCAAGACATCTAATGGTAATAAGAGAGGATTAAACATAGGGAACTTAAGGCCAAAGAAGCATGTTTTCAATCAAAGCACATAATTAGGAAGGCAAATATAAAACCATGCAAATAGTATGAATAAGTGGGTAAAGAGTTGATAAAAACTACTCAATTGAGTACAAGATAAACCATGAAATAGTGGTTTATCAGAGGGCCATGGAAAGAATCAAGAGGAAGCAACGTTGGTGGCCAAAGTTGGCTCACCAATATTGCCTCAAATGTTGAGGGAAGAAGGAAGAGACCAACGTTGAAGCCAAAGTTGGTGCTTCAACGTTAGGTCCAATGTGCATGCTAAAAGGGGTGCAAAGTTGGAGCCAAAGTTGGCCTCCAACTTTGCCTCAAACGTTGGCCAAAGAAAGGTTCATAGTTGGAGCCAAAGTTGGACTCCAACTATGGGTCCAATGTTGAGGCTAAAAGAGTGCCAGCATTGGAGGCAATGTTGGTGGTCCAACGTTCCCTCCAACGTACGCGATAAAATTCAAGGATTGGAGATTGTGAAAATATGCAACGACGTGTATGCGTGTATGACATGTACGCATGGGTGTGTATTTCAGCCTATCAACGTGCAAGCGTAGAGCACGCATATGTGTGGTCAAGCTAACGTTGTTGGTCCAACAATGGGTCCAACATTGAGTCCAACGTACGCGACAAAGTTCCAAGAAAAATTGTGAAACGACGCGTGTGCGTGTAGCACGCGTACGCGTGGATGAGGAACTTTGACAATCGATGCGCACGCGTAAGGCACGCGTACGCATGGATGAGCGACGTTGAACTCAAACTATAGGTCCAACGTTAAGCCCAACGTTGGGGTAAACGTGAGGGCCAACGCCCTAACCTTGTTTGGCAATGTTTAACCCAACGTTTGAGCCCAAACGTTGAACTCCAACCTCAATCTCATTCCAATACAGGAAGGCACCAATACAAAGCGTGAACGTTGACTTCCAAAAGTCTCCATCAACGTCACTAAAGGCCATTCTCAACTAGCTTCAACAAGGAAAAGGGCCCAGTCCAAGTACTTGAAGACTAAATAAAGAAAGTATATATATAGGATAGATCTTAAGTGAGAAAGGGGCTTACGGATAGAGTACTGTAACTCTGCCAATTTACTTTCTCTCCAATTTTTAGTTCTGTTGCATTGTACTTTCAATTTCACTTTCCATTCTCAGAGCTTTGACCAGTTAAACCCCTTTCATTGGGTTAGGGAGCTCTGTTGTAATTTAATGGATCAAAATTAGTTTTCATTCTCTCTTCTTTCTTTTCTCTTGATTTTGCTAGAAAGCTGGTGCACGAAATTGTGATTCACACTCTTCACAACTCCGCACAACTAACTAGCAAGTGCACTGGGTCGTCCAAGTAATAAACCTTACGTGAGTAAGGGTCGATCCCACGAAGATTGTCGGCTTGAAGCAAGCTATGGTCATCTTGTAAATCTCAGTCAGGCGGATTCAATTGGTTACGAGGTTTTGATAATTAAAAGATAAATGAACATAAAATAAAATAAAGATACTTATGTAATTCATTGGTGGAAATTTTAGAAAAGCGTTTGTATATGCTTTGTTACTTCTGAACCTCTGCTTTCCTATTGTCTTCTTCCAATCATGCGTGCTCTCTTCTGTGGCAAGCTGTATGATCCTCTCGGATGAAAAATACCAGGTACGATCTCTGCACGGCTAATCAACTGTCGGATTTCTCATATCGGATGAAAAATACCAGGTACAGCTACCGCATGGCTAATCTTTTGTCGGTTCTCACTAGGGTCGGAATAGGACCCTTATCCTTTTGCACACTGTCACTGCGCCCAACATAGGCAAGTTTGAAGCTCGTCACAGTCATCCCTTCCCAGATCCTACTCGGAATACCACATACAAGGTTTAGACTTTCCGGGTCTCAGGAATGCTACCAATGGTTCTAGCCTATACGACGAAGATACTAATCTCACGGACTCGGTCCGTGTATTAGATACCCAAGAGAATATACTCCGGCTGTCGTCCAATGACTACGTTGAACATCATGTAGACCGCTTGTGGTTGTCAGGCACGCAGATCTTGGCTAAGCGATTAACGAAGATAGTGGGTGATTGTCACAGGTCACCCCTTCATTCTGACTTAACTGAATTAAGGGCGAGAGTATATCTTGGAGAAGAAGAAGGCATGAATTGAGAGAATAACAATAATATTTGCATTAATTCATGAAGAACAGCAGAGCTCCGCACCTTAATCTATGAGGTGTAGAAACTCCACCGTAAAAAATACATAAGAGAAAATAGTCTAGGCATGGTCGTGTGGCTAGCCTCCAAGTCCTAGGATGATAATATCATAATCCCTAATACAATAGTAAAAAGTGCAATTTATACTAAACTAGTTACTAGGGATTGCATAAAATGAGTAACTAAGTACAGATAGTGTAGAAATCCACTTTTGGGGTCCACTTGGTGTGTGCTTGGGCTGAGCAGTGAAGCTTTCATGTGCATAGGCCATCCTTGGAGTTAAACACCAGCTTGGGTACCAGTTTGGGCATTTAACTCCAGTTCTGGTGCCAGTTCTGGCATTTTACTCCAGAAAAGGGTCTTAGGTGGGCGTTTAGACGCCAGTTTGGGCCATCAAATCTCGGGCAAAGTATAGACTATTATATATTCTGGAAAGACCAAGATGTCTACGTTCGAACACAATTGAGAGCACGCCAATTGGGCTTCTGTAGCTCCAAAAAATCCACTTCGAATGTAGGAGGGTCAGAATCCAACAGCATCTGCAGTCCATTTTTAGCCTCTGAATCGGATTTTTGCTCAGGTCCCTCAATGTCAGCCAGAAAATACCTGAAATTATAGAAAAATACACAAACTCATAGTAAAGTCCAGAAATATTATTTTTGAACAAAAACTAATAAAAATATAAAAAAGTAACTAAAACATACTAAAAACTATGTAAAAACAGTGCCAAAAAGGGTATAAATTATCCGCTCATCAAAAGCCTTTGGTCTTCATCCAATTGGGTAATTATCTTGGGAAAGAAGTTACCCATAATTGGATCTCCTCGGAATCTTGGGAAAGGAATGAAGAGATCATGCTAGAATTGCTTTCTCATGTTAGACCGGATTGGGGTTTGGATGGATATTGTGACATTTAATCCTACCAACACTTTGATCTGGAAATACATGTGGTATAATCAGTGACCACACTTCATCTCTTCCTATGAGCAATTAAATCAAGGAATTGGGCAATTGTTCAAGCTTAGAGAGATTGGATTACCAAGGAATTGGGATCCAATCACTTAAGATTGCCAAGGAGATCAATGAATGCATTGATTGAGGAAGAGATGAGAATGAACTTGATCCGGAGAATGCAACAATTCCTAAGCCCAATGAATTCCCCATTTCTGATCTACCCATTCTCTTTATTTTCTGCTATTTACTTTCATGCTTAATCACCCCATTCCCATTTACTTTCCTGCACTTTAAGCTTCTGCACTTTAATTTCATTTGTTACTTTTAGTCATTTACATTCCATGCAATTTACTTTTCCCGCCATTTAATTTTCCACACTGCCAAATTCAAATTTGGTTCGTTCAACTAGAACACCCCTCCAACTAAAGTTGATCAACCAATCAATCCCTGTGGGATTCGACCTCACTCTATTGTGAGTTTTTACTTGACGACAAATTGGTATACTTGCCGAGGGAAAATTGTTGAGAGATAAGTTTCCGTGCATCAAGTTTATGGCACCGTTGCCAGGGATTGGTTTTGAATTGACAATGATTAAATTGGAGGATCACTAGATTGAACACTTTTCTTTTCTTTTGTTGTTTACTGTTCTTTTCTTTTTCACTTTCATTTATTTTTCCTTGTTCATTTAATTTCCAGCTCAACTAATCCACTAACCACACTAACTATTTGATTAATTGCTCTAACCAAAATTTTATTAACTCTGTGATTTCCATTTGCTGTTTGCCTTTTTTTTGCTTGCTGAGTGTATGACAGGTAGAAGAGGAGCTTCAACCTCTTTTGATAGTGAACCTGAGAGGACCCTCCTTAGATTGAGGACGGAAGCAAGAGGCAAAGAAGTAGTTAGAGAAGAAGAGTTGGAAGAAGACCAAGACATTGTTATGGAGGAAGAGGCTCACAATCATGCTGGAGAAGGTGCTGGTAACCATGCTCCACAAGAGAAGAGAGTATTAGGTTCCTACATAAATCCCAATCCTGGGAATTGTGGGAGCAGCATTCTGAAGCCACCCATCCGTGCCAACAATTTTAAACTCAAGCCACAACTCATCACATTGGTTCAAAACAATTGCTCTTTTGGAGGAAGTGCCCAAGAAGACCCCAACCAACATCTAACTACCTTCCTGAGGATATGTGATACAGTAAAGTCTAATGGTGTCCAAGCAGATACCTACAAGCTGCTGTTGTTTCCTTTTCCTCTCAGAGATAAGGTAGCGAAATGGCTAGAGTCATTTTCTAAGGAGAGCCTCACAACTTGGGAAGATGTGGTAAGCAAGTTCTAGGCTAGATTCTATCCTCCTCATAGAATCAATAGGCTGAGGGCTGAGGTCCAAACCTTTAGGCAACAAGACGGTGAAATACTCTATGAAGCATGGGAGAGATTTAAAGAGTTGACAAGAAAATGTCCACCTGACATGTTCAATGAGTGGGTTCAACTACACATCTTCTATGAAGGATTGTTCTATGACTCAAAGAAGGCTCTAGACCACTCTTTTGGAGGCTCTCTCAACAAGAAGAAAACCATAGAGGAGCCCATTGATGTCATTGAAACAGTAGCAGATAATTAGTATTTCTATGCCTCAGAGAGAAGCAACACTAGAGGAGTAATGGAGCTCAACCACATGGATGCCGTCTTAGCTCAAAACAAGTTGATCACCAAGCAATTGGATGATCTCACCAAGAGGATGGAGAAGAGTCAAGTTGTAGCTATCACCACTCAAGTACTACCAACTTCAGAAGGAGCAATTGCAGAGGAAGGAGGAGAATGGGAGGAAGCCAACTATGTTGGAAACTCAAGACAACCCGATGACCCTTACTCCAAGAATTACAACCCTGGGTGAAAAAACCACCCAAACTTTGGGTAGGGAAACCAACAAAACCAAGACCAGAGACCTCACAACTCCAACCACTATAACAACTCCACCTACCAACAACCTAACCAAAGATCATACCAAGCCCCACACAATAATTCTTTCCAACATCCATATATAGCACCAAATGGCCATTCTCAACCCCCAAACTCCAGTATGCCACCATCATAAGAGGATAGACTCTCTAGGATTGAATCCTTACTTAAAAACCTTTGCAAGGAAGTCCAAGATAACAAGACATTCAAGGAGGAAGTAAAATCTAACATGCAAAACCAAGGAGCTGCCATCATGAAACTAGAATCTCAAGTGGGATATTTATCTAAGCAAATTCCTAAACCAACTGACAGCTTCCCAAGTGATACTGAGAAAAATCCAAAAGGAGAGACAAAGAATGTGAGATGGGAAGAATGCAAGGCAATTACTCTTGCAAGGAAAGATATCTTGGAGGAAGGAGTTGACAAGCCATCAAGACAGATCCAAGAAGGCCCAAGGAAGAAGGTGGAAGAGAAAGAACAAGGGACAAACTCTGAACAAAGGAAAGAGCCAAGAAAGGAAGAGCCCCTGAAACCTTATGTGCCACAAGCACCATTCCCTCACAGACTCAAGGACAGTGAGAAAGAAAGGACATACACTATGTTCTTGGATGTATTGAAGTCTCTTCATATCAACATTCCTTTCCTCGAGACCCTCAAAGAGATGCTAACTTACATTAAATGCATGAAAGAGTTGCTAGCTAAAAAGAGCACCTTAAAAGGGGGACAAACAGTGGTAATGAATAAGGAATGTAGTGCCTTTATCCAGAAGAACTTACCTACAAAGAAGAAAGATCCACGAAGTTTTCACATACCTTGTGTTATAGGCAATACAACCATTGACCGAGAACTTTGCGACTTGGGGGCAAGTATAAATCTCATGCCCCTATCCCTCATGAAGAAGTTGCAGATTAATGAGTTGGAATCCACAGACATAATCCTTTAACTAGCTGATAAAACTCAGAAGCAAGCAGTAGGAATAGTGGAGAATGTATTAGTAAAAGTTGGGAAGTATTTTCTCCTCACGGACTTTGTTGTTCTTGAGAAGGAAGAAAGCTATCTCCATACGATCATTTTGGAGAGACCATTCTTAGCTACTGCCAGGGCACTCATAGATGTGGAGCAAGGCGAGTTGATACTAAGAATACATAATGAGCAACTCACCTTCCATGTCTTCAAACCAGCACATGATCTAGATCAAGAGAAGGACTGCATGAAGGTCAATTTTGGTGACACTAACATGAAAGAATCACCTAATGAACCCCCAGAGAATTTGAAGCCATGCTTGAAGGAGGAGAAAGAAGTAATAATGAAGTTACAGACTGAGGAAACCAAGGAGGAGCTAGTGACTTTACCCTCATTGGAGATGAGAGAGAAGGACCCTCCTAACACAAGTTTAGCTGAAGCATTGCTGGAAGGAGAGAAAAGAATGGAAAAGAAGATTCCAAGGAGGTGGAAAAATAAAAAGGTTCCCATAGAGGACTTCTCCCCAGGGAACAAGGTTATATCAATCCATTTTCCACTACTTCCACCTCATCTTCCTGCCATTCCATCTCAGTTACCTCCTGTGTATACAATCAGAAAGATTCTCTCCTTGGAGCATGTAGAAATCATCAAGGAAGCAAGTGGAGACATCTTCACTGTGCGAGGAGAGGACCTGAGGCACTACAACTCCCCCTGACAGAGGCAAACCCTCAAGCCAATGACGTTAAAAGAGCGCTTGTTGGGAGGCAACCCGACCAGAGGTAACACTCTCCTTTTTCTTTTAGATTGGTTCAATAAGGAAAGTTAAGTAGATGCCTCTGTGCAAGGAGCTAAATTTGGTGTTACACACCAAAATAATTCAAGGGTGAATGTGTGATCCTAAGTTTGGTGTTCCACCCTAGATTCCATAAAGAACACATTACACCCCTCAACATAACTACTCACTAGCTCCAAATAATCAGAGAAACTACTTAACAATTGAATAATTTTGAGTTCATGGTTTATTTTCTTAAAAGCACTTGAGGTTCCCTGCATGTATCCACTTTGTTGCATATAGAGGTAGGCAAGGAACTAAGTTTGGTGTTCTCACACCAACTCTAGTTCAAAAGTTTGCAAGTATACATGCATGCTAACCATTTTTTCAAGTGCTTGGGAGGAAGCAAGTTCCAATAAACTTTGCAGAGAGTCATTCAAGATCTTGGAGGAAATACACGCCATCAGCTAAGAAGAGAAAGAGGGACACAAAATCCAAGGATGGTGGTGACAGAGTGGAAACAATTGAGCTCCAAGAGGTTGTATTGTTACTCAACTGTGTCTACTTTAAAATTTCCAATTTGGAAGTCTGATTGCATCCCTACCTTAGAGTTAGTCTCTAGTTTAGTGTGTTGTTTTAACTTCTGTTATGTGTTTCTCTTTTATATTGTCATAAGTGTACTAGCCTTGGTGTGTGTGCTTTACTTTCACTTTGCTTGAATATATGCCTTGTCTCCCTTTTCAATTGAATAAAAGAAAATGTTTGGAAACATGAAGTGTGATTGTCCATGATTGGTAGGAAATAGAATAAGGATAAGTGGTGGTTTATGGTTGATTATTTAGCAAGCTCACTCATGAAAATAAAACGGTAGAATGTCCTCTATAGTATGAACTAGTTGCTATTTATAGAACCTTTGAAAATAACAAGCCCTGGAAGAAAGAAAAACAAGAAAGAAGAAAGGAAGAGCCAACGTTGGAGGCCAAGTTGGACCTCCAACGGCAGCCCCAACATTAGCAATCAAAAATGGAAGAAATAAAGAATAAGCTAGGCACCAATAGTTCAAACCTTGAGACACATGCCTGTGATTCTCTGTGCTAGGATCTGCTTGGATGAATAGGTTCTAAGGAGTGTTTTAAAACTTGGAAACTTGGGTTAACTAACCCGGGATTACCAACCAAAAGTCCACTATCAAGAGCAACCTAGTTACAAGGTATTTAGTGACCCAAAGAGGTGCTGGGTACCAAGGTCTCTAGGATGAAATTTGAACCAAGTGCCTGTAGTGTGTATGTGTTCAGGAGAGGCTTGAGTTAGTAGCTCCGAGGGGTGCTTCATCACCCAACACCTTCAGCCATCTGGATCAGGAGTGTTGACTGAAATCTTATCTAAAAATTTGCCTCAACACAGAGCACTGAGCTATAAGCAAAAGAATAAGTTTCTGAACAAAAAAAAGCAAACACCAAGGGTCATGAATAACAAGGATCATAGCAGCATCTTAGTTGAGACTTATAGGCACATCTCACACCTTGAAGTTAATAAGAGTTGAGCTGGAAATAAATCTTGCATGAAATCCCATGAACCAAGTTTAATTGCTTTCCAATAATGACTTATATCTCTCTTTGTTTTCATTCATCTTTCTCATGTTTTAGTACTTGCTTGGGGACAAGCAAGATTTAAGTTTGGTATTGTGATGCCAGGGCATCTTAGGTTAGTTTCACTAGCCTCTTTCTTTTGTTTTCATTAGGTTTTATGCACTTTCTTGAGCTATAAGTAAGTATTTGGATAAGAATTGCATGCATCCCTTGATTTAATCAAACTTGGTTATTTATGTGCTTTTCATGAGGTTTTTATGCCAATATTACTTGATGATTGAATGATGCAATTACCTTGTGAATTATAGCCAACTTTGATGCAAGTTTGTGTTTGATGATAGGTGAAAAGGAAGCCAAGGAAGGAAGAGCAATAAGCAACAAAGAGGGCCATGGAAAGAATCAAGAGGAAGCAACATTGGTGGCCAAAATTAGCTCACCAACGTTGCCTCAAACGTTGAGGGAAGAAGGAAGAGACCAATGTTGGAGCCAAAGTTGGTGCTCCAACGTTAGGTCCAACGTGCATGCTAAAAGGGGTGCAAAGTTGGAGCCAAAGTTGGCCTCCAACTTTGCCTCAAACGTTGGCCAAAGAAAGGTTCATAGTTGGAGCCAAAGTTGGACTCCAACTATGACTCAAACTATAAAAGAAGGCAACGTTTGAGCCCAAAGTTGGACCTCAAACTACCTCAAACGTTGAGTATAAAGAAGGTTCATAGTTGGAGCCAAAGTTGGACTCCAACTATGACCCCAACATAAATAAAGTGACCATAGTTGGAGCCAAAGTTGGACTCCAACTATGGGTCCAACGTTGAGGCTAAAAGAGTGCCAGCGTTGGAGGCAACGTTGGTGGTCCAATGTTCCCTCCAACGTACGCGATAAAATTCAAGGATTGGAGGTTGTGAAAATATGCAACGACGCATACGCGTGTATGACGCATATGCGTGGGTGTGTATTTCAGCCTATTGACACGCACGCATAGAGCACGCGTACGCGTGGATAGGCTAACGTTGGTGGTCCAACGTTGGGTCCAACGTTGAGTCCAACGTACGCGACAAAGTTCCAAGAAAAATTGTGAAACGACGCGTATGCGTGTAGCACGCGTACGCGAGGATGAGGAACTTTGACAATTGACGCGCACTTGTAAGGCACGCATATGCATGGATTAGCGACGTTGAACTCCAACTATAGGTCCAACGTTAAGCCCAACGTTGCGGTAAACGTGAGGGCCAACGCCCCAGCCTTGTTTGGCAATGTTTAACCCAACGTTGAGCCCAAACGTTGAACTACAATGTCAATATCATTCCAATACAGAAAGACACCAATACAAAGCGTGAACGTTGACTTTCAAACGTCTCCATGAACATCACTAAATGCCATTCTCAACTAGCTTCAACAAGGCAAAAGGGCCCTGTCCAAGTACTTGATGACTAAATAAAGAAAGTGTATAAATAGGATAGATCTTAAGTGAGAAAGGGGTTTACGGACGGAGTACTGTAACACTGCCAATTTACTTTCTCTTCATTTTTTAGTTCTGTTGCAATGTACTTTTGAATTTCACTTTCCATTCCTAGAGCTATGACCAACTAAACCCCTTTCATTGGGTTAGGGAGCTCTGTTGTAATTCAATGGATCAAAATTAGTTTTCATTCTCTTTTCTTTCTTTTCTCTTGATTTTGCTAGAAAGCATTCGGTCTTCATCCAATGGGGTAATTATCTTGGGAAAGAAGTTACCCATAACTAGATCTCCTCGGAACCTTGGAAAAGGAATGAGGAGATCATGCTAGAATTGTTTTCTTATGTTGGACCGTATTGGGGTTTGGATGGATATTGTGACATTTAATCCTACCAACACTTTGATTTGGAAATACATATGGTATAATCAGTGACCACACTTCATCTCTTCCCATGAGCAATTAAATCAAGGAATTGGGCAATTATTCAAGCTTAGAGAGATTGGATTACCAAGGAATTGGGATCCAATCACTTAAGATTGCCAAGGAGATCAATGAATGCATTGATTGAGGAAGAGATCAGAATAAACTTGATCCGGAGAATGCAACATCTCCTAAACCCAATGAATTCCCCATTTCTGATCTACCCATTCTCTTTATTTTCTGCTATTTACTTTCATGCTTAATCACCCCATTCCCATTTACTTTCCTGCACTTTAAGCTTCTGCACTTTAATTTCCTTTGTTACTTTTAGTCATTTACATTCCATGAAATTTACTTTTCCCGCCACTTAATTTTCCGCACTGCAAATTCAAATATGCTTCATTCAACTAGAACACCCCTCCAATTAAAGTTGATCAACCATGCAATCCTTGTGGGATTCAACCTCACTCTATTGTGAGTTTTTACTTGACGACAATTCGGTATACTTGCCGAGAGAAAATTGTTGAGAGACAAGTTTTCGTGCATCAGTTATCAATCATAATTGCACCCCATGGATATAGTGTTTGGCTCACTCTTGCAGCAAAGGATCTCCTTTGCTAGGTATATAGTGCCCTGCACACTCTCACTATCCAACAGATCATTATCCTTTTCCAGGTTCTCATCATCAACATCATCAATCCTCAAGTTCCTCAAATCAGTTTTTTTTTTAAGAATCAAAACCCATTTCCTTGGTAACATTTTTCGAAACTCCAAACAACTTCAAAATCATATCAAATGTAAATCTCTTCCAGAAGTCATCAAAATCATTCATTTTAAATCAAGATTTAGTAATGAGATTTCACAGCAGAGTCTCAAAAATTTAGGGGGAGAACAACCTATTTAAATTCCTTAAAAATTTATTGGAAACTCTTAAAATCATAGCTTCTTGGTTTGAGTAAATAGAAACAAAATTTACTATAAAATCGAATCATATAAAGTCACAAGTCTTAAACCTAATTCAAAACCAATTCACTTGAAACGAAACCAATACATTTAAATCAAAATCACTTTCAGGTTCACCCTTAAAAACCAATTCTCTGACTTCTTCCAGAACGTCACAAATGCAATTATTCACTCAAAGTCCAATTTCCTTTAAATAATTCAATTTAATCTATTATTCATTATTTTCTTAAATAATTCGAGTAAAATAATATAATCCTTAAATTCTTAATTTTCTAAATAACGTTTCAAATAAAGTCTCAGATTTTACAGAAATTTCGGCAGCACCTCCCTTAAAACTTGGACTTTGCCACCCGTTTTGGGTCCTAACCAAAGCATTCCGCAACCCTTTCCAACTGGTTCAGGACCAAATCAGTTCAAAATCAAGCTGATTCTAATAATTCATATCTTAAGGAAATCGATTCAAAATCAAATCATTTTCTATGAATCAAGCTCATTTTTGAAACTTTAAAGAAATAATTGAGCAACGACCAGTTTAGCAAAATCAGTCAATAATTAAATCAAGCAACAATCATATTCATCCAACATATCCAGATAATACATAAGACTTATACAATCACTAAAAAGTGTAATTCTCTTATCAATATCCATTTATAACAATTCCAAATTATAGAATTGAGTTTTTAGAAAAAGCCCCTACTTCGACTGTCGAAACTCGAAGTCACAACTCGTTTTCTCTCGGCCCGCAACTGTGGTAGCTGCAACCCCAGCTCTAAACCACTTTCTCAACAACAACAACGAATTCAATCGCAACATATAATAATCAGTACTTGACTCTACGTTACCAAAACTTCAGACTTTAAAACGAAAAATAACAGAATACTAATGCAAGGATTTTCAAAACATAAACACTTACTGTAATGACAAAATGAAGAAACCAAAACCCCGAATCGACCCGACACTAAATCCGACAACTATCTCGAGTGACAGCGGCAACCAAAAGCTCCGGTGACCGTGACAGCAACAACCGCACCGTGACGATAAAAACCCAGGAACATAAAAGAACGAAAAACCAAACTCAAAAACCTTACCGGCGGTAGATCTCAACGGCGGCACCGGCGTTTCTCAGTGGCAGAGGCTCGGCCACGGCAG
>NC_029788.2:61983191-62137703 GCF_000816755.2 Arachis ipaensis
CAACAACTCCCTCTCGCACGTCCTCTTCCCTCCCTCATTCGGTGACGGCGATAGGAGGCACGACGACGGCGACGCGGTGGTGGTGCTGACTTCCTTCAGTGACGATGGCTCGGATAGCAGCAGCGGTGCGAATCCTGCTCCCTCTTCAAATCTCTCTGTCCGATCCCCCTCTCTCCTCCTCTGGCGTGGGTGGCTGGTGCGGTGGCAAGCTAGGCGGTGATGAGGCACAGCTGGCGATAAGGCTTGGTGGATTCGGTGGATCAGTGGGGGCGGCAGTGGTAGGAGGCACGACGTCTTTCTCTCTTCTCCCTTTCGTTGTTCGACAGCCCTCTGGGTGCTCCACGATGTTGTGGTGGCAGTGACGCCCGCTGGTGCTATCCACCCCTCCTTCCTCCTCTCCTTCTCTTCCCAGCTTCCCTTTCTCCATTCTCCCTCTCTTCCTCTGCTGGTGGCTGCGTGTGTGTTTCAAGTTTGGGGGGAAGAAGTGGTTGCTGATGGGGTGGTAGCTAGGAAGAGAAATTAGGGTTATAGTTGTGTGTGTTGAGTTTTAGGGTTGTGGTAAAATTAGGTATAAGGGTATTTTGGTAATTTCAAAATAAATTTATTTTAATCCAACAATAATTAGGTATAAAAATACTATTTGTTCATCACTTTTACAATTTATTTTCATTTAAAAGCTCAAACCTAAGAATTAGAGATAATATAATTAATTTTCTTTATTTCCCAAAACTTAAGTATTAAATTATAAAATATTAATTATTTAACCCAAATCATATAAAATTTTTATTATACCATAACTACTAACTTTATAATTTAAATATACAAACTAATTCAATAATTATAAAATTGAATAAGAATCTTAATTGATTTCAAATTCAATTAATCAAAACTTGCTTTAAATATTCCTTAATAAAGTAATTTCTGAAATTAAAGCTACGAATAAATAATTGAATTTAAAGTTAGTTTATAATAAACCCAATAGGCTTTATGCTCAATCTCCACCAGAAGGTGGCATGCCTTACCATAGACGATCCGGAAGGGACTCATCCCCAACGGAGTCTGGTAGGCCGTCCTATATGCTCAAGGTGCATCTCCTAACCGGAGGCTCCAATCCTTTCTTTATGGATTTATCACTTTCTCTAAAATTCTCTTAATTTCCCGGTTGGACACTTCCGCTTGTCCATTGGTTTGTGGGTGATAAGCAGTGGCCACCTTATGCAATATCCCATAGTGCTTGAGCAGTGCCTCTACTTTCCTATTACAAAAGTGGGATCCTTGGTCACTCACGATTGCTCGTGGCGACCCATAACAGCATACAATGTTATTTCCGATAAAAGAAATGAAGGTATTGGCGTCGTCAAGGCCGATAGGTATTTGCTTCTACCTACTTTGACACGTAGTCAACCGCTAACAGAATATATAGATACCCACTTGAGTTGGGAAACGGTCCCATAAAGTCAATGCCCCAAACATCAAATATCTCACAGAACAACATAGGTTACTGAGGCATCTCATCCCTTTGGGACGTATTTCCCGACTTCTGGCATTGGTGGCACGACACACAGAACCGGTTAGCATCCTTGAATAAGGTTGGCCACCAGAATTCCCAATCCAACACCTTTTTAGCTGTCCGTTGTGGGCCAAAGTGGCCACCACATTCGGACGAATGGCAAGCTTCAAGAATGGGTTGGATTTCAGATTCTGGGATGCATCTTCGAATTACTTGGTCTACTCCCCTCTTCCACAAGTGGGGGTCATCCCAAATGTAATATTTGGAATCACTCCTCAACTTGTCTCTTTGGTGTTTAGAAAAGTTAGGAGGAAAGATTTTTGCAACCAAGTAGTTCGCCATTAGGGCAAGCCAAGGAAAGCTATCCGACACAGCATGCAAACTATCCAATGGGAATGAGTCATCGATCGGAAATGGGTCAAATTTTAAATTCTCAAGGCGGCTTAAATGATCCGCAACCAAGTTTTAAGACGCACTCCGGTCCCTAATCTCAATGTTGAATTCTTGCAAAAGTAAGATCCAATGTATGAGTCTAGGTTTTGACTCATTCTTTGTCAATAAGTACTTCAAAGCTACATGATCCGTGTATACCATTATCTTGGACCCTAGCAAATAAGATCTGAATTTATCTAAAGCATGAACAATAGCTAGGAGTTCCTTTTCTGTAGTGGTATAGTTGGATTGTGCTGCATCCAATGTTTTAGAAGAGTAAGCAATGACATAAGGAAGTTTACCATCGCGCTGTGCAAGCGCGGCACATACAGCATGGTTTGACGCATCGCACATTATCTCGAACGGTAGCGTCCAGTTGGGGCCTCGCACTATCGATGCTGTGGTAAGAACTCTCCTTAACTCTTTAAACGCATTCACACATGCACTGTCCAACTCAAAGTCCACATCTTTTTAGAGGAGGCGCGACAATGACAAAGCAATCTTGCTGAAATCCTTAATAAAGCGCCTGTAAAATCCTGCATGTCCCAAAAACGAGCGGACCTCCCTCACAGATGAGGGGTAAGGTAAAGTGGTGATAACATCAACCTTGGCCGGGTCTACAGAAATGGCTTCATGAGATACTACATGTCCTAACACTATACCTTGTCTTACCATAAAGTGACATTTTTCAAAGTTCAAGACAAGGTTAGTGTTAACACATCTAGCTAAGACTTTGGCCAAGTTCTCTAAGCAACAATCAAATGAATTTTCATAAACATTGAAGTCATCCATAAAGACTTCCAGACAATTCTCCATTAGATTGGAAAAGACACTTGTCATACACTGCTGAAAAGTAGTAGGTGCATTACATAGTCCAAATGGCATCCTTTTGTAGGCAAAGGTGCCAAAAGGACAAGTGAATGTGGTCTTTTCCTGATCCTCAGGGGCAATGTGAACCTGGAAGTAACTAGTGAATCCATCAAGAAAGCAATAATGGGATTTACCTGCCAAACGGTCCAACATCTGGTCGATAAAGGGAAAAGGGTAGTGGTCCTTCCTTGTAGCGGTGTTCAATCTTCTATAATTGATGCACACTCGCCACGCATTTTGTACTCTCTTGGTGACCACTTCACCATCATCCTTTTTAACCGCAGTGATGCCCAATTTCTTGGAAACAACCTGAACCGGGCTCACCCACTCACTGTGAGAAATTGGGTATATGATACCCGCATCAAGTAGCCTAGTAACCTCCTTCTTTACCACATCAAGGATGGTTGGGTTGAGCCTCCTTTGCAGTTGTCTAACCGGCCGAGCTCCCTCTTGGAGAAATATACGATGCATGCACTTATGGGGGTCAATCCTCACAATATCGGCTAGGCTCCAACTAATTGCCTTCTTGTGCTTTCTTAGAACATCTAGGAGCTTCCCTTCTTCTTCACTAGAAAGCTTACTAGCAATAATGACCGGAAACCTTTGGTTGTCCTCTAAGAAAGCATACTTCAAATGAGACGGAAGAGGCTTCAGTTCACTCTTTACCTCAAGCTGAGGTTCCTTTTCATCAAGCTCACGGAGTTCATTCTCAACAACTTTCTCTTGTTCATCCTCTTGGTCATCCGTCTCTGCAATAATAGGATAGCATAACTTGTTGTGGTCTTCTTTTCGCACTTCCGCTACCACTTCATCGATTACGTCACATCGGAGAACAGAATGCTCTTCAGGAGGATGCTTCATGGCTTTTTCCAAATTGAACTTGATAGTCTTGTCTCCGACCTCAAAGGAATATGTGCCGGTGAAGGCATCTTTAGGAGGAAGGGTCTACCAAGTAGAACGGAGGAGGAGCTTCTATTTTCTGTTGGGGGCATTTCAAGGATGTAAAAGTCAACCGAAAAGACTAAGTCCTTGATTACCACAAGTACATCTTCTGCTATTCCCATCACAGTGGTCACACTTTTATCGGCTAAGGCAAACTTCGCTGCCGACTTCTTTAATGGAGCTAAATTCAGCCGCACAAAGATAGAAAGCGGCATGATGCTTACGCAAGCCCCTAGATCACACATACAGTCATGAAAAGTGCACCCACCAATACGACAAGACTCTAAATAAGGCCCAGGGTCACCATATTTTTCGGAATAGGCTCCATCAAGGGAGAAATTGAACTACCCAAGGATAATGTCTCCAACTCTCATATCCTATCCTTGTGTGTACACAAGTCTTTCAAAAATTTTGCATACTTCGGAATTTGTTGGATAGCATCAAGAAGTGGTATGGTTACCTCAACTTTCTTGAACACTTGAAGCATGTTTAAATTGAATTTCGGAGTCTTCTTTGCTTTCTTCACCATGGAAAGGAATGGGATAGGAATGGACTCATCCACTATAGCTTTTCTCTTGGGTTCCTTAAGGCTTACTCCTTCTTCCTCATGCCTTTTGTCTACCTCTTCTTCTTCATGCGGAGCTTCAACGACCAGTTCTTCCTTATGAATGTCTTCCATAACCCTAGGATGTATCTCCTCCAATGTAGTCTCCGACCATAGAGTGATGGCGTTGAGACCGCCCTTGGGGTTTAGAAGGGGTTGGGATGGAAGGTTAGAAGAGCTTGAGGGTTGGTTGGAGTTGGTGTTGGAGGAGGACATGAACATCTTTGAAATTATGTCGGTGAGATTGGCCAATTGAGCGCCCAAGGCATCGAATTGAGCCTTGTTACTCTCATCGCGTTTCTCCATAGCGGCTCTAAGCTCATCAACTTGATTGGTGGAAGATGAGGAGGTTTGGTTGGATTGTTGTCTATGGTGTGGTTCTTGGTATTTGGTGTAGTTGTTTTGGTTTTGGTTGGTGTGATTTTGGTTGGCTTGGTGGTTGGTGTTGTTATGGTGCTATTGAGATGAAGATTGGTTGTTGTAGTGATGAAAAGACGAGTTATTCCATCTTTGGTTTTGATTGCTCCCTTGTACGTTATCCCTCCACCCTTGATTTTGATTACTACTATGAGGGTAGTTGTTTTGGCCTTGAGAAGGATAGGGCAGACGGTTGTTGTAATTCACATTGGCCACGGCAAGGGCATGCTCCTCTTGAATTTGATGACATTGATCGGTGTAATGTGTGGTGCTAGAGCACAAACCACAAATTCTAGGAGGGCCTTCAAGTTGAGCAACTTGGGGTAGAGCTTGGATGGCTTGGATGGAGTAGTATTCCTTTTGATCTTTTTGTATTTACGTGAGGATAGTGGTCATATCCCCAAGCGCTTTGGTTAAGCTTGCTTCGGAAGGGGATGGTTTTACCACACCCTTGAGAGGATTACTTCTCACCCTTACATGTTGTGTAGCCTCGGCAACATCATTTATCAATTTCCAAGCTTCTCCCTCTGTCTTATTTTTTGAAAGGGAACCACCACTAGAAGCAGTGAGCAATCTTCTATCTTCCGCACAAAGACCTCCGGTGAAGTAACCAATGAGCAAGTGAGTGTTCAATCCATGGTGTGGACAAGATTCTAATAGCCTCTTGAACCGAGTCCAATACTCATACAAACTCTCTTGATCCTTTTGCATTATACCCGAGATCTCCTTCTGGATGTAGTAGGTCTTCTCCGGTGGAAAGAATTTGTCTAGAAACTCTCTTCTCAAGAAATCCCAATTGGTCACAATCTCATCCAGTTGTGAATAAAACCATGTTTTTGCTTGCCCTTCAAGAGAGAAAGGAAAGGCAAAAACCATAATAGCCAACTCATCGGCTCCATGCCTTCGAGCCGTAGAACAAGCAACTTGAAAATCCCTTAGATGTCGGATGGGGTGATGAGCGGATGATTTATACGCTTTTTGGCATTGTTTTTAGTATGTTTTTAGTAGGATCTAGTTACTTTTAGGGACGTTTTCATTAGTTTTTATGTTAAATTCACATTTCTGGACTTTACTATGAGTTTGTGTGTTTTTCTGTGATTTCAGGTATTTTCTGGCTGAAATTGAGGGACTTGAGCAAAAATCAGATTCAGAGGTTGAAGAAGGACTGCTGATGTTGTTGGATTCTAACCTCCCTGCACTCAAAGTAGATTTTCTAGGGCTACAGAACTCAAATTGGTGCGCTTCCAATTGCGTTGGAAAGTAGACATCCAGGGCTTTCCATCAATATATAATAGTGCATACTTTGGCCGAGTTTAGACGACGCAAAAGGGTGTTGAACGCCAGTTCTACGCTGCAGTCTGGAGTTAAACGCCAGAAACACGTCACGAACCAGAGTTGAACGCTAAAAACATGTTACAAACTGGTGTTCAACTCCAAGAATGACCTCTCCACGTGTAAACTTCAAGCTCAGCCCAGCCACACACCAAGTGGGCCCCAGAAGTGGATTTATGCATCAATTACTTACTTCTGTAAACACTAGTAGCTAGTTTAGTATAAATAGGACTTTTTACTATTGTATTAGACATCTTGGGACGTATAGTTCTTAGACTTTCATGGGGGCTGGCCATTCGGCCATGCCTGGACCATTATCACTTATGTATTTTCAAACGGTAGAGTTTCTGCACTCCATAGATTAAGGTGTGGAGCTCTGCTGTTCCTCATGATTTAATGCAAAGTACTACTGTTTTTTCTATTCAACTCAACTTATTCCGCTTCTAAGATATTCATTCGCACTTCAACATGAACGTGATGATCGTGACAGTCATCATCATTCCCTATGAACGCGTGCCTGACAACCACTTCCGTTCTACCTTCGATTGAATGGATATCTCTTGGATATCTAATACAAGGGACCGAGTCCGAGTTATTAATATCTTCGTGGTATAAGTTAGAACCCATGGATGGCCATTCCTGAGATCCGGAAAGTCTAAACCTTGTCTGTGGTATTCCGAGTAGGATCTGGGAGCTAGCCTGAACTCTTGGGATAAGCTGGTCACGGCTTTCTTAGCCAAGTTTTTTCCTCCTCAAAAGCTGAGCAAGCTTAGAGCTGATGTTCAAACCTTCAGACAAAAAGATGGTGAATTCCTCTATGAAGCTTGGGAAAGATACAAACAGTTGACCAAAAAGTGTCCTTCTGACATGCTTTCAGAATGGACCATCCTGGATATATTCTATGATGGTCTGTCTGAATTAGCTAAGATGTCATTGGATACTTCAGCAGGTGGATCCATTCACCTAAAGAAAATGCCTACAGAAGCTCAAGAACTCATCGACATGGTTGCTAATAACCAGTTCATGTACACTTCTGAGAGGAATCCTGTGGGTAATGGGACGCCTCAGAAGAAGGGAGTTCTTGAAATTGATACTCTGAATGCCATATTGGCTCAGAACAAAATATTGACTCAGCAAGTCAATATGATTTCTCAGAGTCTGAATGGAATGCAAGCTGCATCCAACAGTACTCAGGAGGCATCTTCTGAAGAAGAAGCTTATGATCCTGAGAACCTGCAATAGTAGAGGTGAATTACATGGGTGAACCTTATGGAAACACTTATAATCCCTCATGGAGAAATCACCCAAATCTCTCATGGAAGGATCAACAAAAACCTCAACAAGGCTTTAATAATGGTGGAAGAAATAGGTTTAACAATAGTAAACCTTTTCCATCATCCACTCAGCAACAGGCAAAAAACTCTGAACAAAATACCTCTAATTTAGCAAACTTAGTCTCTGATCTATCTAAGGCCACTGTAAGTTTCATGAATGAAACAAGGTCCTCCATTAGAAATTTGGAGGCACAAGTGGACCAGCTGAGTAAAAGGATCACTGAAATCCCTCCTAGTACTCTCCCAAGCAGTACAGAAGAAAATCCAAAAAGAGAGTGCAAGGCCATTGATATAACCATCATGGCCGAATCCAAAGAGGAAGGGGAGGACGTGAATCCTAAGGAGGAAGACCTCTTGGGACGTCCAGTGATCAATAAGAAGTTTCCCTTTTAGGAACCAAAGGAATCTGAGGCTGATCTAGAGACTATAGAGATTCCATTGAACCTCCTTATGCCATTCATGAGCTCTGAAGAGTACTCCTTTTCTGAAGAGAATGAAGATGTTACTGAAGAGCAAGTTTCCAAGTTCCTTGGTGCAATGATGAAGCTGAATGCCAATTTATTTGGTAATGAGACTTGGGAAGATGAACCTCCCCTGTTCACCAATGAACTAAATGTATTGGATCAACTGAGATTGCCTCAGAAGAAACAGGATCCTGGAAAGTTCCTAATACCTTGTACCATAGGCACCATGACCTTTGAGAAGGCTCTATGTGACCTGGGGTCAGGAATAAACCTCATGCCACTCTCTGTAATAGAGAAATTGGGAATCTTTGAGGTGCAAGCTGCTAGAATCTCATTGGAGATGGCAGACAATTCCAGAAAACAGACTTATGGACAAGTAGAGGACATGTTAGTAAAGGTTGAAGGCCTTTACATCCCTACTGATTTTATAATCCTAGATACTGGGAAGGATGAGGATGAATCCATTATCCTTGGAAGACTCTTCCTCGCCACAGCAAGAGCTGTGATTGATGTTGACAGAGGTGAACTAGTCCTTCAATTGAGTGAGGACCCCCTTGTGTTTAAAACTCAAGGACATTCTTCTGTAAACATGGAAAAGAGGCACAGTAATCTTCTCTCAAAACAGAGTCAACCAGAGCCCCCACAGTCAAACTCTAAGTTTGGTGTTGGGAGGCCACAACCAAACTCTAAGTTTGGTGTTAAACTCCCATATCCAAACTCTAAGTTTGGTGTTGGGAAGTCTCAACAATGCGCTGAACATCTGTGAGGCTCCATGAGAGCCCACTGTCAAGCTATTGACATTAAAGAAGCGCTTGTTGGGAGGCAACCCAATTTTTATTTAATTATATTTTTTATTAGTTATATGTCTTCATAGGTTCATGATCATGTGGAGTCACAAAAACAATTGAAAAAATTGAAGAAAAATCAAAAACAGCATAAAAAAATAGCACACCCTAGAGGAGGAGTTCACTGGCGTTCAAACGCCAGTAAGAAGCATCTGGCTGGCGTTCAACGCCAGAACAGAGCATGGATCTGGCGTTGAACGCCAGAAACAAGCATAGAACTGGCGTTCAACGCCAGAAACATGCTGCATCTGGGCGTTGAACGCCCAGAACAAGCATCAGTTCGGCGTTTAAACGCCAGAATTGCATGCAAAGGCATTTTACATGCCTAATTGGTGCAGGGATGTAAATCCTTGACACCTCAAGATCTGTGAACCTCTCAGGATCTGTGGATCCCATAGGATCCCCACCTTCCCTCCTCATAATCCTAGTTCTTCCACATCTTCTTCTTCTACTATTCTTTCTTCTTTTGCTCGAGGGCGAGCAACATTCTAAGTTTGGTGTGGTAAAAGCATAGCTTTTTTTTTGTTTTTCCATAACCATTGATGGCACCTAAGGCCAGAGAAACCTCTAGAAAGAGGAAAGGGAAGACAAAAGCTTCCACCTCCAAGTCATAGGAGATGGAGAGATTTATCTCAAGGGTCTATAGCTCAGTGGTAGAACATTTGACTGCAAATTAAGAGATCCCTGAGAAACCTCAGGGGATACATTTCCCTCCACACAATTATTGGGAGCAACTAAGGGTGGAACATCAAGAGCACTCCATCATCCTTCATGAAATTAGAGAAGATCAAAGAGCAATGAGGGAGGAGCAACAAAGACAAGGAAGAGACATAGAAGAGCTCAAGGACATCATTGGTTCCTCATGAAGGAAACGCCACCATCACTAAGGTGGACTCATTCCTTGCTCTTAAATTTTCTATTTTTCGTTTTCTTATGTTAAATGTTTATCTATGTTTGTGTCTTTATTACATGATCATTAGTGTCTAAGTGTCTATGCCTTAAAGTAGTGAATATGAATCCATCACCTCTTTTAAATGAAAACTGTTTTAATTCAAAAGAACAAGAAGTACATGAGTTTTGAATTTATCCTTGAACTTAGTTTAATTATATTGATGTGGTGACAATGCTTCTTGTTTTCTGAATGAATGCCTGAACAGTGCATATGTCTTTTGAAGTTGTTGTTTAAGAATGTTAAATATGTTGGCTCTTGAAAGAATGATGACAAGGAGACATGTTATTTGATAATCTGAAAAATCATAAAAATGATTCTTGAAGCAAGAAAAAGCAGTGAATACAAAGCTTGCAGAAAAAAAAGAGAAAAAAAAATAGAAAAAGAAAAAGCAAGTAGAAAAAGTCAAAAGCTCTTAAAACCAAAAGGCAAGAGCAAAAAGCCAATAGCCCTTAAAACCAAAAGGCAAGGGTAAATAAGAAAAATCAGATTCAGAGGTTGAAGAAGGACTGCTGATGCTGTTGGATTCTGACCTCCCTGCACTCAAAGTGGATTTTCGGGAGCTACAGAACTCAAAATGGCGCGCTTCTAATTGCGTTGGAAAGTAGACATCCAGGGCTTTCCAGAAATATATAATAGTCCATACTTTGGCCGAGTTTAGACGACGCAAAAGGGCGTTGAACGCCAGTTCTACGCTGCAGTCTGGAGTTAAACGCCAGAAACACGTCACGAACCAGAGTTGAACGCCAAAAACACGTTACAAACTGGCGTTCAACTCCAAGAATGACCTCTCCACGTATAAACTTCACGCTCAGCCCAAGCACACACCAAGTAGGCCCCGGAAGTGGATTTATGCATCAATTACTTACTTCTGTAAACCCTAGTAGCTAGTTTAATATAAATAGGACTTTTTACTATTGTATTAGACATCTTGGGATGTATAGTTCTTAGAATTTCATGAGGGCTGGCTATTCGGCCATTCCTGGATCATTATCACTTATGTATTTTCAAACAGTAGAGTTTCCGCACTCCATAGATTAAGGTGTGGAGCTCTGCTGTTCCTCATGATTTAATGCAAAGTACTACTGTTTTTTCTATTCAACTCAACTTATTCCGCTTCTAAGATATTCATTCGCACTTCAACATGAAGGTGATGATCGTGACAGTCATCATCATTCCCTATGAATGCGTGCTTAACAACCACTTCCGTTCTACCTTCGATTGAATGGATATCTCTTGGATATCTAATACAGGGGACCGAGTCCGAGTTATTAATATCTTCGTGGTATAAGTTAGAACCCATGGATGGCCATTCCTGAGATCCGGAAAGTCTAAACCTTTTCTGTGGTATTCCGAGTAGGATCTGGGAAGGGATGGCTGTGACGAACTTCAAACTCACGAGTGCTGGGGGTAGTGACAGATGCAAAAGGAGGGTGAATCCTATTCCAGTATGATCGAGAACCTCAGATGATTAGCCGTACCGTGACAGAGCATTTGGACCTTTTTCACAAGAGGATGGGATGTAGCCATTGACAACGGTGATGCCCTTATAGAAAGCTTGCCATGGAAAGGAGTAGGACTGATTGGATGAAGACAGCAGGAAAGCAGAAGTTCAGAAGAACGAAAGCATCTCTATACGCTTATCTAAAATTCTCACCAATGAATTACATAAGTATTCCTATCTTTATTTTCTGTTTATTTATTACTATTATTCGAAAACTTTATAACCATTTGATATCCGCCTGATTGAGATTTACAAGATGACCATAGCTTGCTTCATACCAACAATCTTCGTGGGATCGACCCTTACTCACGTAAGGTTTTATTACTTGGACGACCCAGTGCACTTGCTGGTTAGTTGTGCAAAGTTGTGAAGTTATGTCTGGACCATGGTATTGTGCACCAGTTTTTGGAGCCTTTTCCAGGGAGAGAACGAACAATAATTTTACAACCTCAGAGTAACAATTTCGGTCTTGACCCGACAACCCATGATACTTAGGAAGTAGATTTATCAGGTTACTCTTCAACTCAAAGTTTGGATCAAGGTTGGGATACCTCACTTGCAAAGGTTGAAGTATGATATCCGGAGCCCCTTACTCATGCAAAGTGATCCGTCGTGGCTCTTCCATGTATGGTTCACCTATGGGATGCAAAGATGTATTAGTAGTGCCAACAGAAGAATAGGAAGTAGCGGATTTCAAGTCACTCTCGGTACCGTCTAGTGATTCGGTATGTTCCTCAAGAGAGGCTGAAGTACTAGCTGTATAGTCCAACCACCGTCTAGCTTGCCGAGTGTGTAACAAGGTTCTTTCAATCTCAGGGTCAAACTCGGCTAAGCTAGAATTCGGTTGAGACCGAGTCATCAAACTTGGGAGTCATAGCACATGCACAAAAAAAAATCTAAACTATAGCTAAGTATTGAAAGCAAGTAAACTATCTACAATATTCATATATTCACATATTCACATAACCAATATCAAGGCATATGTTGCAACCATTTCCCGATAATGGCGCCAAAAATTTGATAGGGCGAGGGTTATTGTCGGTCTAGAATCTCTCTTAATAGAAATAGAACTTCGTTGTAAGTATAATTCCAAACTAACAAATAACTCTCGATCAAATTTCGAAGGAATTGGTTGTCACAAGTTCAACCCCAATAAAAGTAACCGAAGTATTCAAACCTCGGGTCGTCTCACAAGGAATGGGCAAACATGTGCATCAACATTGGTTAGAATTCTGGGGTTGCAAGTCATGAGCAAGAAATTAAACTAAGAATCCTAACAAGCAAGTAATCTTGAAGTGCAAGAAACTAATTCAAGTGACTAAAGCAAGATGTGAACAATTCCAAACTAATAAGATAACATCCAATATAATTCCACTCTAAAACTAAACAAATCACTATAACTAAGACAAAGCAATTAGGTTTTTTTTGGGTTTTCAAATATGAATAATAAAAGCAACTCTTGGCTAGACATGGGAATTGGGGTCACCATCCTTGTCTAATAACCATATCTTGACAATTATGAGGAACCAAACTCATTAAGTTTACTTCTATACTTGAAGTATATTAAATAGTTTAGTCAACATCAACCCATAAGGTCCAACCTAGCTACTAATTGACTTAGTAGTGGGCTAGTGTCAATGGTTATCAAATTGACCACTAAGGGTTCCCAAATCATCAAATCCATTAGACTCAATAACTCAATTTTACCCAATCCCCTTAGCCTAGGCCAAGAGTAAAGAGAACTACTCCATGATCAAAGGAAACATTTCATCAAACACATGGTAAGCATTACTAAAAGACATACTCAAATTGCAATTAAATTGAAATTAACAAGTACCCACTAACAATTATTAATTTAAATTCATTCAAACAACATAATTAATCATGAAGATCATCAATGTAACATTAACAATTCAAGATCCATAAGATTCACAAAATGGGTAGAAAATGACAGGTGACAAGAAAACATAAATCTAACACAAGATTTAAACAAAATTATACTAAGGAAATCAAATTAAGCAATGAAAACTAGTAATTAACAAGATCCAATTCAGAATTCAACAAGCAAAGATCAAATCAAACTAGATCTAGAGAGGAACAAGGGTTTCTCTCTCTAGAAGAACAAAAACCAAAAACTAGCTAAAAATTGTATCTAAGTGTGCATGAATGATCCCCCATTTCCCCTAGTATCCTTGGGTCTTTTCCATGCAGAACCAGCTTGAATTTGGGCCTCTTGAGCCTCAGAAATCACCAGG
Source organism: Arachis ipaensis (assembly GCF_000816755.2). Classification (NCBI taxonomy): domain Eukaryota; kingdom Viridiplantae; phylum Streptophyta; class Magnoliopsida; order Fabales; family Fabaceae; genus Arachis; species Arachis ipaensis. Next base: position 61,996,650 of record NC_029788.2, read on the forward strand.
CATGATTTTCTTTAATGAGGTCATGTGCAGCTTGTCGCGCGTATGCGCCATGCACGCGTGCGCGCTGATTGATTTTGTGTTCCACGCAGCGCGTCATGTATGCGTGCGCGCCAGTGTGGATTTCTCTAATCCGCGCGGATGTGCAAATCTTCACGTGCCGCTTCCAGCTGTCCACATCCATGTGTGCGCGCGAGGTGCGTGCGCGCCCATGCTGAAATTCCCAAAATCTAAATCTTCATGTTCCTTCCTCTTGTGCATGCTTTCTTTCTCTCTTCTAGGCCATTCTTGCCCTATAAATTCTGAAATCACTCAACAAACATGTCACGGCATCGAATGGTAATAAAAGAGGATCAAAATATAGCAATTCTAAGGCAAAAAAAGCATGTTTTCCATCATGAAGTAATATTAGGAAGAGAACACAAAACCATGCAATTCTTGTGAATAAGTGTGAAAATATTGACAAAATCCCTCCAAATTCTACACAATATAAACCACAAAATTGGGGTTTATTAGGAAGCTCAAGCACTAGAGGTGTTACCGACAGTGGAGGAAGTAAAGGAGGTAGTATGGGATTGTGAATCATCTAAGGCTCCGGGTAGCGATGGATATAACATGAATTATATAAAAAGTTGTTGGAAGGAGATTGGAGTGGAATTCACTAAAGCTGTGATGAGCTTCTTCGAGACAGAGAGACTACCAACAAACTCCAATATTACTTGGGTAGCATTGGCTCCAAAGTTTGTGGGTGTGAAGGAGATAAAGGACCTTAGACCAATCAGTATGGTTGGTTGCGTTTACAAGGTCATATCAAAAGTGTTGACAAGAAGAATGAGAACCGTAATGCCAGGATTAGTTGGAGAATCACAGAGTGCATTTGTCAAAGGCAGGCGAATACATGATGGAGCGTTAATTGCCTGTGAAACTATACAGTGGCTAAAAATGAAGAAAAAGGCATCATCTATCATCAAATTGGACCTCCAGAAAGCTTATGATAGAGTCAAATGGAATTTCGTTGATATTGTGCTAGAAAAGATGGGGTTCGGTAGAAGATGGAGGGCATGGATTACAAAGTGCATTAGATCAGCTTCTATATCTATAATGGTTAAAGGGGCTCCATCTAAACCGTTAATGTGCTGAACAAGATGATCGGGGAGGCGGTAGGAAATAGGAGAATATCTCCTCTATTAGTTGGCAGTGACAATGTAGAGCTATCTCACCTTCAATTTGTTGATTACACTATATTGTTTTGTCCACCAGAGGAGGAGACAGTGAGAAACTACAAGAGGCTCCAGAGGTGTTTTGAGGTCATGTCGGGATTGAGCATTAACTTTGACAAATCTAGTTTGATACCTGTAAATTGCAGTCAGGCGTGGGTTAGTCAAATGTGCAGATTATTAGGATGTCAGGCGGCAAATTTACCAGTAAAGTATTTGGGAATTAATCTAGGTGCAAACCCAAGGCTGGTAAAAACGTGGAAGCCAGTAATAGATAAGGTGGAGGAGAAACTTAGTTTGTGGAAAGCAAAGGTGCTCAGTAAAGCAAGGAAGCTAGTTCTCATCAAATCTGTGATTAATAGCTTGCCTACATACTATTTGAGCTTGTATAAAATGCCAGTTACGGTGACAAAAAAATATCTCATTGCAAAGAAGATTCCTTTGAGGGAAGGACGACGGATGACCTGGACTGGCTCTTGTAAAATGGGAGATGATACAAGCACCGAAGAAACTAGGGGGACTAGGTGTGGGAGATGCAATTATTCATAATATCGCATTGTTGTTTAAATGGTGGTGGAGATTTTCTAAAGAAGAGTGCCCTCTATGGAAGAAGGTAGTGTGCTCATGCAATAATCTGAACCCTAAGCAGTTATTGTCTACACAAGCTATACCAGCAAAAGGGGGTCCGTGGAGAGATATTTGTCACTTGCAAATTAAGGAGCAACATGTCAGACAGAAGATGATTGACGGGTTGGCTATGGAAGTAGGCGATGGTAGACTAACCAGATTTTGGGAAGATACATGGCTATAGTCAGGGAAGCTAAAAGACTCCTTTCCAAGACTCTACTTAATTTCAGATAATAAGGGATCCATGATTGGGGAGTGTGGATTTTGGAATGGGATAGAGTGGGTCTGGAACTTCCATTGGAGGAGGGAACTTCGACAATGGGAGACTGACAGTTTGAACCAAATGCTTGAGAGCTTGCAAGCTGTGAGACTGATAGCAGATACACAAGATAGAGTGGTGTGGAAATTTGATAAGGAAGGCATTTATACTACTAACTCATTTGTGCAGGTTTTGCAGGTACAGACACTGATGGATGATATCCTCAGCTATAAGTTCACAAATGGAACATAGAAAGGAATTGTTCCACCGCGGGTAGAGTTGTTTACTTGGTTTATGTTTGTAGGCCGAGTTAATACAAAGGATCGCTTGAGCAGATTAGGCATCATCGAACAAAGTGATAACATCTGTGTTATGTGTAGTAAGGAAATTAAAACTGTACAATATTTGTTTGTTACGTGTGAGTTTGTTTGGCAGGTGTGGTGCGCATGGATAAGTCATGTGGGTCTTGTATGGGGCTTCCCGGGTTCCATAAAAGAACATTTTGAGAGCTGGAGGGCGACAAATTTGAGAAAAGATGTGCGGAAAACATGGTTAGTGGGATTTTTTTCAGTTATATGGAACATCTGGTTGTGTATAAATGAAATCATTTTTCAGAACAAGACAGCGGAAGTGGTAGATTGTCTTGCTAAGACGTTTTGTTACTTTAGAGAGTGGCGCAAAAGGTTACTCATGTTGTTGATAGCTATGCCGAAGATAACATAGAAGTTGCAAAACTGTATTTATGTTTCTTGTATGCTCCACTTCACATGTTGAGCTCATTTTTCTTAAAAAAAATCTAAACAAAGAAACTATTTTTGAAAATTTTTAGAAAGAAAGACTAAAAAATTTCGAATATTTCAACAAGAACAAAAACAAAACACTCAAACCAAGTACAAAGATTAAACAAAGAAAAGATTTTTTTTTGGAAAAGTTTTTAAATTTTTCGAAAAAAGAAAGATAAAATAAAATAAAAGACTCTAACAAAATTAAAGATAATACATGATCTAGGGAACAAGATAATTCGTCAGTTGCCCAAACACGAACAATCCCCGACAACAGCGCTAAAAACTTGGTGCACGAATCCCCACACTTCGTACAACTAAACCAGCAAGTGCACTGGGTCGTCCAAGTAATACTTGAGCGAGTCAGGGTCGATCTTACGAGGATTGTGATTTGAAGCAAGCTATGGTTATCTTGCAGGTCTTAGTTAGGTGGATAGAAGAGTTGTTCGATTTGTGAGATCTGAACTAGGTTGATATGTTTACAATGATAAGTAGATAGTTAAGGATTGGAGATGCTTTGTCCTTCTAGATTAACTGTAGTCTTACTATCTTCTTCAATTGTGAATGATTTCTTCTATGGCAGGCTGTATGTGATTGACGCCGGGTTGAGCAGCCGGCAATACTCCTCCAGATCTAAACCCTAGGGTTAGTACGGATCCAGTCTGATTGAAGGTGAAGCTCCTGCAGTTCATTCTCTTTGATGATCCTACTCAAAACGCCACAGACAAGGTCGAATCTTCCGATTCAGAGGATGCTACGCCTTTGGGTTCTAGCCTCTACCACAGAGACCCTAATCTCCCCGTACTTCAGTTGAACTGGTGTCTCGAGAAGTCCGCAATGAAGTTGTGGATTAGCCATCTAAGAGATGTATAATCAAGCTGGTGGTTCATCATTGTCTGATGAAAGACTCACTCTAAACCCATGTAGAATGTGATAACCTTATGCCAGTTCAACGCATTCATATTGATGAAGAACGAAGATACATTTTAGAATAGATCATCAAACACGAATTGAGAAAGAACAGTAGTACCTTTATTAATCCATAAAACTCAGCAGGACTCCTCCCCTCAACCTAGGAGGTTTAGAATCTCAAACTGATAGAGAATACAATGTGAAAAACGACATATGGCTGATCTTCCTTAATGAGAGGTGTAAAATTTCTTTAAATACTAAGCTAATGACTAACGATACATAAGAAAGAGTAAAACAGTCTTTTAGTGCTAAAATTCACTTCTGGGGCCCACTTGGTGAGTGTTTAGGCTGAGCTTTGATGAGATCCACGTGCTATGAGGCCTCTAGGGCATTGAACGCTGATGCCAGGGCATTTTGGCCAGTTTCACTGACCTTTTCTTTATGTTTTTAGGGTAGTTTCATGCATTTCCTTAGGAAATAAGCTAGTTTTGGGTGATATTCACTTACATCTTGATTCAAGCATACATTGTGCACTTTACATGATTTCATGAGGATTTTACATGAATTTAAGGACAAATTGGATGTTGCATTTCCCATGACTTGGACTAGAACTTTGATGCATTTTATTGCTTGATTTCAGGACAAAGGAAGCAAAGAAGAACCACATTAGTGGCTACGTTAGTTACACTAACCTTAACACTAACGTGGAATGGGAGTAACTTGCAAAGTTAATGAGAAAAGTAATTGCCAATAACGCTCTCGAAGCCATCATTGCCAGTTAACGTGGAAGCTAACGTGAGGAGACAAAGTGGTCGACAACGTTATGACACCAAACATTGTCACTAACGTTGGAAGGAACCCACACAAGCCCCAATAAGCCACGTTAACTCCCACGTTAACTTAGTTAACGTGGAAGTTAACGTGGCTTATTGGGCCTTGTGTGGGTTCCTTCCAACGTTAGTGACAATGTTAAGTGTCACTAACGTTGGCTCCATTTCCTTTCTTCCACGTTAGAGTTCACGTTAACTTAGTTAACGTGGAAGCTAACGTGGATAAGGGAATGATGAGCCAACGTTAGTGACACTCAACTTTGTCACTAACGTTGGAGTTGGCTAGCATGGCCACGTTAGAAGCCACGTTAACCTAGTTAACATGAACTCTAACGTGAGAAATAGGGGCACATTGGAACGTTAGTGACAATGGTAAGTGTCACTAACGTTCTCGAAGGTTGGCAAGCCTACGTTAAAAGAGCAACGTTAACTAAGTAAACGTGGACTCTAACGTAAGGAAGGGGGAGACTTCTCAACGTTACTGGGAAAAGTAAGTCCCAGTAACGTGTGCGAAGGGCATAGAGGCAACGTTAGTGGCAACGTTTGTGCCACTAACGTTGAAGTTAACGTGGCTCTTACTTGGGTGAGGAACGTTAGTGACAAAGGTGATTGTCACTAACGTTCTCGAACCCATATTTTCACTGAACGTTAACACCACTAACGTCCTGAGCTAAAGTCTCTGCCCACTTCACACTTTCTCTCTGCAAGTAAAGCCAAGCCCAATGAAGAATAGAACTGCTTCAAACTCAAGATCCAAAGGCCCATACCCAAGACTTGAAGAGCCAACTAGAAGAACAGAAGAGTAGTATATATACGAGTAGCTTTGAATTAAATTGAAAGTTGGAAATTATAGGGAGCCTCTGGGCATAGAACTACTCCCTGTATTTACTTCCTCTGCACTTCTAGTTTTCATTATGTATTCTCCATCTTTGTTTTCATTTTCCAGAGCTATGAACAACTAAACCCCTTTCATTCGGTTAGGGAGCTCTGTTGTAATTTAATGGATCAATACTAGTTTTCATTATTCTTCTTCTATCTTTTCTCTTGATTTTACTTGAAAGCTTTCGATCTTCATCCAATTGGGTAGTTATCTTGGAAAAGAAGCTATTCAAACTTGGATCTCTTCTGAACCTTGAAAAGGAATGAAGAGATCATGCTAGAAATGCTTTCTCATGCTGGACCAAATTGAGTTTGGATGGATATGTGACTATAATCCTCTCAACACTTGATTTGGGAAATGCATGTGGTATAATCAATGACCATACTTCGTTTCTTCTCATGAGCAATTGACCAAGGAATTGGCTATTGATCAAGATTTGAGAGATTGAATTACAAGAAATTATAATTCGATCACTTAAGATTGCCAAGGAGATCAATGAGTGCATTGATTGAGGAAGAGATGAAAATGAAATTGATCCGGAGAATGCAACATCTCCTGAGCCCAATGAACCCCCCATTTCTGATCTTACCCATTCTCTTTAATTTCTGTCATTTACTTTTATGAGCAATTTTCCCATTCCCATTTAAGACTCTGCAATTTAATTTCCGTCATCTACATTCAGCTCTTATTTCTAGCATTTACTTTTCTGTTATTTACTATCCCGCCATTTAATTTTCTGCAAATTCTCAACTCAAATTCTGATTCGCTCAACTAGAACATTCCTCTAATTAAAGTTGCTTGATCAATCAATCCCTGTGGGATTCGACCTCACTCTATTGTGAGTTTTTAATTGACGACAAATTCGGTACACTTTCCAAAGGAAATTTGTTATGAGACAAGTTTTCCGTGCATCAAACGCTAGCTTGGGGGTCCTCTTTGGGCATTTGGACGCTGGTCTCTTCTCCTTGGGCGCTGGACGCCTGGAAGGGGGCAGGAGGCTATCGTTGGACGCTAGTTTTGGGCCTTCTAATTGGAAGCAAAGTATAGACTATTATATATTGCTAGAACGCTCTAGAAGTTAGATTTCCATAGCCATTGAGAACTCCCCATTTAGACTTCTGTAGCTCTAGAAAAGCTCTTCCGTGTACAGGGAGGTCAGATTCGGACAGCATCTGCAGTGCTTTCTCTGTCTCTGAATCAGACTTTTGCTAACTTTTGCGCCAGCTCCTCAATTTCAGTCAGAAAATACCTGAAATTATACAAAAACACACAAACTCAAAGTAGAATATAAAAATGTGAATTTTGCACTAAAACCTATGAAAATATAATAAAAACTATACAAAACATGCTAAAAACTATATGAAAATGATGCCAAAAAGCGTATAAAATATCCGCTCATCACCCACGTTAGTAGCACTAACGTGGCTCTTCTCTTCTTCTTCTTACCTGAAATTAATCAAACAATTTGCATCAAAGCTTTGCTCTAATCATAAGATAATGCATCATTCATTACATCATTTAATCTTTGCATTATTCTCATGAAATTATTTAGAATTTACAATGTTTGATTGAATCAAGACATGAATGCATAAATCATCCAAATGCTTGCTTATTACCTAAGAAAATGCTTGAAATAACCTAAAACATCCTCAAAATGGCTTGTGAAACTAGACAAGATTCCGTGGCATCAGAATGACTATCCTATTGGCTCGTGATATCACTTGTCAGTTAAAAATGCCAACCCGACACATCTTCGGAGATGTCGCCTTTCTGCCACACCAGGGATATAGTACCCTGCACACTATCATATAATGTGCATCCCAGGAATATAGTGCCCAACTCACTCCTACAGCAGAAGATCTACTATGTCAAGGATATAGTGCCCTGCTCACTCACGCGGCAGAAATGTTATTGATGCCAGGGCATCTTACGCTAGTTTCACTGGCCTCATTTTTTTTGTTATCATTAGGTTTTATGCACTTTCTTGATCTATAAGTAATTATTTGGATAAGAATTGCATGCATCGCTTGATTCAATCAAACTTGGTTATTTATGTGCTTTTCATTAGTTTTTATGCCAATTTTACTTGATAATTGAATGATGCAATTACCTTGTGAATTATAGCTAACTTTGATGCAAGTTTGTGTTTGATGATAGGTGGAAAGGAAGCCAAGGAAGGAAGAGCAACAAGAAACAAAGAGGGCAATGGAAAGAATCAAGAGGAAGCAACATTGGTGGCCAAAGTTGGCTCACCAACGTTGCCTCAAATGTTGAGGGAAGAAGGAAGTGACCAACGTTGGAGCCAAAATTGGTGCTCCAGCGTTAGGTCCAATGTGCATGCTAAAAGGGGTGCAAAGTTGGAGCCAAAGTTGGCCTCCAACTTTGCCTCAAACGTTGGCCAAAGAAAGGTTCATAGTTGGAGACAAAGTTGGACTCCAACTATGACTCAAACTATAAAAAAAGGCAATGTTTGAGCCCAAAGTTGGACCTCAAACTACCTTAAACGTTGAGTATAAAGAAGGTTCATAGTTGGAGCCAAAGTTGGACTCCAACTATGGGTCCAATGTTGAGGCTAAAAGAGTGCCAGCATTGGAGGCAACGTTGGTGGTCCAACGTTTCCTCCAACGTACGCAATAAAATTCAAGGATTGGAGATTGTGAAAATATGACACGACGTGTACGCGTGTATGACGCGTACACGTGGGTGTGTATTTCAGCCTATCAACGTGCACGCGTAGAGCATGCGTATGTGTGGTCAGGCTAACGTTGGTGGTCCAACAATGGGTCCAACGTTGAGTCCAACGTATGCGACAAAGTTCCAAGAAAAATTGTGAAACCACGCGTATGCGTGTAGCACGCGTACGCATGAATGAGGAACTTTGACAATCGATGCGCACGCGTAAGGCACGCGTACGCATGGATGAGCGACGTTGAACTCCAACTATAGGTCCAACGTTAAGCCCAACGTTGGGGTAAACATGAGGGCCAATGCCCCAACCTTGTTTGGCAATGTTTAACCCAACGTTTGAGCCCAAACGTTGAACTCCAACCTCAATCTCATTCCAATACAGAAAGGCACCAATACAAAGTATGAACATTGACTTCCAAACGTCTCCATCAACGTCACTAAAGCCCTTTCTCAACTAGCTTCAACAAGGCAAAAGGGCCCAGTCCAAGTACTTGAAGACTAAATAAAGAAAGTGTATAAATAGGATAGATCTTAAGTGAGAAAGGGGCTTATGGACAGAGTACTGTAACTCTGCCAATTTACTTTCTCTCCAATTTTTAGTTTTGTTGCAATATACTTTTCAATTTCACTTTCTATTCTCAAAGCTTTGACCAGTTAAACCCCTTTCATTGGGTTAGGGAGCTCTGTTGTAATTTAATGGATCAAAATTAGTTTTCATTCTCTCTTCTTTCTTTTCTCTTGATTTTGCTAGAAAGCTGGTGCATGAAATTGTGATTCACACTTTTCACAACTCCGCACAACTAACTAGCAAGTGCACTGGGTCGTCCAAGTAATAAACCTTACGTGAGTAAGGGTCGATCCCACGGAGATTGTCAGCTTGAAGCAAACTCTGGTCATCTTGTAAATCTCAGTCAGGCGGATTCAATTGGTTATGAGGTTTTGATAATTAAAAGATAAATGAACATAAAATAAAATAAAGATTCTTATGTAATTCATTGGTAGAAATTTCAGAAAAGAGTTTGGAGATGCTTTGTTGCTTTTGAACCTCTGCTTTCTTATTGTCTTCTTCCAATCATGCGTGCTCCTGATGAGCGGATATTTTATACGCTTTTTGGGGTTAATTTCATATAGTTTTTAGTATGTTTTAGTTAGTTTTAGTTTATTTTCATTAGTTTCTAGGCAAAATTCATATTTCTGGACTTTACTATGAGTTTGTGTGTTTTTCTGTAATTTCAGGTATTTTCTGGCTGAAAATGAGGGAGCTGAGCAAAAATCTGATTCAGGCTGAAAAAGGACTGCTGATGTTGTTGGATCCTGACCTCTCTGCACTCGGAATGGAATTTCTGGAGCTACCGAAGTTCAATTGACGCGCTTCCAATTGCGTTGGAAAGTGGACATCCAGGGCTTTCCAACAATATATAATAGTCCATACTTTGCTCAAGGATAGATGACATAAACAGGCGTTCAACGCCAGTTCTATGTTGTAGTCTGGCGTCCAGCGCCAGAAACACGTTACAAGTTGGAGTTCAACGCCAGAAACAGGTTACAGCCTGGCGTTGAACGCCCAAAAAAGCCCAGGCACGTGAGAAGCTTTAGTCTCAGCCTCAGCACACACCAAGTGGGCCCCAGAAGTGGATTTCTGCACTATCTATCATAGTTTACTCATTTTCTGTAAACCTAGGTTACTAGTTTAGTATTTAAACAACTTTTAGAGATTTAATTTTAATCTCATGACATTTTAGATCTGAACATTATACTCTTTAACGGCATGAGTCTCTAAACTCCATTGTTGGGGGTGAGGAGCTCTGCTGTATCTCGATGAATTAATGCAAGTATTTCTGTTTTTCATTCAAACATGCGCGTTCATATCTAAGATATCCATTCACGCTTGATTATGGAGAAGGTGATGATTCGTGACACTCATCACCTTCCTCAATCCATGAACGTGTGTCTGACAATCACCTCCGTTCTACATCAGATTGAATGAGTATCTCTTAGATTCCTTAATCAGAATCTCCGTGGTATAAGCTAGATTGATGGCGGCATTCATGAGAATCCGGAAAGTCTAAACCTTGTCTGTGGTATTCCGAGTAGGATTATGGGATTGGATGGCTGTGACGAACTTCAAACTCACGAGTGCTGGGCGTAGTGACAGACGCAAAAGGATGGTAAATCCTATTCCAGTACGATTGAGAACCTACAGATGATTAGCCATGCGGTGACAGCGCACCTGGACCCTTTTCACTGAAAGGAAGGATGGTAGCCATTAACAACAGTGATCCACCAACACACAGCTTGCCATAGGAGGACGTGTGTGCGTGAACAAGAAGACAGAGGAAAGCAGAATTTCAGAAGACAAAGCATCTCCAAAACTCCAACATATTCTCCCTTACTGCATACAAGTATAATTTGTGTTCTGCCCCTTTTTACTTTTTACAATTCAAACTAAAAATTATTATTGATATTATATCCTGACTAAGAGTTACGAGATAACCATAGCTTGCTTCAAGCTAACAATTTTCGTGGGATCGACCCTTACTCAGGTAAGGTATTACTTGGACGACCCAGTGCACTTGCTGCTTAGTTGTGCGAAGTTGTAAGAGAGTAATGTGAACATTGACATCACAATTTCGTGCATCAAGTTCTTGGCGCCGTTGCCGGGGATTGTTCGAGTTTGAACAACTGACGGTTTATTTTGTTGCTTAGATTAGGAAAAATTTTTCTTTTTGGTTTAGAGTCTTCTAATATTGTTTTTGGTTAAAATTTTCTTTTTAAAATCTTTTTTTTTTAATTTTTCAAAAATTTTATTCTTAGTTATTAAAAAATACTTTTTCAAAATAAGTGTTACATTTACTGCCCAATTAGCTAGAGCGTTGGTCTGTGTTCCTGGTAATTAGGTACCATCTTTTTAAAATTCTTTTTCAAAAATAATTTTTACATTAAATCTTGTGCCAAACTTTAAGTTTGGTGTTTTCTTGTTGATTTTTCTCTGGTTTTCGAAAATCTTATTTTGGTTTTCTAAAAATATTAAGTTTGGTGTTCTTTCTTCATGTTCTTGTGTTCTTGTGAGTCTTCAAAGTGTTCTTGAGTTTTCCTCTTGTCTTGATCTTAAAATTTTTAAGTTTGGTGTTCCTTGGTGTTTTCCCTCCAAAATTTTCGAAAACAAGGAGCATTAGATCTAAAAATTTTAAATCTTGTGCTATCTTATTATTTTTCTCTCTCCTCTTTAAATTCAAAAACATCTTTTCTCTCTATTTTAAAGCAAATTTTCGAAATTTACTTTTAAAATTCCTCTTTATGATGCCTGGGAGAGATACAGAGAGATGCTAAGAAAATGCCCCTCTGAAATATTTTCAGAGTGGGTTCAATTAGACATCTTCTATTATGGGCTTACAAAAAGAGCTCAGATCTCTCTAGATTACTCAGCTGGTGGATCTATCTACATGAGAAAGACAATGGAAGAAGCTCATGAGCTCATTGATACAGTTGCCAGAAATCAGCATCTGTACCTAAGCAGTGACCCTTCCATGAAAGAAGAGGCTAAAACAGTAACTGCTGAACTCAGTCCTGTAGAACAAGCTGTTGAATTCAATCAGCAATTGGATTTTCTAACAAAGCAGTTAGTCGAATTCAAGGATAAACTACAAGAGACAAGGATGGCTAATATAAATATGGAAGTACAATTAAAGCAAACAAAGCAGCAGCTATCAAAGCAAATAATAGAAGAATGCCAAGCAGTTCAATTAAGAAGTGGAAAAACATTAAATACCCCACCTCAAGGTAGCAGGAAGCCAAGAAATGAACAAATTACCCAAAATCCATCTGAGGACAGTAAGAGCCTGGAGAGAAATAATTCTGGCACTAAAACGCCAGAGATTGGGTGGAAGACTGGCGCTGAACGCCCAAAGCATGCTCAGGACTGGCGTTCAACGCCAGAAACAAGCAAGGAACTGGCGTTGAACGCCAAAAGGAATCACAGTTCTAGCGTTCAGACGCCAGGAGCAGATGAGGAGTTGGCGTCTAACGTCACTCCAGCTTCCAACCCTGGCACTCAAATGCCAGTGAGGGATCAGACACACACAAGTGCTGATGACAACTCCTCTAAAAAGGCTTCTTCAACCACTTCTGTAGGAAATAAACCTGCAGCAACCAAGGTTGAGGAGTATAAAGCTAAGATACCTTATCCTCAAAAACTCCGCCAAGAGGAGCAGGATAAGCAATTTGCTCACTTTGCAGATTATCTCAGGACTCTTGAATAAAGATTCCGTTTGCAGAGGCACTTGAGCAAATACCTTCTTATGCCAAGTTCATGAAAGAGATCTTGAGTCATAAGAAGGATTGGAGAGAAACTGAAAGAGTTCTCCTCACTGAAGAATGCAGTGCTGTCATTCTGAAAAGCTTTCCAGAAAAGCTTAAAGATCCTGGAAGCTTTCTGATACCATGCTCATTAGAGGGTAATTGCACTAGGACAGCCTTATGTGATCTTGGGGCAAGCATCAACCTAATACCTGCATCCACTATCAGAAAGCTTGGTTTAACTGAAGAAGTTAAACCAACCCGGATATGTCTCCAACTTGCTGATGGCTCCATTAAATACCCATCAGGCGTGATTAAGGACATGATTGTCAGGGTTGGGCCATTCACCTTTCCCACTGACTTTGTTGTGCTGGAAATGGAGGAGCACAAGAGTGCTACTCTTATTCTAGGAAGACCTTTCCTAGCAACTGGACGAACTCTCATTGACGTCCAACAGAGGGAAATAACCCTGAGAGTCAATGAGGATGAGTTTAAGTTGAATGCTGTCAATGCCATGCAGCATCCAGACACACCAAAAGACTGCATGAAAGTTGATCTCATTGACTCTCTGGTGGAGGAGATCAACATGGCTGAGAGTCTCGAATCAGAGCTGGAAATTATTTTTAAAGATGTTCCGCCTGATCTAGAGGATTCAGAGGAATTGAAAGAGCCTCTGAAATTTCCTCAGGGAGGGGAAAAACCTCCTAAACCCGAGCTCAAACCATTACCACCATCCCTAAAATATGCATTTCTGGGAGAAGGTGATACTTTTCCAGTGATCATAAGCTCTGCTTTAAATCCACAGGAAGAGGAAGCACTAATCCAAGTGCTAAGGACACACAAGACAGCTCTTGGGTGGTCCATAAGTGACCTTAAGGGCATAAGCCCAGCGAGATGAATGCACAAAATCCTATTGGAGGATGATGCTAAGCCAGTGGTTCAACCACAGAGGCGGCTAAATCCAGCCATGAAGGAAGCGGTGTAGAAAGAGGTCACTAAATTACTGGAGGCTGGGATTATTTATCCTATTTTTGATAGCCCCTGGGTGAGTCCTGTTCAAGTTGTCCCTAAAAAGGGAGGCATGACAGTGGTTCATAATGAAAAAAATGAACTGGTTCCTACAAGAACAGTTACAGGGTGGCGCATGTGTATTGATTACAGAAGGCTCAATACAGCCACCAGAAAGGATCATTTTCCTTTACCATTCATAGACCAGATGCTAGAAAGACTAGCAGGTCATAACTATTACTGCTTTTTGGATGGCTATTCAGGCTACAACCAAATTGCAGTAGATCCCCAGGATGAAGAGAAAACAGCATTCACATGTCCATCTGGAGTATTTGCTTACAGAAGGATGCTTTTTGGGCTGTGTAATGCGCCTGCAACCTTTCAGAGATGCATGCTCTCTATTTTCTCTGATATGGTGGAAAAATTTCTGGAAGTCTTCATGGATGACTTCTCAGTATATGGAGACTCATTCAGCTCCTGTCTTGATCATTTGACACTGGTTTTGAAAAGATGCCAAGAGACCAACCTGGTTTTAAACTGGGAAAAATGTCACTTTATGGTGACTGAAGGGATTGTCCTTGGGCATAAAATTTCAAACAAGGGAATAGAGGTGGATCAAGCTAAAATAGAGGTAATTGAAAAGTTACCACCACCTGCCAATGTTAAGGAAATCAGAAGCTTTTTGGGGCATGCAGGATTCTATAGGAGGTTTATAAAGGATTTTTCAAAAATTGCAAAACCTCTAAGCAACCTGCTAGCTGCTGACACGCCATTTGTGTTTGACACAGAGTGCCTGCAAGCATTTGAAACTCTGAAAGCTAAACTGGTCACAGCACCAGTTATCTCTGCACCAGACTGGACATTACCATTCGAATTAATGTGTGATGCCAGTGATCACGCCATTGGTGCAGTACTGGGGCAGAGGCATGACAAGCTTCCGCATGTCATTTATTATGCTAGCCGTGTTTTGAATGATGCCCAGAAAAATTACACAACCACAGAAAAAGAATTGCTTGCAGTGGTTTATGCCATTGAAAAGTTTAGATCATACTTAGTAGGATCAAAAGTGATTGTGTACACAGATCATGCTGCTCTTAAATATCTACTCACAAAGCAGGATTCAAAACCCAGACTCATAAGATGGGTGTTGCTTCTACAAGAGTTTGATATAGAAATAAGAGACAGAAAAAGGACAGAGAACCAAGTGGCTGACCATCTGTCCCGGATAGAAACAGTGGAAGGGGCGTCCTCCCCCTCTATTGAGATCTCTGAAACCTTTCCGGATGAGCATTTGTTCGCCATTCAGGAATTACCATGGTTTGCAGACATCGCAAACTACAAAGCTGCAAGGTTCATTCCCAAGGAGTACAGCAGGCAACAAAAGAAAAAATTAATTACTGATGCAAAGTACTACTTGTGGGATGAACCCTATCTCTTTAAGAGATGTACAGACGGAATAATACGTAGGTGTGTGCCTAGAGAAGATGCACAGAGGATCCTATGGCATTGCCATGGATCACAATATGGAGGCCATTTCGGAGGAGAGCGAACAGCCACCAAGGTCCTCCAATGTGGTTTCTACTGGCCTACACTCTACAGAGATTCCCGAGAGTTTGTGCGTAACTGTGACAGTTGCCAGAAAGCTGGTAATTTACCTCATAGTTACGCCATGCCTCAACAAGGAATCTTGGAGATTGAGTTGCTTGACGTATGAGGAATTGATTTCATGGGGCCTTTCCCACCATCATACTCAAACACTTCTATTCTGGTGGCAGTTGACTATGTATCAAAATGGGTAGAGGTCATTGCCACACCCACTAATGATACTAAAACAGTACTGAAGTTCCTCCAGAAACATATATTCAGCAGATTTGGTGTCCCTAGGGTACTAATCAGTGATGGGGGCACTCACTTCTGCAACAAACAGCTTTACTCCGCCATGGTCCGGTATGGGATTCGCCACAAGGTGGCGACTCCGTATCATCCATAGACGAATGGGTAAGCTGAAGTTTCTAACAGAGAACTAAAAAGAATCCTGGAATGGACTGTAAGTACCCGTAGAAAGGATTGGACACGAAGCTTGGATGATGCTCTGTGGGCTTACAGAACAGCATTCAAGACTCCTATAGGAACCTCTCCGTACCAACTTGTGTATGGTAAGGCTTGTCACCTGCCCGTGGAACTGGAACATAAGGCCTATTGGGCAACCAGATTCCTAAACTTTGATGCCAAACTAGCTGGAGAAAAAAGATTGCTCCAGTTGAATGAGCTAGAGGAATTCTGATTCACTGCATTCGAAAATGCCAAGCTTTATAAAGAGAAGTCAAAAAGATGGAATGACAGAAAGCTATCTTCTAGAATCTTTGAACCAGGACAAAAGGTTCTGTTGTTTAACTCTAGGCTCAGGCTATTCCCCAGGAAACTGAAGTCCCGGTGGAGGGGACCATATGTGATTACAAGTGTATCACCATATGGTTATGTGGAGCTTCAAGACATTGATTCTGATAAGAAGTTTATTGTTAATGGACAGAGAATAAAGCACTATCTTGAAGGAAATGTTGAGCAAGAGTGCTCAAGGCTGAGGCTAGATTAAAAACTCAGCAAGGTCCAGCTAAAGACAATAAAGAAGCGCTTGCTGGGAGGCAACCCAGCCATGGGGCATCACTTCCTCTAAGCATTTTGCCCTATTCTTGATTTTATTTGTTTATATAAAGTTCATTGATACTAAGGTAAAGAGTCAATTGTATACGTTTACAGGGTTACAAAAGGATTCTGCACACAAAACCGAGAAAAAGAGCTCACTGGCAAGAAAACACCAGTAAAAGTCTGTTTTGGGCGTTCAACGCCCAAAAGAAGCATCCATTGGGCGTTGAACGCCAGCAAGGATAGCCATCTGGGCATTAAACGCCAGAAAGAAGCATCTTCTGGGCGTTGAACGCCAGAAAGAAGCTCCTTCTGGGTGTTTAACGCCAGATTTACAGCGTCCTGGGCGTTCAGAAAAACGCCCAGTGACAAAGGAGTTCCTGGCATTCAACGCCAGAAAGAAGCAACAGCTGGGCGTTGAATGCCCAGGAGAAGCAGCAGTTGGGCGTTGAACGCCCAAAACATGCTGCGTTTGGGCGTTCAAATGCCAGGATGGTGGGGAGGAGGTAATTTCATTTTTACTTCATATTTTTCATCTTAATTTTAATTTTCATGTTTCAATTCATGATTTCTTGCATAAACATGTTACAAACCCTGATTTCTAAAATCCCTAATTTCTAAAAATCCTACTTAAAAAAATATCAAATGTATCTTAATCCATAAGCACAAATCCTTTTTTTCAATCCAATTCAACTCTTTTTCAAATTTTCAAAACAAATCTATCTCTTTTCATTCTAAAATCTTTTCAACTAATCAATATCTTTTTTTAAATCTCCATATTATCTTTTTCAAAAATTCAAATTTATCTTTTTCAAATATCTTTTCTTATCATACTTATTTCTTTTTAAATCATATCTTCTATCTTATCTTTCTCCCTATTTTCGAAAACCCACCCCCCTCCCTTTTAAAAACACATTCGATCTCCTTCCTCTCATCCACCATTCAACACTCGCTCTCCTTTCTTTCTTTTGCTTGAAGACAAGTAAACCTCTAAGTTTGGTGTGTTTATCCATGATCACTAAACCATACCCACTAAGATCATGGCTCCTAAAGGAAAACAACCCACTCCAAGAGGCAAGAAAGAGAGTGTTCCAAAACCACTTTGGAATCAAGGGAGGTTCTTAACCAAAGAACATTCAGACCATTACTACAAAATAATGAGTCTAAGATCAGTGATCCCGGAAGTCAAGTTCGATCTGAAAGAAGATGAATATCCAGAGATCCAGGAGCAGATTCGAAACAGGAACTGGGAAGTCCTAGCTAATCCTGAAACGAAAGTGGGAAGGATTATGGTTCAGGAATTCTACGCTAATCTGTGGCAAACAGACAGGCAGAGAATATCTGGAGCTGCCCTCTATGACTATAGGACTGTGGTCAGAGGAAAGATTGTTCACATCCACCCTGACAAAATCAGGGAGATCTTTAAGCTACCTCAGCTGAAAGATGACCCAGACTCCTTCAATAGGAGAATGATGAGAATAAACAAGGGCCTGGATAAGATTCTAGAGGATATATGCATCCCTGGAGCCAGGTGGACCACCAGCACGAAGGGTGCCCCAAATCAACTCAAGAGAGAAGATCTCAAACCAGTCACCAGAGGATGGCTGGACTTCATTGGGCGTTCTATATTGCCCACCAGCAACCGTTCTGAGGTCAATATTAGAAGAGCAGTGATGATCCATTGCATTATGTTGGGAAAAGTAGAAGTTCATCAACTGATCCCATCTGAATTCTACATACTTGCCAACAAGAACTCCAAGGATGCCAGGTTGGCTTATCCAAGCCTAATCTCTATGCTCTGTAAAGATGCTGGAGTAAAGATGGGAATAACAGAGTATATCTCAGTGGAGCAACTAATCACTAAAATTACAATGGAAAACCAACAAATGCAGGATGACCCCATCAAGAGGAGGGCGCAAGAATTTCTACCAGAACTCCCTCAATTTGAATACTGGGAACATCTTGAAGCATCTGTTACTAAGTTGCAAGAAGCTATGGACCAAATAAAAGAAGAACAGCAAAATCAACATAGCATGCTCTGCAAACTGCTCAGGGAACAAGAAGAGCAAGGGCGTTACTTCAAGGAACTGAAGCGTCAGAAGTTATCTCTTGAAGGACCAAGCACCTCACAGAGTAGAGGAACATCCACTTCCCAACCTCAAGGTTGTTGAGTTCTAATCTTAGCCTTAACCCTGTGATAATTGCTTTTATTTGTGCTTTACCTTAGAATTTACATATAAGTAGTAGTAATTAGTATCTATATTTTGATTTTATCTCCAATTAAGCTATAATTTATTTTTCTCATCATCATTAAACATGAATAAAATAGAAGATTTTCTTTAGGATAAGGAGGCAATATTTCTCGAGTTTTTAATACAAGAAATTCTGATTAATTACATGTGGTGCCAATGCTTTCTGCCTTCTGAATGAATGCTTGAACAGTGCATATGTCTTTGGAATTTGATGTTCTTGAATGTTAAATATGTTGGCTCTTTAAAGAATGATAAACATGAGACGTGTTATTGGTAATCTGAAAAATCATAAAAATGATTCTTGAAGCAAGAAAAAGCAGTGAATACAAAGCTTGCAAAAAAAAAAATTTGATTTAGGCTGAAAAAGGACTGCTGATGCTGTTGGATCCTGACCTCTCTGCACTCAGAATGGAATTTCGGGAGACACAGGAGTCCAATTGACGCCCTTCTAATTGCGTTGGAAAGTAGACATCCAAGGCTTTCCAGCAATATATAATAGTCCATACTTTGCTCAAGGATAGACGACATAAACTGGCATTCAACGCCAGTTCCATGTTGCAGTCTAGCGTCCAGCGCCAGAAACACGTTACAAGTTGAAGTTCAACGCCAGAAACAGGTTACAGCCTGGCGTTGAACGCCCAAAACAGCCCAGGCACGTGAGAAGCTTTAGTCTCAGTCCCAGCACACACCAAGTGGGCCCCAGAAGTGGATTTCTGCACTATCTATCATAGTTTACTCATTTTCTGTAAACCTAGGTCACTAGTTTAGTATTTAAACAACTTTTAGAGATTTAATTTTGATCTCATGACATTTTAGATCTGAACTTTGTACTCTTTGACGGCATGAGTCTCTAAAGTCCATTGTTGGGGGTGAGGAGCTCTGCTGTATCTCGATGAATTAATGCAAGTATTTCTGTTTTCCATTCAAACATGCGCGTTCCTATCTAAGATATCCATTCACGCTTAATTATGGAGAAGGTGATGATTCGTGACACTCATCACCTTCGTCAATCCATGAACGTTTGTCTGACAATCACCTCCGTTCTACATCAGATTGAATCAGTATCTCTTAGATTCCTTAATCAGAATATCCGTGGTATAAGCTAGATTGATGGCGGCATTCATGAGAATCCGGAAAGTCTAAACCTTGTCTGTGGTATTCCGAGTAGGATTCTGGGATTGGATGGCGGTGACGAACTTCAAACTCACGAGTGCTGGAAGTAGTGACAGACGCAAAAGCATAGTAAATCATATTCCGGTACGATTGAGAACTTGCAGATGATTAGCCGTGCGGTGACAGCGCACCTGGACCCTTTTCACTGAAAGGAAGGATGGTAGCCATTGACAATGGTGATCCACCAACACATAGCTTGCCATAGGAGGACGTGTGTGCGTGAACAAGAAGACAGAGGAAAGCAGAATTTCAGAAGACAAAGCATCTCCAAAACTCCAACATATTCTCCCTTACTGCATACAAGTATAATTTGTGTTCTGCCCCTTTTTACTTTTTACAATTCAAACTAAAAATTATTATTGATATTATATCCTGACTAAGAGTTACGAGATAACCATAGCTTGCTTCAAGCCAACAATCTCCGTGGGATCGACCCTTACTCACGTAAGGTATTACTTGGACGACCTAGTGCACTTGCTGGTTAGTTGTGCGAAGTTGTAAGAGAGTAATGTGAACATTGACATCACAATTTCGTGCACCAGCTCCCTTTCGTGGCAAGCTGTACGATCCTCTCGGATGAAAAATACTAGGTACGATCTCTGCACGGCTAATCAACTGTCGGATTTCTCGTCTCGGATGAAAAATACCAGGTACAGCTACCGTATGGCTAATCATCTGTCGGTTCTCACTAGCATCGGAATAGGACCCTTATCCTTTTGCACACTGTCACTGTGCCCAACATTCGCAAGTTTGAAGCTCGTCACAGTCATCCCTTCCCAGATCCTACTCGAATAACACAAACAAGGTTTAGACTTTTCGGATCTCAGGAATGCTGCCAATGGCTCTAGCCTATACCACGAAGATACTAATCTCACGGACTCGGTCCGTATATTAGATACCCAAGAGAATATACTCTAGCTGTCGTCCAATGACTACGTTGAACATCATGTATACCACTTGTGGTTGTCAGGCACGCATATCTTGGCTAAGAGAGTAACGAAGATAGTGGGTGATTGTCACGGGTCACCCCTTCATTTTGACTTAACTGAATTAAGTACGAGAGTATATCTTGGAGAAGAAGAAGGCATGAATTGAGAGAAAAACAATAGTACTTGCATTAATTCATGAAGAACAGCAGAGCTCCGCACCTTAATCTATGAGGTGTAGAAACTCCACCGTAGTAAATACATAAGAAAAAATAGTCTAGGCATGGCCGTGTGGCCAGCCTCCAAGTCTAAGGATGATAATATCATAATCCCTAATACAATAGTAAAAAGTGCTATTTATACTAAACTAGTTACTAGGGATTATAGAAAATGAGTAACTAAGTACAGATAGTGCAGAAATCCACTTCCGGGGCCCACTTGGTGTGTGCTTGGTCTTAGCATTGAAGCTTTCACGTGCATAGGCCATCCTTGGAGTTAAACACCAGCTTGGGTGCCAGTTTGGGCGTTTAACTCCAGTTCTGGTGCCAGTTCTGGCGTTTTACTCCAGAAAAGGGTCTCAAGTGGGCATTTAGACGCCAGTTTGGGCCATCAAATCTTGGACAAAGTATGAACTATTATATATTTCTGGAAAGCCCAAGACGTCTACGTTCCAACGCAATTGAGAGCGTGCCAATTAGGCTTCTGCAGTCCTTTTTCAGCCTCTGAATCGAATTTTTGCTCAGGTCCCTCAATGTCAGCCAAAAAATACCTGAAATTATAGAAAAACACACAAACTCATAGTAAAGTCCAGAAATATTATTTTTGAATAAAAAATAAAAAAAAATATAAAAAAAAGTAACTAAAACATACTAAAAACTATGTAAAAATAGTGCCAAAAAGGGTATAAATTATCCGCTCATCAAAAGCCTTCGGTCTTCATCCAATTGGGTAATTATCTTGAGAAAGAAGTTACCCATAATTGGATCTCATCGGAACCTTGGGAAAGGAATGAGGAGATCATGCTAGAATTGCTTTCTCATGCTGGACCGGATTGGGGTTTGGATGGATATTATGACATTTAATCCTACCAACACTTTGATCTGGAAATACATGTGGTATAATCAGTGACCACACTTCATCTCTTCCCATGAGCAATTAAATCAAGGAATTAGGCAATTGTTCAAGCTTAGAGAGATTGGATTACCAAGGAATTGGGATCCAATCACTTAAGATTGCCAAGGAGATCAATGAATGCATTGATTGAGGAAGAGATGAGAATGAACTTGATCCAGAGAATGCAACAATTCCTAAGCCCAATGAATTCCCCATTTCTGATCTACCCATTCTCTTTATTTTCTGCTATTTACTTTCATGCTTAATCACCCCATTCCCATTCACTTTCCTGCACTTTAAGCTTCTGCACTTTAATTTCCTTTGTTACTTTCAATCATTTACACTCCATGAAATTTACTTTTCCCGCCATTTAATTTTCCGCACTGCCAAATTCAAATTTGCTTCGTTCAACTAGAACACCTTTCCAATTAAAGTTGATCAACCAATCAATCCCTGTGGGATTCGACCTCACTCTATTGTGAGTTTTTACTTGACGACAATTCGGTATACTTGCCGAGGGAAATTGTTGAGAGACAAGTTTTCGTGCATCAAGTTTATGGCACCGTTGCCAGGGATTGGTTTTGAATTGACAATGATTAAATTGGAGGATCACTAGATTGAACACTTTTCTTTTCTTTTGTTGTTTACTGTTCTTTTCTTTTGCACTTTCAGTTATTTTTCCTTGTTCATTTAATTCCCAGCTCAACTAATCCACTAACCACACTAACTATTTGATTAATTGCTCTAACCAAATTTTCATTAACTCTGTGATTTCCATTTCCTATTTGCCTTTTTTTATGCTTGCTGAGTGTATGACAGGTAGAAAAGGAGCTTCAACCTCTTTTGATAGTGAACCTGAGAGGACCCTCCTTAGATTGAGGAGGAAAGCAAGAGGCAAAGGAGTAGTTGGAGAAGAAGAGTTGGAAGAAGACCAAGACGTTGTTATCGAGGAAGAGGCTCACAATCATGTTGGAGAAGGTGCTGGTAACCATACTCCACAAGAGAGGAGAGTATTAGGTTCCTACATAAATCCCAATCCTGGGAATTGTGGAAGCAGTATTCTGAAGCCACCCATCTATGCCAACAATTTTGAACTCAAGCCACAACTCATCACATTGGTTCAAAATAATTACTCTTTTGGAGGAAGTGCCCAAGAAGACCCCAACCAACATCTAACCACCTTCCTGAGGATATGTGATACAGTGAAGTCTAATGGTGTCCAAGCAGATACCTACAAGCTTCTGTTGTTTCCTTTTCCTCTCAGAGATAAGGTAGCAAAATGGCTAGAGTCATTCCCTAAGGAGAGCCTCACAACTTGGGAAGATGTGGTAAACAAGTTCTAGGCTAGATTCTATCCTCCTTAAAAAATCAATAGGCTGAGGGCTGAGGTCCAAACCTTTAGGCAACAAGACGGTGAAACACTCTATGAAGCATGGGAGAGATTTAAAGAGTTGACAAGAAAATGTCCACCTGACATGTTCAATGAGTGGGTTCAACTACACATTTTCTATGAAGGATTGTTCTATGACTCAAAGAAGGCTCTAGACCACTCTTCTGGAGGCTCTCTCAACAAGAAGAAAACCATAGAGGAGGCCATTGATGTCATTGAAACAGTAGCAGACAATGAGTATTTCTATGCCTCAGAGAGAAGCAACACTAGAGGAGTAATGGAGCTCAACCACATGGATGCCGTCTTAGCTCAAAACAAGTTGATCACCAAGCAACTGGATGATCTCACCAAGAGGATGGAGAAGAGTCAAGTTGCAGCCATCACCACTCAAGTACCACCAACTTCAGAAGGAGCAATTACAGATGAAGGAGGAGAATGGGAGCAAGCCAACTATGTTGGAAACTCAAGACAACCCCATGACCCTTTCTCCAAGAATTACAACCCTGGGTGGAAAAACCACCCAAGCTTTGGGTGGGAAAACCAACAAAACCAAGACCAGAGACCTCACAACTCTAACCACTATAACAACTCCACCTAGCAACAACCTAACCAAAGATCATACCAAGCCCCACACAACAATTCTTTCCAACAGCCATATCAAGCACCAAATGGCCATCCTCAACCCCCAAACTCCAGTATGCCACCATCATCAGAAGATAGACTCTCTAGGATTGAATCCTTACTTGAAAACCTCTGCAAGGAAGTCCAAGATAATAAGACATTCAAGAAGGAAGTAAGATCTAACATGCAAAACTAGGGAGCTGCCATCAAGAAAATAGAATCTCAAGTGGGATATTTATCTAAGCAAATTCCTAAACCAACTTTCAGCTTCTCAAGTGATATTGAGAAAATCCAAGAGGAGAGACAAAGAATGTGAGATGGAAATAATGCAAGGCAATTACTCTTGCAAGGGAAGAGATCTTGGAGGAAGGAGTTGACAAGCCATCAAGACAGATCCAAGAAGGCCCAAGGAAGAAGGTGGAAGAGAAAGAACAAGGGACAAACTCTGAACAAAGGAAAGAGCCAAGAAAGGTAGAGTTCCTGAAACCTTATGTGACACAAGCACCATTCCCTCAGAGACTCAAGGCCAGTGAGAAAGAAAGGACATACACTAGGTTCTTGGATGTATTCAAGTCTCTTCATATCAACATTCCTTTCCTTGAGACCCTCAAAGAGATGCTAACTTACATTAAATGCATGAAAGAGTTGCTAGCTAAAAAAAGCACCTTAAAAGGGGGACAAACAGTGGTGATGAATAAGGAATGTAGTGCCTTTATCCAAAAGAACTTGCCTACAAAGAAGAAAGATCCACGAAGTTTTGACATACCTTGTGTTATAGGCAATACAGCCATTGACCGAGGACTTTGCGACTTGGGGGCAAGTATAAATCTCATGCCCCTATCCCTCATGAAGATGTTGCAGATTAATGAGCTGGAATCCACAGACATAATCCTTCAACTAGCTGATAAAACTCAGAAGCAAGCAGTAGGAATAGTGGAGAGTGTATAGGTAAAAGTTGGGATGTATTTTCTCCCCACGGACTTTGTTGTTCTTGAGATGGAAGAAAGCTATCTCAATCCGATCATTTTGGGGAGACCATTCTTAGCTACAGCCAGGGCACTCATAGATGTGGAGCAAGGCGAGTTGATACTAAGAATACATGATGAGCAACTCACCTTCCATGTCTTTAAACCACCACATGATCTAGATCAAGAGAAAGACTGCATGAAGGTCGATTTTGGTGACACTAACATGAAAGAATCACCTAATGAATCCCCAGAGAATTTGAAGCCATGCTTAAAGGAGGAGAAAGAAGTAATGATGAAGTTACAGACTGAGGAAACCAAGGAGGAGCTAGTGACTCAACCCTCATTGGAGATGAGAGAGAAGGACCCTCCTAACACAAGTTTAGCTGAAGCATTGCTGGAAGGAGAGAAAAGAATGGAAAAGAAGATTCCAAGGCGGTGGAAAAATAAAAAGGTTCCCATAGAGGACTTCTCCCCAGGGAACAAGGTTATATCAATCCATTTTCCACTACTTCCACCTCATCTTCCTGGCATTCTATCTCAGTTACCTCCTGTGTATACAATCAGAAAGATTCTCTCCTTGGAACATGTAGAAATCATCAAAGAAGCAAGTGGAGACATCTTTACTGTGCGAGGAGAAGACCTGAGGCACTACAACTCCCCCTGACAGGGGCAAACCGTTAAGCTAATGACGTTAAAAGAGCGCTTGTTGGGAGGCAACCCAACCAGAGGTAACCCTCTCCTTTTTCTTTTAGATTGGTTCAATAAGAAAAGTTAAGTAGATGCCTCTGTGCAGGGAGCTAAGTTTGGTGTTACACACTAAAATAATTCAAGGGTGAATATATGATCCTAAGTTTGGTGTTCCACCATAGATTCCATGAAGAACACATTACACCCCTCAACATAACTACTCACTAGCTCCAAATAATCAGAGAAACTACTTAACAATTGAATAATTTTGAGTTCATGGTTGATTTTCTTATAAGCACTTGAGGTTCCCTGCATGTATCCACTTTATTTCATATAGAGGTAGTCAAGGAACTAAGTTTGGTGTTCTCACACCAACTCCAGTTCAAAAGTTTGCAAGTATACATGCATGCTAACCATTTTTTTTCAAGTGCTTGAGAGGAAGCAAGTTCCAATAAACTTTGCAGAGAGTCATTTAAGCTCTTGGGGGGAATACACGCCATCAGCTAAAAAGAGAAAGAGGGACACAAAATCCAAGGATAGTGGTGACAGAGAGGAAACAATTTGGCTCCAAGAGGTTGTATTGTTACTCAACTGTGTTTACTTTAAAATTTCCAATTTGGAAGTCTGATTTCATCCCTATCTTAGAGTTAGTTTCTAGTTTATTGTGTTATTTTAACTTCTATTATATGTTTCTCTTTTATATTGTCATAAGTGTGCTAGCCTAGGTGTGTGTGCTTTACTTTCACTTTGCTTGAATATATGCTTATCTCCCTTTTCAATTGAATAAAAGAAAATGTTTGGAAACATGAAGTGTGATTGTCCATGATTGGTAGGAAATAGAATAAGGATAAGTGGTGGTTGATGGTTGATTATTTAGCAAGCTTACTCATGAAAATAAAACGGTAGAATGTCCTCTATAGTATGAACTAGTTGCTGTTTACAGAACCTTTGAAAATAACAAGTCCTGGAAGAAAGAAAAACAATAAAGAAGAAAGGAAGAGCCAACGTTGGAGGCCAAGTTAGACCTCCAACGGTAGCCCCAACATTAGCAATCAAAAATGGAAGAAATAAAGAATAAGCTAGGCACCAATAGTTCAAACCTTGAGACACATGCCTGTGATTCTCTGTGCTAGGATCTGCTTGGATGAATAGGTTCTAAGGAGTGTTTTAACACTTGGTAACTTGGGTTAACTAACCCTGGATTACCAACCAAAAGTCCACTATCAAGAGCAACCTAGTTACAAGGCATTTAGTAACCCAAAGAGGTGCTGGGTACCAAGGTCTCTAGGATGGAATTTGAGCCAAGTGCCTATAGTGTGTATATGTTCAGGAGAGGCTTGAGTTAGTAGCTTCGAGGGGTGCTTCATCACCCAACACCTTGAGCCATCTGGGTCGGGAGTGTTGACTGAAAGCTTTTCTAAAAATTTGCCTCACGACAGAGCACTGAGCTATAAGCAAAAGAATAAGTTTCTGAACAAAAAAAGCAAACACCAAGGGTCATGAATAACAAGGATCATAGCAGCATCTTAGTTGAGACTTATAGGCACATCTCACACCTTGAAGTTAATAAGAGTTGAGCTGGAAATATATCTTGCATGAAACCCCATGAACCAAGTTTAACTGCTTTCAAATAAGGACTATATCTCTCTTTGTTTTCATTCATCTTTCTCATGTTTTAGTGCTTGCTTGGGGACAAGCAAGATTTAAGTTTGGTGTTGTGATACCAGGGCATCTTAGGTTAGTTTCACTAGCCTCTTTCTTTTGTTTTCATTAGGTTTTATGCACTTTCTTGAGTTATAAGTAAGTATTTGGATAAGAATTGCATGCATCCATTGATTCAATCAAACTTGGTTATTTATGTGCTTTTCATGAGGTTTTTATGCCAATATTACTTGATAATTGAATGATGCAATTACCTTGTGAATTATAGCCAACTTTGATGCAAGTTTTTGTTTGATGATAGGTGGAAAGGAAGCCAAGGAAGGAAGAGCAACAAGCAACAAAGAGGGCCATGGAAAGAATCAAGAGGAAGCAATGTTGGTGGCAAAATTTAGCTCACTAACATTGCCTCAAACATTGAGGGAAGAAGGAAGAGACCAATGTTGGAGCCAAAGTTTGTGCTCCAACGTTAGGTCCAACGTGCATGCTAAAAGGGGTGCAAAGTTGGAGCCAAAGTTGGCCTCCAACTTTGCCTCAAACGTTGGCCAAAGAAAGGTTCATAGTTGGAGCCAAAGTTGGACTCCAACTATGACTCAAACTATAAAAGAAGGCAACATTTGAGCACAAAGTTGGGCCTCAAACTACCTCAAAAATTGAGTAAAAAGAAGGTTCATAGTTGGAGCCAAAGTTGGACTCCAACTATGACTCCAACGTAAATAAAGAGACCATAGTTGGAGCCAAAGTTGGACTCCAACTATGGGTCCAACGTTGAGGCTAAAAGAGTGCCAGCGTTGGAGGCAATGTTGGTGGTCCAACGTTCCCTCCAACTTACGCGATAAAATTCAAGGATTGGAGGTTGTGAAAATATGCAACGACGCGTACGCGTGTATGATGCATACGCGTGGGTGTGTATTTCAGCCTATCGACCCGCACGCGTAGAGCACACGTACGCATGGGTAGGCTAACATTGGTGGTCCAACGTTGGGTCCAACGTTGAGTCCAACGTACGCGACAAAGTTCGAAGAAAAATTGTGAAACGATGCGTACGCGTGTAGCACGCGTACGCAAGGATGGGGAACTTTGACAATCGACGCGCACTCATAAGGCACGCGTACACGTGGATTAGCGACGTTGAACTCCAACTATAGGTCCAACGTTAAGCCCAACGTTGGGGTAAATGTGAGGACCAACGCCCCAGCCTTGTTTGGCAATGTTTAACCCAACGTTTGAGCCCAAACGTTGAACTCCAATGTCAATGTCATTCCAATACAGAAAGGCACCAATATAAAGCGTGAACGTTGAATTCCAAACGTCTCCATCAACATCACTAAAGGCCATTCTCAACTAGCTTCAACAAGGCAAAAGGGCCCAGTCCAAGTACTTGAAGACTAAATAAAGAAAGTGTATAAATAGGATAGATCTTAAATGAGAAAGGGGTTTACGGACGGAGTACTATAACTCTGCCAATTTACTTTCTCTTCATTTTTTAGTTCTGTTGTAATGTACTTTTTAATTTCACTTTCCATTCCTAGAGCTATGACCAACTAAACCCCTTTCATTGGGTTAGGGAGCTCTGTTGTAATTCAATGGATCAAAATTAGTTTTCATTCTCTCTTCTTTCTTTTCTCTTGATTTTGCTAGAAAGCATTCGGTCTTCATCCAACTGGGTAATTATCTTGGGAAAGAAGTTACTCATAACTTGATCTCCTCGGAACCTTGGGAAAGGAATGAGGAGATCATGCTAGAATTGTTTTCTCTGGTTGGACCGGATTGGGGTTTGGATGGATATTATGACATTTAATCCTACCAACACTTTGATCTGGAAATACATGTGGTATAATCAGTGACCATACTTCATCTCTTTTCATGAGCAATTAAATCAAGAAATTGGGCAATTATTCAAGCTTAGAGAGATTGGATTACTAAGGAATTGGGATCCAATCACTTAAGATTGCCAAGGAGATCAATGAATGCATTGATTAAGGAAGAGATCAGAATGAACTTGATCCGGAGAATGCAACATCTCCTAAACCCAATGAATTCCCCATTTCTGATCTACCCATTCTCTTTATTTTCTGCTATTTACTTTCATTCTTAATCACCCCATTCCCATTTACTTTCCTGCACTTTAAGCTTCTGCACTTTAATTTCCTTTGTTACTTTTAGTCATTTACATTCCATGAAATTTACTTTTCCCACCACTTAATTTTCCGCACTGCAAATTCAAATATGCTTCGTTCAACTAGAACACCCCTCCAATTAAAGTTGATCAACCAATCAATTCCTGTGGGATTCGACCTCACTCTATTGTGAGTTTTTACTTGACGATAATTCGGTATACTTGCCGAGGGAAAATTGTTAAGAGACAAGTTTTCGTGCATCAGTTATCAATCATAATTGCACCCCATGGATATAGTGCCCGGCTCACTCTTGTAGCAAAGGATCTCCTTTGCCAGGGATATAGTGCCCTGCACACTCTCATTATCCAACAAATGATTATCTTTTTCCAGGTTCTCATCATCAACATCATCAATCCTCAAGTTCCTCAAAACAGTTTTTTTTTTTTTAGAATCAAAACCCATTTCCTTGGTAACATTTTTTGAAACTCCAAACAACTTCAAAATCATATCAATTGTAAATCTCTTCTAAAAGTCATCAAAATCATTCATTTTAAATAACTTTTCAAATAAAGTCTCAGATTTTATAGAAATTTCGGCAGCACCTCCCTTAAAAATTGGACTTTGTCACCCGTTTTGGGTCCTAACCAAACCATTCCGCAACCCTTTCCAACTGGTTCAGGATCAAATCAGTTCAAAATCAAGCTGATTCCAATAATTCATATCTTAAGGAAATCGATTCAAAATCAAATCATTTTCTATGAATGAAGCTCATTTTTGAAACTTTAAAGAAATAATTGAGTAATGACCAGTTTAGCAAAATCAGTCAATAATTAAATCAAACAACAATCATATTCATCCAACATATCCAGACAATACATAAGACTTATACAATCACTAAAAAGTGTAATTCTCTCATCAATATCCATTTATAACAATTCCAAATTATAGAATTGAGTTTTTAGAAAAAGCCCCTACTTCGACTGTCGAAACTCGAAAATTCTAAAATGCGTCACAACCTAGAGTTGAAGAAAAATCCTCCAAGAAGATTGAATTTGATGTTAAGGAGGAATGTGTACAACCTCCAAGGCATATCCCATATGAAGAATTGGACGGGATAGAGCAAGAAATTGAATTCCCTTGGCAATAAAGACCAAGCATCAAATCGTAGTGGTGAAGAATCCTTTGAACTTGAAGAACCTTCTGATGACAAGTCATCTTAGGCTAGTTTAACAAGCTTATTTCATTAGTTTTCACTTGGTTTTCATGCATTTTTAGGCAATAAGTAAGTATTTGAGTGAGAATTTTGACGTGGCAGAAATTGGCGAGTTAAGAATTGTTATAAGATATGCGTTGCAAGTATAGTTCTTAACCAACCAGAAATCCGCTTATCAATTTAGAAGGGTTGTCACAAAAATTAAAATTAAAATACTGGGAGTATGAATCCCAGGTCGTCTCCCAACGAGTTGCAGAATGTTGTGCTAATTTATTAATCAGAGGTTTTCAAAAAGAGTTTGAGTTGAATAAACAGGAAATTAAATTGGGGAAATTAAGTAATTTAAATAAAAGCCTTGACTGAGAGTAGATTAGTTGGAAGCCTTATTCTTGTTGCGGTACTCTCAAGATTAATTGATAATTGAAGGTTGTTCTGTTTAGTTATCCCTTACTAGGTAAGGAAAAGTCAAACAAGTTAGAATGTTGTTTCTATTCACAAGTCCCAATCCGCTTACTTGGAAGGACTGGCGTTAGTGACTAGAGAGCAATTCAACAATAAACCCAATTATAATTTCTCTTTTGAGCATTCCAACTCAAGGGTTCCTTTCAATCAACTCCCCATCAAGTTAGGGAACTACTCGCTCATTGTAAATGTAGAATTCATAACGTAGGAAAGGGAATTAAAGAAAGACATGATAAATAAAACTCAAAGGAATCAATTAAAAATAAAAGTAACTCTTGTATTAATGAATTCTAAAATAATCCAAAAGTAAAATTGAGTAAATTAAAGGACATGGAAGAGTAAAGCCAAGTAAAGAAAACGAACTAGAATGACGAAGTCTTGATGAGGTAATAACTCTTCTCAATATCCCAATGCAAAGAGCAATAGAAAATAAAAATCCTAAGAACTAGGAATGTGTAGAGAGAAAACCTAGAGGAGGAGTAAAACTAGATCTAAAACTAAAACTGTGTAGAATGAATGTTGTTTTGGTTTCTGCATGTCCTCTGGCTCTACTCTGCTTTTCCGGGCCGAAAATTGGGTCAAAACAGGGCCCAAAATCATCCCCAGCGATTCTGCAGATTATGCAGATCGCGCACGTCACGCGATCGTGTCATTCATGCGGACGCATCGTTCGGCGTTTTGCTTTTCCACGCGGGCACGTCGACCACGCCCCCGCGTCACCTGTGCTATTCCAATCCGCGCGGTCGTGTGAGCCATGCGGCCGCGTCACTGCGATTTCCTCTCTTTCATGCGGTCGTGTGAGCCATGCGACCGTGTCACTTCTCACTGGTCATCTCCTCAATTTCTTGTGTTCCTTCCATTTTTGCAAGCTTCCTTTCCAATCTCCAATTCATTCATGCCCTATAAAGCCTGAAACATTTAACACACAGATCACGGCATCGAATGGAATAAAGGAGAATTAAAATGCATAATTAAAAGTCTCTAGAGAGCAAGTTTTTAATCATGTAATAATTTTAGGAAGGAAATATAAATGCATGATAATCATATGAGTAAGTGGGTAAAAATCATGATAAAACCACACAATTAAACACATTATAAACCATAAAATAGTGGTTTATCAACCTCCCCACACTTAAACATTAGCATGTCCTCATGCTTAGTTGAAGGAGATAAAACAAATGAGTAGGAACATGTAAAAACTCATGCAATGCAATGCAACCTATATATGTAAATGCAACTATATGATTCTTGTCCACTTGATCAAAAGTAAATTAGCTCTTCAAAACAATTACAAATCTAATTCCACTAATTCAATTCTCATACAGCAAGAACAGATAAAAATGCAAGAAGATAGCTCATGAAAGCAGGGAACATAGAATTTCAAGCATTGAACCCTCACTGATGGTGTATATATACTCTAGTCTCTCTAGTGTATAGGGTAATCACTCTATCCTTCTCTAATCATGCTCTCTAATTTTTGTTCTTCTCCTAACCAATCAACAACATTTAATATATCAATGCAAACATCATGAGGTCTTTTCAAGGTTGTAATGGGGCCAAGGTAATGGTAAGGATACATATATGGTTAAGTGAGCTTATAAACTGAATCTTTAATTAACCCAAGCTTTAACATAACCTATATATATTCTATATAACTTTAGAATTCATACCTAGCTACCCAGAATTCCCTTTCACATTCCATACTCATGTATCAACTTTTTATTTTAATTTTATCATACATGCATTGATCTTTGAATTCTTAACTTAACGTTGGGGTAATTTTGTCCCCTTATTTATTTATTGAATATATATTTTTTTTTTCAATATAAGCATAAAAATAAAAATAGCTTATCAATGCACATAGATTTTTAATTCTTATAGTTTCACATGAGTAGGTATGCAAATTTCCATTATATTATCATGACACGTTCCCTTATTATCTTTTGTTCCCACAATTTCCCATACTTAATTAGAACACACAATTCTATCTTAAGTAAACCAAAGATCCATTTTGGGATATATAATTATTTTTCCGCTTAAGGCTAGTAATGTGGTAAAATATAGAACAAATGGGATATAAAAGCTCAAAGTGGCTAACAAAGGAAATTGAAAGGGTAGGCTTAACTTTGGATTAGTGAGCTAAACAAATAATGGCCTCAATCATATGCAAACATATAAATATAATAAACATTGGACATATAGGATGAAACAAAATATAGATTACAATTATAGAGAAGTAAACACACAAGAATAAAATAATTATGATTAAATAATGTAACCATGCATAAAGGCTCAAATCTCACAGGTTGTGTGTTCTTTAGCTTAAAAATCATGTTCCAAGTACAACTTCAAGCAAATTTAACATAAAAATTTTTAATTAAAATTAGTGAAATTTAGTTCCAAAAATAGAGTCTTAGAAGAAACTTATTGTCTTTTCAATCAAGTAGAACATGCATGCAACTAATCTATTATTATACAATTTATCCTATTGTACAAAAGAAAAACTAACTAAATATCCTAATTTATTGGTGTTAAGGGAAGAGAAATTACCTCCGGGAGTCAGGTACTGACCGACCTCCCCACACTTAAGGTTTTGCACCGTCCTCGGTGCCATCTGTCAAGAACAGGGGTGGGCTAGTAGCAGTATCTCCACAGTCGGAACCATCATGGCTTCCTTTGCTGGTAAAGGAAGTAGAGTCCGGGGTGTCTGAGTCCTTGAATTTTCCCATAATCAGCTCCTTGAGGTATGTGAATCGGCGCTTGTTACGGTGCTCTCTCATCTTAGCTTTGTGTTCCTGCCGATCCAACCTTTCGAGTATCTGATGCAGCAGTTGGTCTGTGGTAGGTGCTTGTGGTATTGAAGAAGGAATATCTTCAACCGGTTCAGTAGGATGGCTTGTGGTGGCTGGTGAAGGTCTGATGTATTTCCCGTTCGTGACATACTGATCATCCCGTGGAAGCATGGCTTTGGTGTCCCCAGCTCTGTAGGAGATTCCGGCTGCTGAGACAAGATCTGAGACCAAGGCGGGAAAAGATAAGTTGCCCGCAATTTGTACGTGTCCCATGGCATTCTGGATGTGTCTTGGTAGGTTCAGAGGTTGGTCTGTAAGGATGCACCATAGTAGAACGGCCATGTCCGCAGTGAAGGAGGACTCGTGAGTGCTCGGAAAGACGTAATGGGACATGATCTGTGCCCATACGCGAGCCTCCAAGGTAAGTGCTGAAGCCGATATGCCCTTAGGGCGGGTATGAGGGTATCCGTAGATCCATCTGCTGCCAGGTAGTGCGATAATTATGAGAACGGTGTCCCAGTCAAATTGGTACATCTGGCGCTTGAGTGTGACTTCTTGAAAGGCGTCCAAACCTTCTGGAATAGGGGGAAGACCTAGAGCTTTTTGAATGGCCTCTTCTGTAATGGAGACTTGCTTCTGACGTACAAAGACAGATTGCAAGGATGGCAAGTGGAAGTTGGAGTAGAACTCGACTACCCACGAAAGATTGACCTGCCTCGGCTGTCTCTGTAGAAAACCCCATTGTCTTCGTTCAATTTGCGGCTCAACAAAAGTAGCAATATTGGGCGGAAGGATAAGAAGGTATTCATTATTGTAGCTCCGTTCTGCCAGGATAGGGAACATCTGCTCGCAGTAGCGATTAGAAAATTGGGCAGTGTCCTTTGCTGGGAAGTCTCTCTCCTTATCATCAATCTTTATAATCCTCTTAATTCTTTTTGTTGAGGGCTTGACTGCAATTGAAGAAGGCTCTGCCACTAGTGCTCTCTTTGTTCCTCTCCTTGCTGTTGATTTGGGAGTAGCTTTCTCTTTGCCCTTCTTGGTGGCCATTCTGAAAAAAGGGAAGAGAAAGTAAATTAAATTCAAAGAGATAGAGCAAGGAAGAGAACGGAAAAGGGTGGTTATGAATGCACAGTAAAAGGTAAATGATGTTAACACATGGTCATGACTACATGTGAAAAGTCATCAATGGAAAATAGTTAGTGCATATGATGACAAGTGAATGCAAGGTGTTTATTGGCATGCTGACAAAGGAATGAGTAGCATAGATCAAGCATCACTCGTAACAAACCATCACGTTTGTATTGACAATTAATTTCAATTAATTTAATAGTAAACGGAATTTGTGAAAAGCAAGCATTGAATAGTAAAGTAACGTAGAAAAGTGCAAAACGCCATATGGGCTTTTTCACAAACACATAGCATACATGAAAATTAAGGTATAGCAAGTATTAAATTGAACATGCAAGCAACCCTTTAAAATGTAATATATAATTGCCAAACAAATTTGCAACAATCCACAAGCATATAATGAGAAATAATGACTCAAATAAATTTCTAACACCAGGTAAAAAGGAAAAAGAAAGAAAAAGAAAATATTAATAATGAAAGTAAAAAGAAAAGAAAAGAAAAGAAGATAACATATAAAAATAAAAAGAATAATAGAAAAGTAAGGAGAGAAGAAGAAAAAGAAAAACCTTGTGAATGGGGGTGAGAGAGAGAGAGTAGAAAGTGAGAAAGAAGGAAGAAGGAAGAAAGAAGAAATAAGGAGGGAAAAAGGAAAAATAGGATTTGGGGAAGAGAAAGATAAGATAAGTGGCAATGCAAGGAAGCTATGCGGCGCAATCAACGCGGTCGCGTGGGGCACGCGGTCGCGCAACTTGCGCTGATACTGATTTACGCGGTCGCGTGACCCGTTTTATGCCACTGGCGCGAGGGCAGCCTCGCACTTGCACAACTCTCTTTTCGAAATTTTTATTTTCACCAAATCTGGGGTGACGCGATCACGTGGGGCATGCAATCGCGTGAGTGGCCATTAGAAGGAATGTGACACGGTCGCATCGGTCACGCGGCTGTGTGGGAAGAATTGTGCGTTCAGCACCAATCCAGCACCACTCTAGCACAACTTTCGGTCGTGCACCCTTTTTACTTCGACTTCGAGGGCACGCGGCGGCGTGGGTGACGCGGTCGCGTGGGAGGCCAATGTTCCCACTCGACGCGGACGCGTCGGCGACGCAGTCGTATGGGGCAATTTGTGCCACTGGCACGCCTCCAGCCACACTCCTGCGTGACTCTCTGTTTGTTTTATTATTTCCTCCCATCTCCTGCGACGCGGACGCGTCAATGAGGCCGTCGCATCGCGTGAATTTTTTTTTTTAAATAAAAGTATGGAAATGCAGAAGCACGAAATGCACTAATAAGGAGAATAGTTATTGAATAGGAAAACTAAAAATAAAGAAAAGAACGATCATACCATGGTGGGTTGTCTCCCACCTAGCACTTTGCTTTAACGTCCGTAAGTTGGACGCTCCACTAGCTCAGGCTTCGGCTATGTGGGGATCTTCCAAGAGGATGATCTCGAGCTCCTTGTTTTTCTTCATCTGCTCGCCGTGGTACAGCTTTAAACGATGTCCATTGACTTTGATAAGTTCAGAGCTTAAAGGATGGCTTAGGTGATAAACTCCGTATGGTTCGGCCTTCTCTACTCTGTATGGATCTTCCCATCTTGATCTCAACTTGCCTGGCATGAGCCTTAGTCGAGACTTGTAAAGGAGGACTAAGTCCCCATGTTGGAACTCTTTTCTCTTGATGTGCTGATCATGTACAGCCTTCATCTTCTCCTTGTATAGTCTTGAGTTCTCATAAGCTTCTAGGCGAAAGCTTTCCAGTTCTTGCAATTGCAACTTCCTTTCAGCTCTGGCTTTCTCAATTTCCATGTTGCACTCCTTTACTGCCCAAAAGGATTTGTGCTCTACTTCAACAGGGAGATGACAAGCTTTTCCATAAACTAAGCAAAAAGGACTCATCCCAATGGGTGTTTTGTATGCTGTTCTGTATGCCCATAGTGCATCTTGTAGCCTGGTGCTCCAGTCTCTTCTATGAGGTTTGACTATCTTCTGCAAGATACGCTTTATCTCTCTGTTTGACACCTCGGCTTGCCCATTAGTCTGAAGATGGTAGACTGTTGCAACCGTATGAATTATCCCATGCTTCTTCATTAATCCTGTTAGTCTCCTGTTACAAAAATAGGTGCCTTGATCGCTCACGATTGCTCATGATAATCCAATGCGACAAATAATGTGGTTTCTCACAAAGGAAACAACAGTGTTAGCATCATCAGTGCGGGTAGGAATTGCTTCCACCCATTTGGAAACGTAATCCACAGCTAACAATATATAAAAGTAACCATTAGAATTTGGAAATGGACCCATGAAGTCAATGCCCCAAACATTAAAAATTTCACAGAAAAGCATAATTTGTTGAGGCATCTCATCCCTCTTGGATATATTACCAAATTTTTGTCATGGAAAACAAGATCTACAAAATTCAGCAACGTCTTTAAAAAGAGTAGGCCACCAGAATCCACAATCTAAGATTTTTCTAACTGTTCTTTGAGGGCCAAAATGTCCTCCACTCTCAGATGAGTGACAGGCCTCTAAGATGGACTGGAATTCTGATTGAGGCACACAACGTCTAATTACCTGGTCAGCGCCACATCTCCATAAATATGGGTCATCCCATATATAATATTTAGACTCACTTTTCAGCTTGTCTCTTTGATGCTTAGAAAAGTTTGGAAGAAAGGTGCGGCTAACTAGATAATTAGCTACAGGTGCATGCCAAGCGACTACCTCTGATACTGCTTGCAGGTTATCAAATGGGAAATTATCAGCTATAGGAGTGGGGTCATCTGTAATGTGCTCAAGGCGACTCAAATGGTCTGCCACTAAATTCTGGTTACCACTCCTATCCTTAATTTCTAAATCAAATTCTTGTAATAGCAGTATCCAACGTATAAGCCTTGGTTTGGACTCCTTTTTAGCTAATAGATACTTTAGAGCTGCGTGGTCTGAGTACACATCTCTTGTAAGCATAAGTCCCAAAAGGACATGTAAAAGTAGTCTTTTCCTGATCCTCAGGAGCTATATGAATCTGGAAATAACCTGTGTAACCATCTAAAAAACAATAATGTGATTTACCTGACAGGCGATCCAGCATTTGATCAATGAATGGAAGAGGATAGTGATCCTTACGAGTGGCTTGGTTGAGGCGTCTGTAGTCAATGCAGACCCTCCAGGTGTTCTGAACTCTGGTTGCAATGAGATCTCCATGCTCATTCTTCACTGTAGTGACTCTAGACTTCTTTGGCACCACTTGTACTGGGCTTACCCATTCACTGTCTGAGATGGGATAGATGATATCTGCCTCCAGTAGTCTAGTCACTTCCTTCTTGACAACCTCTAAGATAGTGGGGTTCAGTCTTCACTGGGGTTGACGAACGGGCCTTGCTCCCTCTTCTAAAAATATTCTGTGCTCACATACTTGAGGGTTGATGCCTACTATATCTGCCAAACTTCACCCAATTGCCTTCTTGTGCCTCCTCAGCACACTAAGTAACTTCTCTTCTTGTTGAGAAGTGAGTTCCCGTGCAATGATAACTGGAAACTTCTGCTCATCTTCAAGGTAAGCATATTTGAGGTATGGAGGAAGGGGTTTTAATTCTAACTTCTGATCATGGTCATGCTCTGGGTTGTCTGGAGCTGGTAACAATGGTAAAGCACTGTTATTGTCCTCTGAGAATGTCCCCACACTTGGACCTTGTCCTATGTACTTCTCTTCAAATTCCTCCTGGTGAACTTCAGCCACAGTTTCATCTATAATGTCACACTGGAGGATAGAATGGTCCTCCGGAGGATGCTTCATAACTCCATTCAGATTGAAGATTACTACTCGGCCATCTATTTCAAAAGAGTATGTTCCTGAAAAAGCATCCAATTTGAACTTTGATGTCTTCAGGAATGGTCTTCCAAGTAGGATTGATGATGGCTTCTCTGAGTCATTTTGGGGCATCTCCAGGATATAAAAATTAGTGGGGAATGTGAGCCCCTTAATGCCCACTAATACATCTTCAGCAACTCCAACCACTGTAATAATGCTTTTATCTGCTAACACAAAACGAGCTGCCGACCTTTTTAAGGGAGGGAGCTGGTGCATGAAATTGTGATCATCAATGGCGCCATCAACATGGTACGCTCAATTGTAATCTCAACTCTTTATCACAACTTCGCACAACTAACCAGCAAGTGCACTGGGTCGTCCAAGTAATAAACCTTACGTGAGTAAGGGTCGATCCCACGGAGATTGTTGGTATGAAGCAAGCTATGGTCATCTTGTAAATCTCAGTCAAGCAGATTCAAATGGTTATGGAGGATGAATGATTAAAAGATAAATAAAACATAAAATAAAGATAGAGATACTTATGTAATTCATTGGTGAGAATTTCAGATAAGCGTATGAAGATGCTTTGTCCCTTCCGTCTCTCTGCTTTCCTACTGTCTTCATCCAATCATTCTTACTCCTTTCCATGGCAAGCTGTATGTTGGGCATCACCGTTGTCAGTGGCTACAATCTCATCCTCTCAGTGAAAATGTTCAACGCACCCTGTCACGGCACGGCTATTCATCTGTCGGTTCCCGATCATGTCGGAATAGAATCTAGTGATTCTTTTGCGTTTGTAACTAACGCCCCACAATCACGAGTTTGAAGCTTGTCACAGTCATTCAATCCTTGAATCCTACTCAGAATACCACACACAAGGTTTAGACCTTCTGGATTCTCAAGAATGCCGCCATCAATTCTAGCTTATACCACGAAGATTCTGATTAAGGAATCCAAGAGATAAACACTCAATCGAAGGTAGAACGGAGGTGGTTGTCAGGCACACGTTCATAGGTGAGAATGATGATGAGTGTCACGGATCATCACATTCATCAAGTTGAAGAACAAATGATATCTTAGAACAAGAACAAGCTAAATTGAATAGAAGAACAATAGTAATTGCATTAATACTCAAGGTACAGCAGAGCTCCACACCTTAATCTATGGTGTGTAGAGACTCCACCGTTGAAAATACATAAGAACATGGTCTAGGCATGGCCATGAGGCCAGCCCCAAAACGTGAAAATAACTATGAAAGTATATGAAAGGTGTCTGTTTGTAGCAAAAGGTCCTATTTATAGAGAACTAGTAGCTTAGGGTTTACAAAAAATGAGTAAATGACGTAAATATCCACCTCCGGGCCCACTTGGTGTGTGCTTGGGCTGAGCATTGAAGCATTTTCGTGTAGAGACTTTTTCTGGAGTTAAACGCCACCTTTTATGCCAGTTTGGGCATTTAACTACCACTTTGGTGCCAGTTCCGGCGTTTATCGCTGGGAATTCTTGAGCTGACTTTGAACGCCGGTTTGGGCCATCAAATCTCAAGCAAAGTATGAACTATTATACATTGCTGGAAAGCCCAGGATGTCTACTTTCCAACGCAATTGAGAGCGCGCTAATTGGGCTTCTGTCGCTCCGGAAAATCTACTTCGAGTGCAGGGAGGTCAGAATCCAACAGCATCTGTAGTCCTTTTTCAGCCTCTGAATCAGATTTTTGCTCAGGTCCCTCAATTTCAGCCAGAAAATACCTGAAATCACAGAAAAACACACAAACTCATAGTAAAGTCCAGAAAAGTGAATTTTAAATAAAAATTAATAAAAATATAATAAAAACTAACTAAAACATGCTAAAAACATACTAAAAACAATGCCAAAATGCGTATAAATTATCCGCTCATCACAACACCAAACTTAAATTGTTGCTTGTCCCCAAGCAACTGAAAAAAAATAGGATAAAAAGAAGAGAATATACAATGAATTCCAAAAACATCTATGAAGATCAGTATTAATTAGATGAGCGGGGCTTTTAGCTTTTTGCTTCTGAACAATTTTGGCATCTCACTTTATCCTTTGAAGTTTAGAATGATTGGAATCTATAGGAACTCAGAATCCAGATAGTGTTACTGACGCTCCTAGTTAAGTATGTTGATTCTTGAACACAGCTACTTTATGAGTCTTGGCCGTGGCCCTAAGCACTTTGTTTTCCAGTATTACCACCGGATACATAAATGCCACAGACACATAACAGCTTTGCTAGAGTCCCCAATTAGAGGTGTACAGGGTTCTTAAGCACACTCTTATTTTTGCTTTGGACCTCGACTTTAACCGCTCAGTCTCAAGTTTTCACTTGACACCTTCACGCCACAAGCATGTGGTTAGGGACAGCTTGGTTTAGCCGCTTAGGCCAGGATTTTATTCCTGTGGGCCCTCCTATCCACTGATGCTCAAAGCCTTGGATCCTTTTTATCACCCTTGCCTTTTGGTTTAAAGGGGTATTGGCTTTTTCTGCTTGCTTTTTCTCTCTTTTTTTTTTTGCAAGTTTTTCACTACTTTTTCTTGCTTCAAGAATCAATTTTATGATTTTTCAGATCATCAGATAACATTTCTCCTTTTCCTTTCATTCTTTCAAGAGCCAACAATTTTAATATTCATAAACAAATAAATTAAAAAATATGCACTGTTCAAGCATTCATTCAGAAAAATAATAGCATTGCCACCACATCAAAATAATTAAACTGTTTTAAAATTCAAAATTCATGTACTTCTTTTTCCTTTTCAATTAAAAACATTTTTCATTTAAGAAAGGTGATGGACTTAGACACTAATGATCATGTAATAAAGACACAAACATAAATAAACATAACGCACAATTTTCGAAAAACAGGAAAATAAAGAACAATGAAGTTAAAGAACGGGTCCACCTTAGTGATGACGGCTTGTTCTTCCTCTTGAAGATCTTATGGAGTGCTTGAGCTCCTCAATGTCTCTTCCTTGCCTTTGTTGCTCCTCTCTCATGATTCTTTGATCTTCTCTAATTTCATGGAGGAGGATGGAATGTTCTTGGTGCTCCACCCTTAGTTGTCCCATGTTGGAACTTAATTCTCCTAGGGAGGTGTTGAATTGCTCCCAATAGTTTTGTGGAGGAAGATGCATCCCTTGAGGTATCTCAGGGATTTCATGATGAGGAAATTCCTCAAGCTCTTGTCCATGAGTGGGATCTCTTGTTTGTTCCATCCTTTTCTTAGTGATGGGCTTATCCTCATTAATGAGGATGTCTTCCTCTATGTCAATTCCAGCCGAATTGCAGAGGTGACAAATGAGATGAGGGAAGGCTAACCTTGCCATAGTGGAGGACTTGTCCGCCACCTTTTAGAGTTCTTGGGATATAACCTCATGAACTTTCACTTCTTTTCCAATCATGATGCTATGTATCATGATAGCCTGGTCTATAGTAGCTTCGGACCGGTTGCTAGTGGGAATGATTGAGCGTTGGATGAACTCCAACCATCCCCTAGCCACGGGCTTGAGGTCATGCCTTCTTAGTTGAACTGGCTTCCCTCTTGAATCTCTCTTCCATTGAACGCCCTCCTCACATATG
The DNA here is from genome assembly GCF_000816755.2 of Arachis ipaensis. Lineage (NCBI taxonomy): Eukaryota > Viridiplantae > Streptophyta > Magnoliopsida > Fabales > Fabaceae > Arachis > Arachis ipaensis. The sequence continues at coordinate 62,038,697 of NC_029788.2, forward strand.
TCCATGTGGACTTGGTCCAACCTTTGATCAAAGTTGACCCTTTTAGTGTAGGGGTGTGCATCTCCTTGCATCATAGGCAAGTTGAATGCCAACCTTACATTTTCTGGACTGAAATCTAAGTATTTCCCTCGGACCATTGTAAGCCAATTCCTAGGGTCCGGGTTCACACTTTGATCATGATCCATGCATTAGCATAGAACTCTTGAACCATTAAGATCCCGACTTGTTGAATGGGGTTGGTAAGAACTTCCCAACCTTTTCTTTGGATCTCATCTCGGATTTCCGGATATTCACTCTTTTTGAGTTTAAAAGGGACCTCGAGGATCACCTTCTTCATGGTCACAACTTCATAGAAATGGTCTTGATGCACCCTTGAGAGGAATCTCTCCATCTCCCATGACTCGGAGGTGAAAGCTTTTGCCTTCCCTTTCCTCTTTCTAGAGGTTTCTCCGGCCTTAGCTGCCATAAATGGTTATGGAAAAACAAAAAGCAATGCTTGTACCACACCAAACTTAGAAGGTTTGCTCGTCCTCGAGCAAAAGAGGAAAGAGAAGAGTAGAAGAAGAAGAAAAATAGAGGAGATGGAGGAGGCTTTGTGGTTCGGCCAAGGAGGAGAAATGGTGTTGAGGTAGTGTGAAAATGAAAGAGTGAAGATGGGTTTATATAGGAGTTGAGAGGGGTGTAGGGTTCGGCTAGTATGGGTGGGTTTGGGAGGGAAAGTGGTTTGAATTTGGATGGTGAGTTAGGTGGGGTTTTATGAAGGATGGATGTGAGTGGTGAAGAGAATGGTGGGATTTGATAGGTGAGGGGTTTTTGGGGAAGAGGTATTGAGGTGATTGGTGAATAGGTGAAGAAGAGAGAGAGGTGGGGTAGGTAGGGATCCTGTGGGGTCCACAGATCCTGAGGTGTCAAGGATAGCTCATCCCTGCACCGAGTGGCGTGCAAAAACGCCCTTTCTGCCAATTCTGGTGTTAAACGCCGGGCTGCTGCCCTTTTCTGGCGTTTAACGCTAGCTCCTTGCCCATTCCTGGCGTTAAACGCCCATTTGCTGCCCTTACTGGCGTTTAAACGCCAGCAAGCTTTTCCTCCAGGGTGTGCTATTTTTTTCTCTGTTTTTCATTCTATTTTTGCTTTTTCAATTATTTTTGTGACTTCACATGATCATCAACCTACAGAAAACATAAAATAACAATGGAAAATAGATAAATATGACATTGGGTTGCCTCCCAACAAGCGCTTCTTTAATGTCAGTAGCTTGACAGTGGGCTCTCATAGAGCCTCACAGATGTTCAGAGCAATGTTGGAACCTCCCAACACCAAACTTAGAGTTTGAATGTGGGGGTTCAACACCAAACATAGAGTTTGGTTGTGGCCTCCCAACACCAAACTTAGAATTTGACTGTGGGGGCTCTGTTTGACTCTGTTTTGAGAGAAGCTCTTCATGCTTCCTCTCCATGGTTACAGAGGGATATCCTTGAGCCTTAAACACAAGGGATTCTTCATTCACTTGAATGATCAATTCTCCTCTGTCAACATCAATCACAACCTTTGCTGTGGTTAGGAAGGGTCTGCCAAGGATGATGGACTCATCCATGCACTTTCCAGTCTCTAGGACTATGAAATCAGCAGGGATGTGGTGGTCTCCAACCTTTACCAAGACATCCTCTACAAGTCCATAAGCTTGTTTCTTTGAATTGTCTGCCATCTCTAATGAGATTCTTGCAGCTTGTACCTCAATGATCCCTAGCTTCTCCATTACAGAGAGAGGCATAAGGTTTATGCTTGACCCTAGGTCACACAGAGCCTTCTCAAAGGTCATGGTGCCTATGGTACAAGGGATTGAGAACTTTCCAGGGTCCTGTCTCTTTTGAGGTAATCTCTGCCTAGTGAAGTCATCCAGTTCTTTGATGAGCAATGGAGGTTCATTCTCCCAAGTCTCATTACCAAATAACTTGTCATTTAGCTTCATGATTGCTCCAAGGTACTTAGCAACTTGCTCTTCAGTAACATCTTCATCCTCTTCAGGGAAGAATACTCATCAGAGCTCATGAATGGCAGAAGTAAATCCAATGGAATCTCTATTGTCTCATTATGAGCCTCAGATTCCTATGGTTCCTCATTAGGGAACTCATTGGAGGCCAGTGGACGTCCATTGAGGTTTTCCTCAGTGGCGATCACTGCCTCTTCCTCCTCTCCAAATTCAGCCATGTTGATTGTGTTTATGGCCTTGCACTCTCCTTTTGGGTTCTCTTCTATATTGCTTGGAAGAGTACTAGGAGGGAGTTCAGTAACTTTCTTGCTCAGCTGACCCACTTGTGCCTCCAAATTTCTAATGGAGGACCTTGTTTCAGTCATGAAACTTTTAGTGGTTTTAACTAGATCAGAGACCATGGTTGCTAAGTCAGAGTGGCTCTGCCTAGAATTCTCTGTCTGTTGATGAGAAGATGATGGAAAAGGCTTGCCATTGCTAAACCTATTTCTTCCACCATTATTGTTGTTGAAACCTTGTTGAGGTCTCTGTTGATCCTTCCATGAGAGATTTGGATGATTTTTTCCATGAAGGATTATAGGTGTTTCCATATGGTTCTCCCATGTAATTCACCTCTTCCATAGATGGGTTCTCAGGATCATAAGCTTCTTCTTCAGATGAAGCATCCTTAGTACTGGCTGGTGCAGCTTGCATTCCAGACAGGCTTTGAGAAATCATATTGACTTACTGAGTCAATATTTTGTTCTGAGCCAATATGGCATTCAGAGTGTCAATCTCAAGAACTCCTTTCTTTTGACTTGTCCCATTATTCACAGGATTCCTTTCAGAAGTGTACATGAATTGGTTATTTGCAACCATTTCAATGAGTTCTTGAGCTTCTGCAGGCGTCTTCTTCAGATGGGTCCTTTCAGGTTCAGGATCAGCCTCAACAAGAATGCCTTTGTCTTTGCTCCTGCTCATATGAAAGAGAAGAGAGCAAGAAAATATGGAATCCTCTATGTCACAGTATAGAGATTCCTTGAGGTGTCAGAGGAAAAGAAGAATAGAAGGAGGAGGTAGAAGAATTTGAACTTATCAAGAGAGATAAAATTCGAATTACTGATAATGGAGGAGTGTTAGTTCTTAACTAGAAGGATGTGAGAAGAGGGGAAGAATTTTCGAAATTAAAGTAAAGAATTTTGAAATAATTTTGAAAAATTGAAAAATGATTTTCAAAAATTAGAGTTGGGAAAGAAATAAAGTGATTTTTGAAAAAGATTTTGAAATTAGAAATAAAAAAGATATGATTGAAAATTTAATTTTGAAAAATTTTGAAAACATAAAAAAAAATATGAATTAAAAACAAAATCTTCCCTCTTGTGTCATCCTGGCGTTAAACGCCCAGAATGGTGCCCATTCTGGCGTTTAACGCCCAAATCTCTACCTTTTTGGGCGTTAAACGCCCAGCAAGGTACCCTGGCTGGCGTTTAAACGCCAGTTTTCCTTCTTCACTGGGCATTTTGAACGCCCAACTTTTTCTGTATAATTCCTCTACTGTATGTTCTGAATCTTCAATTCTCTGTATTATTGACTTGAAAAGACACAATTTTGAAAAATATTTTTGAATTTTTAATGATGAGAAACAATAAGAATGCAACTAAGATAAAATAAACAATGCATGCAGGACATCAAACTTAAAAGTTTGTATACTAAGGACTATAACAATGTAAAAATGCATGTAAGAAACAACAAAACATACAAAATAAGAGAATTTGAAGATCAAAGCAATGAAGTCATCAAGAACAACCTGAAGATCAATGAAGAACATGCATGAATTCGAAAAATGCAAGAAGAACAGAAACATGCAATTGACACCAAACTTAAAAATTAATACTAGACTCATAAAATATTTTTGGTTTTTATGGTTTTATACATTTTTTTTTCTTTTTTTTTTTTTGTGATTTTCGAAAATTATATAGAAAAGAAAATAAAGGGAATCAAAACTTTTAATAAGAATTCCAGGAATCATACAATGTTAGTCTAAAGCTTCAGTCTAAAAAGATTAGACATGTTTGGAGCAAGTGCACTGGGTCGTCCAAGTAATAAGCCTTACGTGAGTAAGGGTCGATCCCACGGAGATTGTTGGTATGAAGCAAGCTATGGTCATCTTGTAAATCTCAGTCAGGCGGATTCAAATGGTTATGGAGGATGAAAGATTAAAAGATAAATAAAACATAAAATAAAGATAGAGATACTTATGTAATTCATTGGTGAGAATTTCAGATAAGCGTATGAAGATGCTTTGTCCCTTCCGTCTCTCTGCTTCCTACTGTCTTCATCCAATCCTTCTTACTCCTTTCCATGGCAAGCTGTATGTTGGGCATCACCGTTGTCAGTGGCTACAATCCCGTCCTCTCAGTGAAAATGTTCAACGCACCCTGTCACGGCACGGCTATTCATCTGTCGGTTCTCGATCATGTCGGAATAGAATCCAGTGATTCTTTTGCGTCTGTCACTAACGCCCCAAAATCACGAGTTTGAAGCTCGTCACAGTCATTCAATCCTTGAATCCTACTCAAAATACCACAGACAAGGTTTAGACCTTCCGGATTCTCAAGAATGCCGCCATCAATTCTAGCTTATACCACGAAGATTCTGATTAAGGAATCCAAGAGATAAACACTCAATCGAAGGTAGAACAGAGGTGGTTGTCAGGCACACGTTCATAGGTGAGAATGATGATGAGTGTCACGGATCATCACATTCATCAAGTTGAAGAACAAGTGATATCTTAGAACAAGAACAAGCTGAATTGAATAGAAGAACAAAAGTAATTGCATTAATACTCGAGGTACAGCAGAGCTCCACACCTTAATCTATGGTGTGTTAGAGACTCCACCATTGAAAATACATAAGAACATGGTCTAGGCATGGCCATGAGGCCAGCCCCAAAACGTGAAAAGAACTATGAAAGTATATGAAAGGTGTCTATTAGTGTGTAATAGCAAAAGGTCCTATTTATAGAGAACTAGTAGCTTAAGGTTTACAAAAAATGAGTAAATGACGTAAATATCCACTTCCGGGCCCACTTGGTGTGTGCTTGGGCTGAGCATTGAAGCATTTTCGTGTAGAGACTTTTTCTGGAGTTAAACGCCAGCTTTTGTGCCAGTTTGGGCGTATAACTCCCACTTTGGTGCCAGTTCCGGCGTTTAACGCTGGGAATTCTTGAGCTGACTTTGAACGCCAGTTTGGGCATCAAATCTCGGGCAAAGTATGGACTATTATATATTTCTGGAAAGCCCAGGATGTCTACTTTCCAACGCAATTGAGAGCGCACCAATTGGGCTTCTATAGCTCCAGAAAATCCACTTCGAGTGCAGGGAGGTCAGAATCCAATAGCATCTGCAGTCCTTTTTCAGTCTCTGAATCAGATTTTTGCTCAGGTCCCTCAATTTCAGCCAGAAAATACCTAAAATCACAGAAAAAGACACAAACTCATAGTAAAGTCCAGAAAAGTGAATTTTAAATAAAAACTAATAAAAATATAATAAAAACTAACTAAAACATGCTAAAAACATACTAAAAACAATGCCAAAAAGCGTATAAATTATCCGCTCATCAGGAGCCTCAAAATATCATATATAGACAAAGGTATTATACTCACACATGCTCCTAAATCACACATGCAGTCAGAAAATACCACACCATCAATAGTACAATTAACCATACATGGACCTGGGTCACTACACTTTTCAGGTAAACCTCCCATTAAAGCAAATATGGAACTACCTAAAGGAATAGTTTCTAATTCATTAATTTTTTCTTTATGTATACATAAATCTTTTAGAAACTTTGCATATTTAGGTACCTGTTGAATAACATAAAAAAGAGGAACAGTTACCTCAACCTTTTTGAATATCTCTACCATTTTGGGATCAGGTTCCAGCTGCTTCCTGGGCTTCCTTGCAAGTTGTGAGAATGGAATGGGAGTGGTGCCTTCTGCAGTATCTGCGCCCTGTGGTGCTTCCTCCTGTGGCTGAATTTCTTCTTTTTCGGCTATGTCCTGTATGTCCTCTTCCTCTTCAACATCTTCTATTTCCACTGCCTCTTCAGCTAAGGCATTTTCCGGTGGGCTTGGCTCCTCCTGATTCCTCTCCTGCAGTGTGGTTCCGGACCTGAGGGTGATGGCATTAATGTCACCCTTGGGATTGGGTAATGGTTGAGAGGGGATTCTACTGGAGCTCAAAGGCTGGTTATTGGAGTTATTCATTGATCCAATCTGTGAGACAAGAGCTTGCAAAGTAGCGTTCAGACTATTTAGTGTAGCATAAAAGTTATTTGTCATGGTCTGTTGTCTCCGATCAATAGATTTTAGTAAGTCATCATTAGAAGATGAGGAAGGATAAGTAATTTGAGAGGTCTGCTGTTGGTTATTCTGTGGTCCTTGGGATTGCCTCAAGTGAGGTGCTCTGTAAGGCTGGTTCTGGTTCTACTGCCTGTTATTGTTGTTATTCCACCTCTGATTTCCTTGATTGTCTCTGCCTCCTCTGTTGTTGTTGTCCCTCCAATTCTGGTTAGAATTGTCTTGCCATCCATGGCTGTAATTGCCACCTTGATTGTACCCTTGGTTGGGGCGGTCATAAAAGTTATGAGTGGCTACCACGGTGTTGTCTTCCTGTTGGAGCTGCGGACATTCATCAGTATAATGGCTATAATCAGCACAGATTCCGCAAACTCTCTATGGGACTAACTGTTGGCTTTGCTGTGGTGGAAAAGGTTGAGCTTGCTGAACTTGTTGTTGATTCAATTACATCTGCTTCAGCAAGTTGGTCATTTCACAGATACTCTGAGTTAGAGCAGCAGTCTCTCTGCTAGAGGATACTTCTGCAACGGCTTTTGAACGGCCTTGTTTCTGCCTGTGATTCCGAGTGGATTCAGCTAAGTCGCTGATCAATTGCCATGCCTCATCAGTGGTCTTGTACTTTTTCATAGACCCATTGCTAGCACTTTCCAATGCGGTCTTATCTTGGGGCCTCATGCCCTGTGTGACGTAACCGAGTAACATTATCTTGTCAATCATATGGTGGGGGCAAGCTTCCAGAAGATTATTGAAGTGCTCCCAGTATTCATAGAGAGTCTCAGATTCATCCTGAACAATCATGGAGATGTCTTTCCTCAGTTTATCAGTAACTTTAGCTGGAAAGAATTTTTCCAAAAATTCTCTTCTAAGTGTATCCCAGTTGGATACAGTTGCTGCGGGTTGAGTGTAGTACCACTCTCTTGTCTTTCCCTCAAGAGAAAACGGGAAGACTTTTAGCAGAATTGAAGTTTCATCTGCACCATCACGCCTGAGAGTAGAACAGGCTGCTTGAAAATCTCTCAGGTGCTTAATAGGCTATTGAGCAGGTAAGCCATGAAACTTGGGCATCAAATTGAGCAGTGCAGTCTTTATTTCAAAGTCTGTAGCCACCGCTGGGTGATGCGCTTGAAACGGTTGCATTGTAAAATCAGGGGCTCCAGCCTCCGGATAGTAACTCTCCTAGGTGCTGCCATGTCACCTACACATAAATCAACCGAATCAGTAGAACGGGGGCTGGTTTCTTCCTCAAATGACGTTTCAGATCCATCCTCTGAGAGGACTAACCGACGCCGAGCTTGCCTTATTCGTGAATAGTTCTTTCAATCTCAGGATTGAATACTGGCAAGCTTAGATCAGGAAGTGAACGCGTCATCTAGAGAAAGAAACAATCAGCTCATAGTAGCAAAATAAAATAAAATGCAAATAAATAAAATTCCAATTAATAACTTTAGCACTCTATTGCAACTCCCCGGCAACGGGGCCAAAAATTGACGTGGCGAAAATTGGCGAGTTAAGAATTGTTATAAGATATGCGTTGTAAGTATAGTTCTTAACCAACCAGAAATCCGCTTATCAATTTAGAAGGGTTATCACAAAAATTAAAATTAAAATACTGGGAGTATGAACCCCAGGTCGTCTCCCAACAAGTTGCAGAAAGGTGTGCTAATTTATTAATCAGGGGTTTTCAAAAAGAGTTTGAGTTGAATAAACAGAAAATTAAATTGGGGAAATTAAGTAATTTAAATAAAATCCTTGACTGGGAGTAGATTAGTTGGAAGCCCTATTCTTGTTGCAGTACTCTCAAGATTAATTGATAATTGAAGGTTGTTCTGTTTAGTTATCCCTTACTAGGTAAGGGAAACTCAAACAAGTTGGAATGCTGTTTCTATTCACAAGTCCCAATCCGCTTACTTGGAAGGACTGGCGTTAGTGACTAGAGAGCAATCCAACAATAAACCCAATTACAATTTCTCTTTTGAGCATTCTATCTCAAGGGTTTCTTTCAATCAACTCCCCATCAAGTTAGGAAACTACTCGCTCATTATGACATAACGTAGGAAAGGGAATTAAAGAAAGACATGATAAATAAAACTCAAAGGAATCAATTAAAAATAAAAGTAACTCTTGTATTAATGAATTCTAAAATAATCCAATAGTAAAATTGGGTAAATTAAAGGACATGGAAGAGTAAAGCCAAGTAAAGAAAACGAACTAGAATGACGAAGTCTTGATGAGGTAATAACTCTTCTCAATATCCCAACGCAAAGAGCAATAGAAAATAAAAATCATAAGAACTATGAATGTGTAGAGAGAAAACCTAGAGGAGGAGTAAGACTAGATCTAAAACTAAAACTGTGTAGAATGAATGTTGTTTTGGTTTCATCATGTCCTCTGGCTCTAGTCTGCTTTTTCGGGCCAAAAACTGGGTCGAAACAGGGCCCAAAATCGCCCCCAACGATTCTGCAGATTATGCAGATCGCGCACGTCACGCGATCGCGTCATTCTTGCAGATGCGTCGTTTGGCATTTTGCTTTTGCACGCGGGCGCGTCGTCCACGCCTCCGCGTCACCTGTGCTATTCCAATCCAAGCAGTTGCGTGAGCCATGCGGCTGCGTCACTGCCATTTCCTCTCTTTCGCGCGGTCGCGTGAGCCATGCGACCGCGTCACTTCTCACAGGTCATCTCCTCAATTTCTTGTGTTCCTTCCATTTTTGCAAGCTTCCTTTCCAATCTCCAATTCATTCATGCCCTATAAAGCCTGAAACATTTAACACACAGATCACGGCATCAAATGGAATAAAGGAGAATTAAAATGCGTAATTAAAAGTCTCTAGGGAGCAAGTTTTTAATCATGTAATAATTTTAGGAAGGAAATATAAATGTATGCTAATCATATGAGTAAGTGGGTAAAAATCATGATAAAACCACACAATTAAACACATTATAAAGCATAAAATAGTGGTTTATCAAATTTCATGTTTGTTTAGATTCAATCAAACATTGGTAATTTTATGCATTTTCATTAGATTTCTTGCAAGATTTAGTTGATAATATGATGATGCAAGAATTGATGATTATGACAAGGCTTTGAAGTATTTATTTAGTTGACGATAGGTTAAAAGTTAAAGGAGAAGGAGCAATAAAAGCACTAAAAGAAGAATCACAACCCCAAGGTGGCAAAAGAGTGGAAACAGACTCAAGGAGGAGCAAAGAGGATTTGCAACCCTAACCTCTTTACACTCCAACAAGAATAACTCGAGCGACAAAACTCTAAATGAGGTGATTCAAGTGGCATTGAAAAGTAGGAATCTAGAGCTTTCCAAGCATATATGGCACTGCATGGTAGACACTAAATCTGAGGGAGAAAACTTACCCTGAAAGTGCAAAGATGAATATAGTATCAACCTGCAGTAAGGCCAGCTGACCTCTTCACCTTCCAAGGAACATAACTTGAGGTGTAAAGCTTGGAATGATGCACACTCAAATGCATTAGAAAGTAGACATCCAGAGCTTTCCAACGATATATAATAGTATGGGGTGAACATCAAGTTTAGGCCTCAGAAGCTGGCACTAAACGTTGGCCACCAAACAGCCAGCGTTCACTAAAGTGAATGCCACATTCACTAAATTGAACGTTTTCGGCCTTCCAAACAGCGCGACCATGCCTTCTTCAATGACCATAACTTGAGCTACAGATGTCCAATTGATGCGCTTCCAGTTACGTTAGAAAGCTGACATGAGATTGAAGCACAAGTGATAGGAATCTTTAAGGCCCAAAAAATAGCACTCAACAAAGGCCAGCGCTCAATATTTCTAACGGAGCGCTCATCAAAGGAGAGCACTCAGCATGCCAAGAAACCACGTTCAGCAAAGTGAACGCTACGTTCACTATAGCTAACATTTTCGGGCTAGGAACCAAGGAAAGCTGGGCGCGCACAAAGCAAAACAAGAGGCAGCGTTCAAGAGTTTGAATGCCATGTTCACTTTTGTGAACTTTACCGCACTCAATCAAGAGGGAGCACCAAAGGAGTAAGGCCAGCGTTCATAAAGGCAACGTAGCATTCACTTATTGAACGCTAGGGGAGGCCAAGCGCACACAAGGAGCACCAATTTGGCACAAAAGTGAATGCCAAGTTCACAAAACCAAACGGAGCACTCCCTTGGGAGCTAACCAAGCAACCCTGACCCACTCTCAAGCAAGGTCAAACCAAAAGAGCCCACTCTAAGTGCAACTCTGGCTCAATTAATTCCAATTCAAACCCATGGACATCACTCAAAAGCACAAGAAAAAGCTATATTAGGAATTTCATTTAAATTGTAATTTGTTTTCAATTTAATTTTTATTTTGTAAAGCCTATATAAAGGCATCAATTTCATTTCATTAGGAAGGCTGGCTCTGCTAGAGAGCAATAGGAGTAGGAGTAGGAGTAGAATAGAAAGTTCTCTTTGAAACACTTTAATTTTTCTTCATTTTTACATTTCAAGTATTGAATTCAATTTGGTTTATGAAATTTCAGTTTCTGAATCTTCTCTTCTGCAATTTTACTTTCTGCAATTCTTCGTTTGAGCTTACTGAGATCTGAATTTAATTTTCCTGCACTTTAAATTTCCTGATTACTTGTTCTCAAGATCTCTTCAATTGTTTGATTTACTGCTTTCATTTAATTCTCCAGCACCCAGCCCCCTTTACATTTGATGCAATTTACATTCCTTGTTCTTTAAGGTTCTGTCAATTACTTCCTGCAAGTTAGATCTGATGCAAATTTACCTTTCTTGTCATTTATGATTTTGCCAATTTACATTCCTTGCTCTTTACGTTTCTGCTCATTTATTTTTTGCAACTTTAAATTTCTTGTCATTTACATTCTGTTATCAAATTTTCACTCCATTCACCACTGTTAGCTTGACTAAACTGATCACTTACTAAAGTTGCTTGATCCATCAATCCCTGTGGGATCGACCTTACTCTTGTGAGTTATTACTACTTGATGCGACCCGGTACACTTGCCGGTGAGTTTGTGTGGAAATCTAATTTTCACCCATCATGTTTTTGGCGCCGTTGCCGGGGATTGATTTAGATCGATAATGATTAAGTTGGTCAGAAGTCTAGATTAAGCATTTTCTTTGTTTTTGTTTTCTATTTTAAATTGACACCAAGGTGTTTGAGTTATTGCCTCACTAAGAAATTCTTCTCGGTGACATGAATTTCAATTTTCATTGGTGTTGTGTTTTAAAAAATTCAAATGGAGTTCAACTCATCTTATGATCAAACAAATTTTCATGGGATATTACCCACCATCACAAAATGATTCAAGTCATTATTCTAATAGTGGCCGGGAGTATCACCAAGAAATTGCAAGTTCTGAGCACTCCAATCAATTGAGATATGCTCCAGAGCCACAAATTGATCAAGCAAATCACATGAGATATTGTCCAGAACCACAAAATGATTTATGTCATTATTCTCATGGTGTCTGTGCATATCAACAAGAGTGTGAACAATCAAGTGAAAGGAATTTCCTCCCAGAGCCACAAAGTAAATCATACTGGTATGATACTAACCCTAACGATGGCTGGAAAGGGAATTCTAGTGCTCCATATGATACTCAGTAAGAGACATCATCTCTTGATTATGCTTTCAATAAATTCATGCAAAATTGTCAACCAATGCCACAAGATGATCCATACTGTGATGAATTCTACAATGATTCACATTGTGGATGGAGGACCAAAACCAGAAAGCATATGATAGTTCATACTCCACTTATCAAGAGCCATCATCACTTGAGCAAACCTTCAATTCATTTGCGCAAACTTGTCCAACCTCACCTCCTTGTTCCCCATTTGAAAATTCTTCATTACTTGATTATGCCTCAACACAAAGTCTCCACCAAGATCCATACAACTCATTCCACAAACCACAAAACTTATTCCACAATCTACAAGATTCATTCCATACCACTCAAAACAATCTCACCACAATACATCCATATCCACAAGATTTCCCTCAACCTTCATCTTTTGAGCTAGTAGATGAGGATGCCCTTCAAAAGTCCAGAGAATTATTGGAAAGAGAAGAACAATCCTGGAGAAGACAAGAAATTCTCCTCCAAAAGATGGATAAACACTTGGAGAACATAAGAAAACCCTCAGAAATACTAAGCAAGGAGGATGAAGACCAATTTGTGAAGGAGGAAGTGGAAGAACAAGAAGAAGAGGCACCTGTGTCAAGCAAACTTTAGATGAAGAATGAGGTAGTGGAGGTATTTGAACCTAAAACTGCATATCCACAGAAGTTAATTGAGGTGACAGAGGAACATGAAACTTCACTCCCAAAAGACTTAATGGAAGATTAAGCAGAGGAAGGGGAGGAAACCAATCAAGGAGATTCACGCTCAATTGAAGCTGAAGATTACATAGATGAAGGGCTCATTGAGCCAGTAATTCAGAAGGCTCTGGATGAAGATAAAACTCCAATAATCACACAGCAACCAAGTATTGAATCCAAAGAAGTGAAGGCAACTAACAAGAGCACCGATCCTACCCCTAATCCAGCAAGCAAGCTTAATCAAGCTATTAACAAAAGGAAGCTTGCTGAGGAGAGGCCAAGACAGGGGACACTAGCTGGTTCATCTCTCCACTTGAGGTTATTCCTCTTAACAAAATGGAAGAAGAGGAAGAAATTCATCAGCTACAGGTCAGTAGTTTTTCTTTTCTTAGTTATTTCAATAGAGGAGTTAAGTAGATTTCTCTGTATTACAAAGAGCTAAGTTTGGTGTTGCACACCAAAATAATTAAGGGGTGAATGTTGGATGTTAAGTTTGGTATTCTACCAAAAAATTTTATTAAGAACACATTGCACCCTCAGCATGATTAATATCAGCTCCAAACAATTAGTGAAACCACTTAACAAATGTCATGTTTCTAGTTTTCAGTTTGTTTTCTAGTTCATAGTTTATTTTCTTAATAAGAAGTACTTGATATTTCATACATGTATTTATTCTGCTACACATAGAAATAGGCAAAGAACTAAGTTTGGTGTTCCCACGCCAACTTAGGATCAGAGAATCACAAGCATACATGCATGCTAACTGTTTCTCAAGTGCTTAGGGAGCAAGCAACTTTCAATATCTCTTGTAGGAAGTCATTCAATCTCTTGGAGGAAAAGATACATCATCATGGACAAAGGGAGGATATGGAACCCAACAATGACGATAACACAGAGGAAACAAATGGACTCCAAGAGGTTGTATTGTTCTCTGACTGACTTTAGCCTAAATATGCTAATTGAAAATGCAAATGTCCCCTGTTGATTAGTGTCTTCTTAGATTTAGTTACTGTTTGTTAATTTGTTTATTTTCATGTTGTTATAGCTTGATAGTCTAAGTGCTTGATTCACTTTCATCTTACTTGAATTATAAGCTTTGTTCCTCATGCTTGAATAAAAGAAAAATAACTGTGAAATAGAGAAAGAGTAAAAGTCTAGTATGATATGAGATAGAATAAGGTTATGTGGTGGTATGTGTTGGCTCATTAGTTGATTTATAAATAAGGCTGAATGTTGGCATGACTTTGTGATATGAACTTGAGTTACATTACATGAGACTTGACAAATGAAAAAGGTCCAAAATAAAAGAAAGAAAATGCAAGAGAAAGAAGCAAAAAGAAATAAACAAAGCTGGGCACCAATGGTTAGAAATTTGGATAAATGCCTGTGATGTTCTTGTACAAAGATAAGCTTGGATAACTAGGTTCTAAGGGGTGCTTCATCACCCGGCAACTTAGGTTAACTAACCTGGGATTGCCAACTGAAAGTCCACCATCAAGAGCTACTTTGAGACAAAGCATTTAGTGACCCAAAGAGGTGCTGAGCATCAATTTCCAAAGGACAAAACAAAGCTAAATGCCTGTGATGTGTGTGTGCTAAGGAGAGGCTTGAGCAAGTAAGCCCATAGGGGTGTTTCAACACCTAGCATCTTGAACTAACTAGGGCGGGAATGCTGGCTGAAAACTTACTCTAAAAAGCTGCCTTATCACATAACATTAAGCCTCAGCTAAGTAATAAATCTCAATCAAAAGAAAGAGAGCAAGAAAAACTAAGGACCAAGTAATAACAAGTCTCATTTTTTTGTGTAATTCAAGTAAGGATCCAAAGGAGTGTTGATGTCTCAGCCATAGAATAAAAATCTCTAAGATACCATGCATGAAAACCCCATTAACCAGTACTGAATGTTTTGCAAATAAAGAATTATACTCTTCTCTGTCTTCATTCATTATTGTTCTATTTTGCTGCTTGCTTGGGGACAAGCAAGATTTAAGTTTGGTGTTGTGATGAAAAGTCATCTTAGGCTAGTTTCATAAGCCTATTTCATTAGTTTTCACTTGGTTTTCATGCATTTTTAGGCAATAAGTAAGTGTTTGAGTGAGAATTTCATGCTTGTTTAGCTTCAATCAAACATTGGTAATTTTATGCATTTTCATTAGATTTCTTGCAAGATTTAGTTGATAATATGAATGATGCAAGAATTAATGATTATGACAAGGCTTTGATGTATTTGTTCAGTTGATTATAGGTAAAAAGATGAAGGAGAATGAGCAATAAAAGCACTAAAAGAAGAATCACAACCCCAAGGTGGCAAAAGAGTGGAAACAGACTCAAGGAGGAGCAAAGAGGATTTGCAACCCTAACCTCTTTACACTCCAACAAGAATAACTCGAGCTACAAAACTCCAAATGAGGTGATTCAAGTAGCATTGAAAAGTAGGAATCTAGAGCTTTCCAAGAATATATGTCACTGCATGGTGGACACTAAATCTGAGGGAGAAAACTTATCCCGAAAGTGCAAAGATGAACATAGTATCAACCTACAGTAAGGCCAGTTGACCTCTTCACTATCCAAGGAGGATAACTTGAGCTGTAGAGCTTGGAATGATTCGCTCTCAAATGCATTGGAAAGTAAAACTCCAGAGCTTTCCAACGATATATAATAGTATGGGGGTAAACATCAAGTTTAGGCCTCAGAAGCGGGCGCTAAACTTTGGCCTTCAAACAGCCAGCGTTCACTGAAGTGAACGCCACGTTCACTAAAGTGAACATTTTCGGCCTTCCAAATAGCGCGACCATGCCTTCTTCAAACAAACATAACTTGAGCTACAGATGTCTAATTGATACGCTTCTGGTTACGTTGGAAAGCCGAAATTCAGAGCTTTCCAACGATATATAGAAATCTATATTTGGTATGAGATTGAAGCACAAGTGATAGGCATCTTTAAGGCCCAAAAAATAGCACTAAACAAAGGCCAGCGCTGAAAATTTCAAACGTAGCGCTCATCAAAGGAGAGCACCCAGCATGCCAAGAAACCACGTTCAGCAAAGTGAACGCTACGTTCACTATAGCTAACATTTTCAGGCTTGGGACCAAGGAAAGCTGGGCGCGCACAAAGCAAAACAAGAGGCAGGGTTCAAGAGTTTGAACGCCGCATTCACTTTTGTGAACTTTATCGTGCTCAATCAAGAGGGAGCACCAAAGGAGCAAGGCCAGCGTTCATAAAGGCAACGTAGCGTTCACTTATTGAGCGCTAGGGGAGGCCAAGCTAGGGGAGGCCAAGCGCACACAAGGAGCACCAATTTGGCACAAAAGTGAAGGCCAAGTTCACAAAACCAAACGGAGCGCTCCCCTGGGAGCTAACCAAGCAACCCTGACCCACTCTCAGGCAAGGCCAAACCAAAAGAGCCCACTCTAAGTACAACTCTGGCTCAATTAATTCCAATTCAAACCCATGGACATCACACAAAGGCACAAGAAAAAGCTATATTAGGAATTTCATTTAAATTGTCATTTGTTTTCAATTTCATTTTTATTTTCTGAACCCTATATAAAGGCATCAATTTTATTTCATTAAGAAGGCTGGCTCTGCTAGACAACAATAGGAGTAGGAGTAGGAGTAGAATAGAAAGTTCTCTTTGAAACACTTTAATTTTTTTGCATTTTTACATTTCAAGTATTGAATTCAATTTGGTTTAGGAAATTTCTGTTTCTGAATCTTCTCTTCTGCAATTTTACTTTTTGCAATTCTTCATTTGAGCTTACTGGGATCTGAATTTAATTTTTCTGCACTTTAAATTTCATGATTACTTGTTCTCAAGATCTCTTCAATTGTTTGATTTACTGCTTTCATTTAATTCTCTGGCACCCAGCCCCCTTTACATTTGATGCAATTTACATTCCTTTTTCTTTAAGGTTCTGTCAATTACTTCCTGCAAGTTAGATCTGATGCAAATTTACCTTTCTTGTCATTTAAGATTTTGCCAATTTACATTTCTTGCTCTTTACGTTTCCGCTCATTTACTTTCTGCAACTTTGAATTTCTTGTCATTTACATTCAGTTTTCAAATTTTCACTCCATTCACCACTGGTAGCTTGACTAAACTGATCACTCACTAAAGTTGCTTGATCCATCAATCCCTGTGGGATTGACCTCACTCTTGTGAGTTATTACTACTTGATGCGACCCGGTACACTTGCCGGTGTGTTTGTGTGGAAATCTAATTTTCACCCATCACCTTCTCCCAGTGAATTTGAAAGTGTTGTGGTGGTAGACTTCTCTCATCCTCCTAATTATGGTTTTAGTAAGGAAAAAGACTTAGATAAAATTGATGAACAAAGGATTGAATTTGAGAAATCTTGTGAAGCGGTGGAGGTCGTTAGCAAAAGAAAGACGAGAGTTGAATACGCTTATCAAGATCCTTGGAAGCTCCTTTACCTATGCTGTCGTCTACTCCTTCACTTGACTGGGTAAAACTCATCTCTATTAGCTTTATAGTCCCACTTGAGTATGGCTTGCTTGAAACAGATGGTCAACTTAGGGCGCTTTGCGGGATGAAGCATAAGAGAAGGATGTTTAGTGGCTGGCATTGCAAATCAAGACTCACCTTGGTTGATACTTCAAGGATTGGATGCAAGGGTTGGGCTAGTGCTCAATTGGATGGGTCTAGAAGGAGAGTTTGGTATTACATTAAGAATTCCTCTTGCTTGCCACCCGGATGGATTAACGATGATCAACTTGAAGACGGGTGTGAAAACAAAGTGTGGAATCTCGGATTACAAGATGTGGATCAATTTTGGGAGCTCATGGTTTGTGAAGAACTCCATCAAAGCTTGGAGCCATTAATTTTGAAGAATAGAGCTTATTGGAGATCCAAGCATTGGTGGTTGTTCAAGGATGGATTCAAGCACAAGCCACCTTGATGGGAGCTCCCCATAAGTCCAACTTAAGGACAATAAATAAAAGTTCTAGGTGGGAGACACCCCATCATGGTAAACTCTTTTCATTTTTCTCTTTTGTACATACTGGTAAAATTTAGTTTGATTTCATGTTTTGTCTAGTTTGTTGGTGGTTTAGTATGTTGAATAAGGTTTTATGGTGTTTTGGTAGCAGTTTGGAGGTTTGGAATGCTTGGTTTGATACAAGAACTTGGAAAAATTTTTAAAAATAGAGCATCAATCCACGCGTGTGCGTCACCCACGCGTATGCATGGCCCCAAGCTTTTCGACCATCCACGTGTGCACGTCGTCCACACGTGCGCGTCGTCCACGCATACGCATGGATACAAAATTTTCACCCCTCCCTACAAAAACCCGAGAGTTGTGCGAGTTTTGGGTTGGAATTGTGCCTCTAGCACAAAATCCACCCACGCGTACGCGTCGACACCATTTCACCTATCCACGCTTATGCATCGTATGATGTGTGCGCATGGATTGCGCTGTTCCACCCACCTTCTTTTCTTCTCCTCTTTCCATTTCTTTCCTTCTTCTCTCTTCTCTTATTTTCATTACCTTCTTCAACCGTCATCCAACACTACCAAACACCATCTAAAACCATTTATTTTGGTTAGATTGTTAGTTAGTCGTTTAGTTAGTTTAATTTTCATTTTATTTTCTATTTTTCATTATAAATGTTGGATTATTAATCTTGTTTACTGTTTATTGCTGCCGATTATTATATTCACTATTTCATTCTTTGTTGAAGATATACACTGTTACTTGGTTTTGAACTTTTCATGCTTAGCACTCTTGAATACCAAGTACATGTTACATTGCCTCCTAGCTTTCTAAATCTTTTGAATCGCATGTTTTGGCCATCATGCATTCATCATCTTTTGTTAGGAAATTGTACATTATCAATGCATTTTTTTAGGTGGTGCTTGTTGTTAATTGACCTTTATTCACATCACCTATTTCATGCATTGAGCTTTTGGAATTGTGAACATTGGATCGAAAGCTTACCTAGTGACATATTTTTGAGCTTTCTAAGCTTTGTGGACCATGCTTGCTATGTGATTGACTTTAACTTCTATCTTCTTTACCCTAAGTTCCATAGCATCCATGTGTTCCACCTCTACGTCACTTAGGTATTGCAACAACTTCAAAATGTGTCATTGATTGATGTGTAAGATCATATTCCATTTTGATCATTAAAGTTACCTTACACATCAACCAATGTCCATGCATTATCCAATTTCACAATTGCCTGATTAATTGCTTGAGTGCTTTTATGCTTCTTCACTACTTGCTTGGTTATCTTAACCTACATGTCTTTTGAAGTATCTCAAGCACACTAGAATGAGTGAAGTGCATTCTTCTTTTGTGTAAATTGTGACAACATTTTTTTTATGCTAGTGTGCGTGTGTTCTAAACCGCGCGCAATTTAGAACTCACACACTCTTTTCTTTACTGTCACACTAATTCACTCACTTCTTTCTAGTGATTTACCTCATTCCAAAAATTTAAGCTTCCTTGCTTTTGCATTTACTTGTCTTCTTATCCTGTTTTCTAATTTCAGGATAAGTCACCATAAGCAAACACGAAAGCAGAAAAAAGAACACGCATCACCGGTTGATTTACCAGCTGAAGGTAGCAACTCAGAGAGTCGCCGTACCCCTTTGCTCATCTTAGAATACAACGAGGACGGTGCAAACTTTTAAGTGTGGGGAGGTCGTCCGACCAGTCGGCGTTTTTTGGGTGACAAGTTTCTAATCCTAATTTAATTTTAATTACCATGTCTCTTTTCTACTCTTATTATATTTTTATGAAAATAGCATTCATGTTAACCGAGTAGATCCCAACTTGACTTGAGGGTTGACTAATAGGAGACCCTTGAGTTGGGAAACTCAAGAGTCAATCTATAATTGTAAGTTGTTGGCTGGCTCTCTAGTCACTAACGCTAATCCTTCCCAAGGGAGAGGACTAGGACTTTTGAATAGAAGCTGGTTCATGTGCTTGACTTTCCTTTATTCGTTAAAGGTTATCTAAGTAATAACAGCAACCTTTTACCATTACTCTTGAGAAATTACAACAAGGATAGAACTTCCGATTAATCTTCCCCCGGTCAAGACCTTTTTATTCAATTTACATAGAATCACTTGTTAGTTTTTATTGCTTTAATTTATAATTAATTATTTCTCTATTTCCCAATTCTAAAACCTCTTGGAAAACCTCCTGATCAATAAATAGCACTCTCTTAGCAACTCGTTAGGAGACGACCTGGGATTCATACTCCCAGTATTTTATTCTTATTTCTGTGACACCCCTTTCTAAATTGACAAGCGGAATTTTGTTGGTAGAGATCTATACTCACAACGTATTTGTCTCCAAAAATCTTTACTATCGACTTTCCGCACGCATCAATTTTTGGTGCCATTGCTGCGGAGTTGTAATAGTGTGCTACGTTATTGATTAGTGTAAATATTTTTACTTTTACATATTTGCATATTTTGTTTTGCTTTTATTTCCCCAAGCTCTATGTTTCTTTTATTGAATGATGCGTTCATTACCGGATCCGAGATTAGCCGCGTTTGACCCTCAAATTGAAAGAACTATTTCACGTATAAGGCGAGCTCGGCGTCGGTTAGCCTCTGAGGGTGGTGAATTGGTTACTATCAATTCACCAGTCTTATCTGAGGACGAATCTGAAGTGTCATTTAAGGGAGAAACAAGCTCCTCTTCTACTGATTTTGCTGATTTACGCGCAGATAACATGGCGGCTCCCAGGAGGGTTACTCTCCAGGAAGCAGGAGCTCTGGACTTTACACTGCCACCGTTCCAAGCACGTCATCCAAATATGGGTGCAGATGTTGAGCTGAAGACTGCACTAATCAATCAACTGCCAAAGTTTCATGGCTTATCTGCTCAAGAGCCTCTCAAGCACCTAAGAGATTTTCAGACAGCCTGCTTTACTGTTAGGCGTCATGGGGCAGATGAGACTACTATGTTGCTAACCGCCTTCCCATTTTCTCTTGAGGGAAAGGCAAGGGAGTAGTACTACACTCAACTTGAAGCAGTCGTTGCTAATTGGGATACGCTCAGGAGAGAATTATTGGACAAATATTTTCCAGCTGAAGTTACTAATAGACTGAGAAAAGAGATTTCCTGTATTATTCAAGGTGAATCAGAGACTCTGTATGAATATTAGGAACGTTTCAGGAATCTCTTAGACGCTTGCCCCTACCATATAATTGACAAGCTGGTATTGATCAGCTACTTCACACAGGGCATGAAGCCTCAGGACAAGACTACACTGGATGGTGTGAGTAATGGTTCTCTGAAAAAGTACAAGACCGCGGATGAAGCATGGCAACTGATCACCTACCTAGTTGAGTCTACTCGAAACGCTAGGCACAGGAGCAACCACCCCAAGACTGTTGCAGAGGTTACCTCCAGCAGTGAGAATACTGTTCTCACCCAAACTCTGTGTGAGATGACCAACATACTGAAATAGTTTTAGCTGAATCAACAGCAACAATCTCAGCCCCCTCCACAACAACCATGTCAACAATTAGTTCCTCAGAGAGTGTGCGAAATATGTGCCTGCTATACTCATTACACTGATGAGTGTCCGCAACTCCAACAAGAAGACAACACCTTGGCAGCTACTCATAATTTCAATGACCGCTCAAATCAAGGATACTATCAACAGGGCAGAAATTACAACCAAGGTGAAAATTACAACCAAGGTTGGCAAGATAATTCTAACCAGGGATGGAGAGATAATTCCAACCAGAGATGGAGAGACAACTATAACCAAGGAGGCATAGACAACAATGGTGGAAATCAGAGATGGAACAATAACAGTAATTAGCAGAACTGGTATCAACAGAACCAGAACCAGCCTTACTGAGCACTTCACCAAAAGCAAGACCAGGCACCTCAAAATAACCAACAGCAAGCTCCTTCCTCTTCCAATGACGATGTGCTTCATACTATCGCACAAAAGCAGACATCCATGGAGAACACACTTAACTACACTAACTCTACTCTCAATGGTCTAACCTCCACTCTGCAAGCTCTCATATCCCGTTTGGATCAAGTTCCTACCCTCAATAATCAACCTTCAAGCTCCAGTACACTTCCCTCTCAACCTTTATCCAACCCAAAGGGTGGAATTAATGCCATTACTTTGAGGTCTGGAACCACACTGCCAGAGAGGAGTTCTGAGGAGCCAAGCTCAAAAGAAAATATTCCGGCTGAAGACACTATTGAGGTAGAACATGCTGCAGAAGAGGACGCACAACATATAGTTGAAGAAGAAGCAGCTCAACCAAAGAATAGAGTACCAAAGGAGGGTGCAGCTATAGAAGACGCCATTTCTATTCCATTTCCACACCTTGTTAGGAAATCCAGAAAACAGATGGAACTAGACCCGAAGATGGTAGAAATATTCAAAAAGGTTGAGGTAACTATTCCCCTTTTTGATGCTATTCAACAAGTACCTAAATATTCTAAGTTTCTAAAAGATCTATGTATGCATAAGGATAAAATTAATGATTTAGAAACTATTCCCTTGGGTAGCTCTATATCTGCTTTAATGGGTGATATACCAGAAAAATGTGGGGTTCCTGGTCCATGCATGGTTAATTGTGCTATTGAGGGTGTTCAATTTTTTGACTGTATGTGTGATTTAGGTGCATGTGTTAGTATTATGCCATTATCTGTATATGATGCTTTAAGGCTACCTCCCTTGAAAAGGTCGGCAGCATGTTTTGTTTTGGCAGATAAAAGCATAATTTCAGTGGTAGGAATTGCTGAAGATGTGCTGGTGAGCATTAGGGGATTGACATTCCCTGTTGACTTTTATATTTTAGAAATGCCCCCTAATGACTCAGGGAGACCATCATCCATCCTGCTAGGAAGGCCATTTCTGAAAACTTCGAAGTTTAAACTAGACGCCTTCTCAGGAACATATTCTTTTGAGATTGATGGCAGGATAGTCTGTTTCAATCTTGATGAAGCATGAGGCACCCACAGGAAGACCACTCCATCTTCCAATGTGACGTTATTGAAGAAGTTGTGGTAGAAGTTCACCAAGCAGATATGGATGACAAGACAATGAAAGCAGATGCAAGTGTGGGGATGCCATCAGAATTTACTAAGGACACCCCACTACCCTCCATGACCCCAGATGATCAAGAGCCTAGCCATGAGCAGAAAACGGAATTCAAGCCCCTTCCACCCCACCTCAAGTATGCTTATCTTGAGGATAATCAGAAGCTCCCAGTTATAATTGCAAGGGAACTTTCTTCTCAACAGGAGGAGCAGTTGCTTAGTGTGCTGAGAAGAGACAAGAAGGCTATTGGGTGGAGCTTGGCGGACATAGTAGGCATCAACCCCCAGACCTGTGAGCACCACATATTTTTAGAGGAGGGAGCAAGGCCTGTCTGTCAACCTCAAAGGTAGCTCAATCCCACTATTTTAGAAGTTGTCAAGAAAGAAGTGACCAGACTGCTAGAGGCTGATATCATCTACCCAATCTCAGATAACGAATGGGTTATTCCAGTACAAGTGGTACCCAAGAAGTCTGGTGTCACAATAGTGAAGAATGAGCATGGAGAACTCATAGCAAAGAGAGTGTAGAACTCCTAGAGAGTCTGTATTGACTACATGCGTCTTAACCAAGCTACTCGTAAGGATCACTATCCACTTCCTTTCATTGATCAAATGCTTGATCGCTTGTCAGGTAAATCACACTACTATTTTCTAGATGGTTACATTGGATATTTTCAAATTCATATAGCTCCTGAGGATCAAGAGAAGACTACTTTTACATGTCCATTTAGAACGTATGCATATAAGAGAATGCCTTTTGGCTTATGTAATGCACCGGCTACGTTTCAAAAATGCATGATGAGTAATTTCTCAGATTTTCTTGAGAACTATATGGAAGTTTTTATGGATGACTTTAGTGTCTATGGTGATTCGTTTGATCTTTGCTTGGACGGTTTAGCTATGGTATTAGAAAGATGTGCTAGTTCGAACCTTGTATTAAATTTTGAAAAATGTCATTTTATGGTAAAACAAGGTATTGTTCTAAGCCATGTTGTTTCTAATACTAGTATTTCAGTTCATCCAGCAAAAATAGATGTTATTTCTAGTCTACCTTACCCCTCCTCTGTGAGGAAAGTTCGTTCGTTCCTTAGTCATGCAGGTTTCTACCGGCAATTCATCAAGGACTTCAGTAAGGTAGCACTGCCTTTATCTCAACTACTGCAGAAAGATATTGAGTTCGAGCTTAGTGCAGACTGCATGGAAGCGCTTGATAAGCTGAAGACCGCCTTGACCCAAGCCCCTATTGTGAGAGGGTCGGACTGGAGTCAACCATTTGAGATTATATGCGACGCCTCCAACCATGCAGTAGGAGCGGCACTGGCTCAGCGCGACGGTAAGGACCCCTTCGTAATTGCTTATGCATCTAAGACCTTAGACGCTGCTCAATCTAATTATACTACTACTAAAAAAGAGCTTCTAGCTATTGTTTTTGCTCTGGATAAATTCTGAGCCTATTTACTTGGTACTAAAGTAGTAGTATACTCAGACCATGCAGCTCTAAAATATTTATTAGCTAAGAAAGAATCTAAACCAAGGTTAATACGTTGGATATTATTGCTGCAAGAATTTGATTTAGAAATTAAAGATAGAAGTGGTTCCCAGAATTCAGTGGCTGACCACCTGAGTCGCCTAGAGCACATTAAGAACGACTCCACTCCTATCAATGATGCTTTTCCATTTGATAGCTTGCACGCAATATCTAAAGTAGTTCCTTGGTATGCACCTATAGCAAATTATTTGGTTAGTCGTACCTTCCCTCCTGATTTTACTAAGCACCAGAGGGACAAGCTTAAAAGCAAGTCCAAATATTATATATGGGAAGACCCATATTTATGGAGATGTGGTGCTGACCAAATAATTAGAATGTGTGTGTCCCAATCAGAATTCTAGTCAATTTTAGAGGCTTGCCACTCTTTAGAGAGTGGTGGACATTTTGGTCCTCAAAGAACAGCTAGAAAAATTTTAGACATTGGATTCTGGTGGCCCACACTATTTAAGGATGCAGTTGTTTTCCATAAATCTTGCTCTCCATGTCAAAGGTTTGGTAATATATCCAAGAGGGATGAGATTCCCCAACAATCCATGTAGTTCTGTGAAATTTGTTATGTTTAGGGTATTGACTTCATAGGTCCATTTCCAAACTCTAACGGTTTCTTATATGTACTGTTAGTTGTTGATTATGTTTCTAAATGGGTGGAAGCCATTCCCACCCACACTGATGATGCTAACACTGTTGTTTTCTTTGTTTGAAATAATATTATCTGTCGCTTTGGATCACCACGAGCAATCGTGAGTGATCAAGGCACTCACTTTTATAACAGGAGATTAACAGGTTTGCTTAAGAAACATGGGATTGTTCATAAAATAGCAACAGCCTACCACCCCTAGACCAATGGACAAGTAGAGGTGTCTAATAGAGAAATAAAGCGTATCCTGGAAAAGGTAGTCAAGCCTCATCGAAAGGACTGGAGTTCCAGACTTGCTGATATGCTTTGGGCCTATTGGATAGCATACAAGACACCAATCGGAATGAGTCCCTTTCGCTTAGTCTACGGAAAGGCATGTCACCTCCCAGTGGAGATAGAACACAAGGCTTTCTGGGCGGTAAGGGAATGCAACATGGGATTTGAGAAAGCCGGAGCTGAGAGGAAGTAGCAATTACAGGAACTAGAGAGCTTTCGCTTAGAAGCATATGAGAATTCCAGGCTATACAAGGAGAAGGTGAGGGTTGTACATGATAAGAATATAAAGCACAGAGAGTTCAGACTTGGTGAGTTAGTTCTCCTCTACAATCCAGGTTGAGACTCATGCCAGGCAAGCTGAGATCCAGATGGGAAG
The DNA here is from genome assembly GCF_000816755.2 of Arachis ipaensis. Classification (NCBI taxonomy): domain Eukaryota; kingdom Viridiplantae; phylum Streptophyta; class Magnoliopsida; order Fabales; family Fabaceae; genus Arachis; species Arachis ipaensis. Next base: position 62,064,245 of record NC_029788.2, read on the forward strand.
GCCCCTATAGGGTGGAAAAGGCTGAACCATATGGCGTCTTTCACCTGCACCATCCCTCAAGCCCCAAGTCCTCAAAGTTAATGGTCACCGCCTAAAGCTTTACCATGGTGAAAAGATGAAGGACAACAAGGAACTGGAGATCTTCCTCCTGGAAGATCCGTCATCAGCAGACGACTGAGCTTCTGGACCGTCCAACTTAAGGACGTTAAATTAAAGTGCTAGGTGGGAGACAACCCACCATGGTATGATCGTTCGTCTCTTCTTAGTTTTTATTTTAGTGACTCTTCTCATTATCACTACATATATTCTGTATTCTGCATTATCACCTGCATTCTGCATAAAAAAGGGGGGGTTCGACGCGCAAGCGTCGCTGACGCGTACGCGTCATGTGTGAATTCGCAACCCTAAGGAAGTAAACAGAGAGTTGAGCAGGAGTAGCGCTGGAACTGTGCTTTGCGCACAAGCAAGCCCACACGTACGCATATCTCACGTGTTCACGTCGCTTGCGCTTTCAGCATACCACGCGTAATCATCCCTGACGCGTACACGTGACCCAAGAAATCGGCGTAAATAGCGTGCTGCATAGCGAGTTGTGCGTGAGCGAGGCGGCCTTCGCACTAATCGCACAACCCAGGCCACGCACGCGCGTGCCAGACGCTTACGTGTCACTTGGATTTTGCGCGACCCATGCATACGCGGGAGGTACGCGTACGCATCGCATGCGACACACAATTGAAACAGTCCACCGCCAGATTTCAATTATCCCTCCTCCAATCCAAATTCTCTCTCCTTCCTAATTTCCTTCTTCCTCATTCCTTCTTTCTTCTTCTTCTTCTTCCTATATCATTTCTATCTTCTTCTTCTTCTTCTTTTTCTCCTGTTACTTCTTTCCCACTCACATCCTTCATCACCTCTCTCTTTTCATCTTCTTCTCAAGGTTCTTTCTTCCTATCTTCTTTCTTTCCTTCTTACTATTTATCTCTTCTTTTTACATTCTTTTAATTGGTGTTTAAAATTTAAATGGGTGATTGTTTTCTTTTATATTTTGCTTGTTGATATATTAAGAAGTGATTTGACAATTAATATTAATTTTTGGGTTGCATGCATGTTTGGATTTCATACTTTTCCTAACATATTTTACATGCACACCAAGTGTTTGTGAAAAGCCCGTATGGCATTGTGAATTCTTCATTATTCTATTCTTTTACTCTACTGCCTATTTTTCACAAAACCCTTGCAATCTTTTATTGATTAAATATAATTGTGAATATAAACGTGATTGATAGTTTGTTACATTTGATAATCAAATTGAACTATTAATGCTTGATTTATGCTACTCATGGCTTTGCCGGCATGCTGATAAACATCTTGCATCTAATTGCATAATTTATCACGCTTTATTTCCATTGATGTCCTAATTACATGGAATTGCGACCATGTATTTAAGACATTCTTTTTTACCTTGGCATTGATTATCACTTGTATTTTCCTCCTCCTGGTTCTAGCTATTTGATTTCTTGTCCCTTTCTTTTCTCCTTTTTCAGGATGGCCACCAGGAAGGGTACAGAGAAAGCCTCTAACAAGACACCGGTGAGGAGAGGAATGAAAAGATCGCCAGCTGTGGAACCATCCTCAACATCAGTCAAGCCATCCACAAAGCGGGTCAAGAGGATCATCAAGGTCGATGAATCCGAGAAAGCCTTTCCAGCAAGGGACATTGCACGGTTCACTAACCGCTACTGTGAGCAGATGTTCCCCATCCTGGCTGAGTAGAACTACAATAATGAGCACCTATTCATCCTTCCTACCCACATTGTTGATTTTGTAGTGCTCCGCATTGAGCGCAGACAAAGGGGATTCTTACGGAGGCAGCCACGGCAGGTCAAGCTCTCATGGGTAGTTGAATTCTACTCCAATTTTCACATGCCAGTCCTGTAGTCTATCTATGTTCGTCAGAAGCAAGTCCCTATATCCGAAGGGGCCATTCAGCGAGCTTTAGATCTTCCCCCTGCTCCAGAAGGATTAGACACATACCAAGAAGCCTCTGCCAAGCGCCAGACATACCAATTTGACTAGGACGACATCCTCAGAGTTATAGCACAACCTGGCAGTAGATGGATCTATGGGTACCATCGATCCCGACCTAAGGGCATATTGGCTTCAGCACTTACCTTGGAGGCTCGAATGTGGGCACAGATTATGTCCCACTACGTCTTTCCGAGCACTCAGGAGTCCTCCTTCACTGTGGACATGGCTGTTCTCATCTGGTGTATCCTTACAGACCAGCCTCTCAACTTATCGAGACACCTCTGGCAAGCCATGGGACACGTACAGATTATGGGCAACCTACCCTTTTCTGCGTTGGTTTCAGATCTAGTCTCCGCAGCCGAAATCTCCTACAGAGATGGGGACACCAAGGCCATGATTCCGCGGGATGATTAGTATGTCCCCAACGGAAAGTACATCAGGCCCCCAGCAGCCACTACCAGCCGGACTGTAGACCCGGTTGGAGATATTCCTTCTCCTTCCACATCACAAGCACCTTCAACAAATCAACTGCTCCTTCAGATACTTCAGAGGTTGGACCGGCTAGACCGGTAGGCAAAGCGAATGGAGTGCCATAACAAGCGCCGATTTACATACCTCAAGGAGCTGATTGTTGGCAACCATCCACCTGAAGAAGAACCAGACACTCCGAACTCCACTTCACCTACCGGCACCGGAAGCCATGACGACCCCGACTGTGGAGATGCTATTACCAGCCCCCCTTTGTTCCTGATTGATGGCACCGAGGACGGTGCTAAGCTTTAAGTGTGGGGAGGTCAGTTAGTACCTGACTTCTGGAGGTAATTACTTTTTCTTAACACCAATAGGTTATTTTATTTTCTTTTGTTAGATAGGATAGATTGCATAGTAATAAGTGTTTGCACGTATGTTCTACTTGGTTGAAAAATAATAAGTTTCTTTTAAAGATATTATTTTTGAAAATTTCACTAATTCAAGTTAAAATTCTATGTTAAACTTGTCTGAAGATTGTAATTTGGAACACGGTTTAGAGTTAGAACACACAACTCAGTGAGATTTTGAGCCTAATTGTATGGTTACATGATTTAACCATTATTTTTATTCTTGTGTATTTTCTCTCCTCTATGATTACAATCTATGGTTTGTTGCATTCTATATGTCCATTGTTTAATGTATTCATGCATATGTATGATTGAGCCATCATTTGTTATTAGCTCACTATCCTAAATGGCCTACCATTCTAATTACCTTTGTTCGCCACTTTGAGCCTTCTCTATTTTCTTTTGTTCTTTATGTCACCACATCACTAGCCTTAAGAGGAAAAATAATAAACTACCCCGATTGAATCTTTGGCTAGCTTAAGATAGGGATTGTGTGTCAAATTAAGTGTGGAAAACTATGGGAACTATGGTTAATAAGAATGTGTGTTGATTAATTGATAAATATTAAGAATTTGCATGCTACTCATGTGAAATTATGAAAACCAAATGCATTGATGTATAATACTCTCAAAAAAATCCAAATTTAGGGGAATGAAAGCACCCCAATGTTAAGTTCAATAAAAAGATCAATACATGTGAGATAAAATATAAGAACATTTAAATACATGAGTAGGTAAGAAACACAAAAGTGAGACTATGGGTAGTTAGGCATGATTTTAGAAGCATAGGGAACGTGTGTGTGTTAGGTGAGAACTTAGGTTAATCAAGGATTCAATTCTTAGCTCACTTGGCCATACATGTATTCTTACCTTTACCTAAGTCCCGTTACAACCTTGAAAAAGACCTCATGATGTTTGCATGTATGTACTAAATATTTGTTGATTGGTTAGATGAAGAACAAATTTTAGAACGCATGAATAGAGGAGACTAGAGTGGATTACCCTATACACTTGAGTGATTAGAGTGCATATATACTTCTAGTGAGGGTTCAATGCTTGACTCTATGTTCCCAACTCTCATGAGCTATCTTCTCACAAGTTTACTTATCTTTTATTGTGTGATTTGAGTTAGTGGAATCTGAATTTTATTTGTCTTGGAGAACTTGTTCATTTCCTTAACCAAGTAGGTATAGACATTTCGTCATATAGTTGCATTCGTATGTATAAGTTGCATTGCGTTGCATTGCATGAGTCTTATTGTCCCTATTCACTCTCTTATAGCTTCTCTTGAGTTTAGCATGAGGACATGCTAATGTGTAAGTGTGGGGAGGTTGATAAACCACTATTTTATGGTTTATCTTGTGTCAAATTGAGTGGTTTTTATCACATTCTTCCTACACTTATTCATGTGAATTGTATGTTTTACAATTGCATTCCTAATTCTATGCTGTGATTAAAAACTTGTTTCCTAAGCCCCTAAATTATTAAATTTTTAATTCCCCTCTATTCCATTCGATGTCATAATCTGTGCCTTAAGTGTTTTTAAGCTATACAGGGCAGGAATGGCTTAGAGGATGAAGAGGGAGCTTGCATAAATGGAAGGAGCACAAGAATTAAAGGAGATAACCAGCGAGGAACGACGCGTGCGCGTACCTGACGCGTGCGCGTACCTGACGCGTGCGCGTACCTGACGCGTGCGCATGTATTGGAGATTTGTACAGCGACGCGTGCGTGTACCTGACGCATACGCGTGACACGCGAAGAAGACCATCGACACGTACGCATGACTGACGCGTACGCGTGACATGCGCCACATGCAGAAAACGCAAAAATGCTGGGAGCGATTTTGGGCGGTGTTTGGACCCAATTTTCGGCCCAGAAACACAGACTAGAGCCAAGGGACAACAGAGACTCAAAACACATTTATACATTCATTAGTTTTAGAGTTTAGTTTTGAATCTTGGAGAGAGAATACTACCTCCTTCAGGGTTCTTCATAGTCACATAGTTCTAGTACTAATTTTGGATTGGATAATTGCGAAGAGTTATTACCTCCGTTGAATATCTTTTACTAGTATAGTTCATTTTTCTTTTTCCTTACTGTTCCGAGGGTTACCTGAAACTGTAGGTCGATCTCAGACGAGATCTTCTGTACTGGTCGAAGATGACGTGTCCGGCTGGTGGGTGGCGGCCGGAGCTGTCGTATCCGATTTGTCGAACTGGCTGCACTGCTGATCCTTCGTCATCGGAGGGTGGGAGGTACCTACAAGAGACTCCGATGCTTAAGTTAGCATGGGTATTAAGCAGGTTTTATGTAGAATCAGAGTATGAGTTATACCTGGGTGCTCCAGTGTATTTATAGTAGTGTGGGCTGACCTTTCCGATAAGATAAGTTAGTTATCTTATCTTATCTTATCTTATTTTAAGTGAAGTTAGCTTTTCTTCAAGGGAACTGCCTTTATCTTTATAGACTTGGGTTGCCTTTGGATTTGGGTCGTGTTCCTCTATTTGGGCTCTTTATTAGGCTTTCCTGTCGATTTGGCCAACCACTTTGAGAAGAGGTCGGGCAGCCTGACCTGAAGAGGTCGGTCGCTTTGTCGCCAATCATCCCAAGTCGGATATCTCGACCCAGGGTATGAACAGTGCCCCTGCTTGAGCTCGGTCTTCTTTGTTTTGGGGGCGAGTCTTTGACTTCGGTCCTTCTCTAATGAAGCCGAACTCAAGCATTTCGTCGATTCCTTTGTAGCAGCTTTTGAATGTAGAACGTTTTCCTCTAAAAGCGTGCACTTGAATATCAGCGCTTTTGGGAACGTGTGAGGGTTTAATACTCTCATTAATTAGTATTAATTGCCCTGTTTTTCGTTGGCTCTTTATTTTGATTTTCGAAAGCCCAGAAATAGTTTCTCTTCTTCGCTCTTTTTGTAACTTCTTCGTAATTTCTTCCTTTGTTCTCTCGCTCTCTGTCTTTTGCCCACATTTCTACTTTTCTTGTGTTGCGGCGTCGCTTGGTGATTTTCTGGGCAGCTTTCATTTTTACGTCTCTTTTTTGAAGCTTCTTCCTTCTCCAGGTGAGTTCCATCCGTAGTTTCTTTTTCTTTCGTTGCTTTGGCTTTGTGATGAAGTTTTGATTTTGCTTTAGAGAAAGTTTGGATCTTTCTGTTTTTGTCGCGCCTAATTGTTGTTGAAATGTGTGTTCTAGGAGTTTCTTTATCTTCTGCATGATCCTTTTTTCCTGTTGCTTGATGCTTTTTAGAGCTTTTGCATGTTCTGTTGTTTCTATCTGATACCAATACCCAGAAAATCTGCATCTTTTCCTCGCTCTGTTTGAAGATTGCTTTTTGTCTGATTCTGAAAAAGGTTGTGCCTTTGATAGTTTCTGTTTGGCGTGTTTGATGTTGTTGAAGCTTTTTTGCTGGTAGAGTGTAAAAAGATAGTGGCTTTGATGACTTTTTAAACTTTTTCGTGTTTTCTCCTACGAAAAATGCTTGCTGTTTGAATATCTTCTTTTTTTGTTCGGGGGAAGTCGAGATGTAAGCTGTAGATTTTTCTAGAAACCTTGTTTTGTTACTGCCTCCAAAGGATGCCCCAGGACTTTGGTTTGAGTCTTGGGGTTTTCCTTTTTTGTTTGTTCTTCTGTATCATATTGGTCGAGTTGTTTCGCCCTTTGCCCGAGATGCTTTTTGTTAATCCAATCTTCTTTTCTTATTGTAGGATTAGTTGGCCTCATGTCTTCTCACAATAACATTGTAGAGATGTCTTCCAGAGTTCCCGAGGGGATGTCCAATTGGCTGGACTCCCTTGTCTTGATGTGTGTTTCTGTTGTGGATGATGAATTTTGCATAGAGCTGAGGAAGCGTCATAGGATTTGTGGTAACAGTGCCTGGGAGAGGGATTATGAGCTTGTTGCTCCTGATTCTGATGAGAGGGTTTGTTTTCCGACTTCCATCGAGGGGGAGCGTCCCTTCTTCTATGCCTTCGAATATTTCTTCAGTCAATTGGACATTATTTTTTCTTTTACTGCTTTTGAGACTGACCTGTTGTGGTCGTGTAATATTGCCCCGTCCCAGCTTCACCCAAATTCCTGGGGTTTTATCAAAATTTTTCAGCTACTTTGCCAAGAGTTAGGTGTAACACCTTCTCAGGCTCTCTTCCTTTACCTGTTTGTTTCTGCCAAGCCTGGTGGCTCTTCAAAAAAGAAAGCTTCCTGGGTTTCTTTCAAGTCTGCCCAGGGCCATAACGTGTTTGCTATGTATGATGAGTCCTTTAAGGATTTCAAGAATTACTTCTTTAAAGTTTGTGCTGTCGAGGGGGCCCGCCCCTTTTTTCTTGATGAAAATGATGAGCCTTCTTTCCCTCTAGAGTGGCAGAAGGAGGTGAGAGTGTCTCGCTATTCCTGGGATATGCTTGACGATGTTGAGCGTGCCTTTGTTGTTGTTCTTGAGGATTTATGGGGAGCACCACCCCATCTTAATACAAAAAGGTTTTTGAATGACCCATCCCTGGTCCAGGCTGTTTTGGGTATTTGCCTGACTTATTTCTATACTTGTTTCTTAGTTTGGCTTCCTTATCTTGTGATTGTAACCCTTTATTGTGGCTGATTTTGTGTTTGCAGAGATGTCAAAAAACAATGAATCTATGAAGACCTTCAAAAGGGCAAAGAAGGCGACTGCTGCTCAGAACATCTCGGCCAAGGCAGCCGGGGAGGGATCTTCCCAAGTGCAAGTAAAGCCACATGTGTCGAGTTCTCCCGGACCGAGGAAGGTGATCCCTATTCCTCGGGTTCGTCTGGCTGACCCTCCACCGACTTCTGCCTCTAGTTCTGGTGCTCCTCCCAACAAGAAACAAAAAACAGCTGAGCCTTTCAACCTTGATGCTCCTGACTTTAATGCAATTGAATTTTTGGATCAACAAATCGGTCCCTACGGTGCCCTTCCTATGGACGATGTGTCGCTCCTTCGCCATCTGGACTGTATAACTTGAAGTAGTGTTAGAATGGTGTATATGGGGGCTGCCCTATACCGGATTGCTCAAAATCTTCCTCTCCACGCCACCAAAGCCTTTATGGAGGAGGCTAAACAGGAGTTTGATCGGATGAAGGGCCTGAAGGAGGAGCTTGAAGTAAAGGTAATTACTCTGAGCTCCACGGTCATCTTGTTGGCAGCGTAACTACTGCCTATGAGAACCTGAAAGAGCAAGTTTGGATTATTGCTCCCGAGGCTGACCTTACTCTCTTCAGCCTGGATAATGTTGTTAGAGATGGTAAGATTGTCCCTGATGACGAGGATGATGATGATGTTGATCCCCTCTCTGTGTCTTCTGCCAAGGTGTCAGCTCCTGTTGTTCCTCCTGCCGAGGTCGGCCCTCCCGCTTCTGATCCTGACTGCCAGATCTTAAACCGGGACGATGGTACTGTGGATGCTGTTCCTCTCTAGGCTCGCCCTCCTTCTCCTCAGGCTGATGCTGCTAAAAAGTCTTCTAATCCTTAGCTGATTTATTTTGGATATTTGTGTAGTTGGCCTGGCTTGTGGGCTTTAAAACTCTTTATTTCGTAGTTGGTTTATTTTGCTGACACTCTTTTTGGTTGCTTGTTTAGCAACCCATTATTTTGAAAAACACAACGAGCAGCTTCTAAGCTTTTGGGTCTGACCCTGAAGCTTTGTTATTTTATGTCATGCTTGCTTTCGCCTGTCTTAGTTTTTATATGTTTCGAGCATGTTGAAGCCTTGTTGCTCAGCCTCTTTGAACTGCTTTGTACTTGGAGGTCGTTGATGCGTGGATTCAATTAGCAATCCATGTTTGTCCTTTTCCATGTAGTTGACCGACGTCTTGTCGATCTTTTCTCGGTTATTTTTAGTAATCTTCTTTCTTGGACCTTGGTCAGGTCTCTTTCAGAGATTACTTTTATAACTTGTTTGTTGTAGGAAACCGACTTCATTATGTCGTTCTCTTCTAAGTTATTTTTGTAATCCTCTTTCTTGGATCTTTGTCGGATCTCTTTCAAGGATTACTTTTATAACTCGTTTGTTGTAGGAGACCAACTTCATCATGCCGATCTCTTCTAAGTTATTTTTGTAATCCTCTTTCTTGGATCTTTGTCAGATCTCTTTCAGGGATTACTTTTATAACTTGTTTGTTGGAGGTCGACTTCTTTGCATCGTCCTCTTTCTAAGTTATTTTTGTAGTCCTCTTTTTTGGACCTTTGTCAAGTCTCTTTCAGGGACTACTTTTATAACTTTTCATTTTGGGCTGACTTTGTCATGTCGGGCCCTTCTAAGTTAAAGTAATCCTCTTTAATAGGGTTGGCCAGACCTCTTTCCAGGGTTTACTTATAACTTGGGTTGACTTGGTCCGACTCTTAACGTCGGCCAGTCTTTAAGTTATTATTGAGCAATCCATAAGACCTCGTCAGGTTCTTTTTCGGATCACTTTTGATAACTTCTTACATTATTCTGTGTTCATCTTTGCCGATTTGTAGAAGGTGGTTGCTATCTTTAGATCGTCTTTTAGGTGAATCATGTTTTCACCTTTATCGGACGATTGTCTTTCTCGTGATCATGCAGTGAAATTGTTTTTCACTTTATGCCAATCTGTTGCTTTATAATCGGACGATGAATGCTTCAGATTAATGCGTCTTGGAAACTTATAGAATATCTAAAATATATATTTTATTCAAAGGAAAGTGCAAATATATACATGTGGGAATTTTTCATCCCTTTAAGTCGGATAGTGTCTGAGTCTCAACTCGGTGCCTCATTAAAAAACCCTTTCAGGAAAAAGAGTGCATCCAATAGTGAGATCTTTTACTTTTTCTAGCTATAGTACCTTCTTAGGTTGCAGGCGTGCCATGATCTGGGAAGCTCTCGTCCATCGAGTTTGGACAGTCTGTAGTAGCCCTTCCCAAGTACTTCTACAACTCAGTAGGGTCCTTTCCAGTTTGCTGCCAACTTTCCTTCTCCTGGTCAAGTTGTTCCAATATCATTTCGGATTAGGATGAGATCATTCTCTGCAAAACTTCTCGGCACTATCTTTTGATTATATCTGGAAGCCATTCGACGTTTTAGTGCTTCTTCCCTGATCCGAGCTCTTTCTTGGATTTCAGGTAGTAGGTCGAGCTCTTCCCTCTGAAGTTGGGAATTTGCTCCCTCATTGTAATGAACCACTCTGAGCGATCCTTCCTCAATCTCTACTGGAATCATCACCTCTATTCCGTATGCTAATCGGAAGGGGGATTCTTTTGTGGTGGAGTGTGGCGTCGTTCGATATGCCCATAGAACTTGTGGAAGCTCTTCTGCCCAAGCTCCCTTTGTGCCTTGTAATCTCCGTTTTAACCTAGCCAATATGACTTTGTTGGCAGCTTCAGCCTGTCCATTGGCTTGCGGATGTTCCACGGAGGTGTACTGGTGCTTTATGTTCAAGTCGGCTACTAATTTTCTGAAGGCTGCATCTGTGAATTGAGTGCCATTGTCTGTGGTGATAGAGTGTGGAACCCCGAACCTTGTGACAATATTTCTATATAGGAATTTCCGGCTTCTTTGAGCAGTGGCGTTGGCTAGGGGCTTTGCCTCGATCCACTTTGTGAAATAGTCTACCCCTACTATGAGGAATTTAACTTGTCCTGATCCCTGGGGGAAGGGTCCGAGAAGATCAAGTCCCCATTTTGCAAACGGCCAAGGTGAAGTTACGCTGATGAGCTCTTCTGGCGGGGCAATGTGAAAGTTGGCATGTTTCTGACATGGTGGACATGTCTTTACAAATTCTGTAGCTTCTTTCTGTAGAGTTGGCCAATAAAATCCCGCCCGGAGTACTTTTTTGGCGAGAGCTCGTGCTCCGAGATGATTGCCGCAAATGCCGCCGTGTACTTCCTCTAGCACTTCCTTTGTGTTGTTGGTCGGCACACATTTTAGTAATGGTATTGAGATCCCTCTTTTGTACAGGATGTTGTTTATGATAGTGTAGTACTGTGCCTCCCTTTTTAACCTCTTTGCCTCCTTTTCTTCAGTGGGGAGTGTTTCTGCTTTGAGGTAGTTAATTATGGGTCATCCATCCTTGGTCCTGACTTGTTATGGCTAGGACTTTTTCTTCTTCTAAGATTGACGGGTTCTATAGCATTTCCTGGATGAGGCTTCTATTGTTGCCCCCTGGTTTGGTGCTGGCTAGTTTCGAGAGTGCGTCAGGTCGGGCTTTTTGTTCGCGGGGTATGTGGCGGATCTTATATTCCCCGAGTTGTCCGAGCTGTTCCTTGGTTTTATCCAAATACGTTTTCATGGTGGAATCTTTGGCTTGGTAGTTCCTTGTTATCTGTGAGGTGACTACTTGTGAATCACTGTAAATGTTGAGTTTTTAAGCTCCAACCTCTTTAGCCAGCTTCAAACCAGCTAATAACGCTTCATATTCCGCTTGATTATTTGAGGCCGGGAACCTAAATTCGAGGGAGAGCTCAACTTGGGTTCCTTGGTTGCTTTCTATTATCACACCTGCGCCGCTTCCAGTCTTATTTGAAGAACCGTCCACATAGAGATTCCATTCTGTGGTGATTTCTGGGGCATCTGTGAATTCTGTGATGAAGTCGGCCAGATACTGTGATTTGATGGCCGTCCGAGCTTCATATTGGAGGTCGAACTCGGATAACTCGACTGCCCATTGTAAAATTCTGCCTGCTAAATCTGTTTTCTGCAATATTCCTTTTATGGGCTGGTTAGTTCGAACCATAATTGTGTGAGCCTGGAAGTACGGGCGAAGTCGTCGAGATGTTAGAACGAGAGTATAGGCAAACTTTTCTATTTTCTGGTAGTTCAAATCGGATCCCTGTAGCGCTTTACTAATGAAGTAGACGGGTTGTTGCCCACTTTCGTCTTCTCTGACTAGTGCTGAGGCTATTGCCCGGCTTCTTACTGCGAGATATAATATAAGCGGTTCTCCTTTTCGTGGCCGAGAGAGGATAGGTGGCCGTCCTAAGAATTCCTTGAAGTCTTGGAAGGCTTGTTCACATTCTGTTGTCCATTTGAACTGCTTTCCCTTCCTTAAAGTAGCATAGAAGGGGAGAGATCTTATCGCTGATCCTGCTAAGAACTTGGATAGGGCGGCCAATCTCCCGTTGAGTTACTGTACTTCTTTGACACAGGTTGGGCTTTTCATGTTGAGTATGGCTTGACATTTATCCAGATTTGCTTCAATTCCCCTTTGTGTGAGCATGAAACCTAAAAATTTGCCCGCTTCTACTGCAAAGGTGCATTTTGCAGGATTAAGTCGCATGTCATGCTTCCTTATAGTGTCAAACACTTGAGCCAGGTCGGATAATAATGTCTCTTCACTTTGTGTCTTTATCAACATGTCATCCACATAGACTTCCATGATTTTCCCGATGTGATCTGAGAAGACTTTATTCATTAGCCTTTGATAAGTAGCTCCCGCATTCTTGAGACTGAAAGGCATCACAATGTAGTAGTAATTTGCTTTTGGCATAAAAAATGAGGTCTTTTCTTGATCTGGTGGATACATGGTGATTTGGTTGTATCCGGAATATGCATCCATGAAGGAGAGGTATCTATATCCGGAGGAAGCATCTACCAGAGTGTCGATACTTGGGAATTGGTAAGGATCTTTTGGGCAGGCTTTGTTGAGGTCTGTGTAGTCGGTGCACATTCGCCACTTCCCATTTGATTTTTTCACCAAGACGACGTTAGCTAGCCATAGTGGGTACTTGACTTCTCTTATGAATCCTGCCTCCAGTAGTCCTTGTACCTGTTCTTCCACAGCTTGGGATCGCTCTGGCCCAAGTTTTCTTCGTCTCTGCTGTACCGGCCGAGATCCTGGGTAGACCGCCAATTTATGACACATTAGCTTGGGGTCTATGCCTGGCATGTCTGCAGCTTTCCATGCAAAGAGATCGACATTATCTCATAAGAACTGTACTAGTAATTCCTTTCCATCTCCTTTCAGGATCGTGCCAATATTAGTCATTTTGTTCGAGGTGTCTCCGATCTGAACCTTCTCTATCTCACCTTCTGGCTACTGACGGAGTTCTTCTCGTCTCTAAACTCTGCCAAGCTCAATTGTATGAAACTCTTCTCCTCTGCCTCTGAGGTTTAGACTTTAGTTATAACAGCGGCATGCCATCTTTTGATCTGCTTTTATTGTGGCTATCCCCTCTGTAGTTGGGAATTTCATGCATAGATGTGGAGTCGAGACTATTGCACCGGATGCGTCCTCTTTAGTGAATGTGATTGCAGGGATGTCAGGTGCCTCCTCCTTTCCCTCGACATGATATAATTCTTTGAGATATCTTTTGCGAGTTGATTTGGAGATTCCTCCCCCTGCGAATCCGTCGTGTATCATGTGGACGTGTCTTTCCGGTGTACGAGGTGATCGCACGGTTCGTCCGATGTCTTCGTCCCTTCGTCTCTTTCTTTGGTCATCATCTCAGGTGGCTAGAAACCGATCTAGTTTTCCTTCCCTCACCAATTTTTCTATGATGTTCTTTAGATCGAAGCACTCGTTGGTGGAGTGCCCTCGCACTCGATGATATTCGCAATATTCATTCCGGTTTCCTCCTCCTCTTTTGCCTTTGAGTGGCCGAGCTGGGGGAATTTTCTCCGTATGGCAGACTTCTTTGTATACGTCGACTAGGGATGCCCTGAGAGGGGTGTAATTGTGGTTTTTTCTATTTTCTCCCCTTGTCGATCTTCTTTCCTTTTGAATTCCTTGTCTTTATCTCGGCAGGGGACCCCGGATTTTGAGGTCTCTCCCAACCAAGCGTTTTCTTCCATGTTGATGTATTTTTCTGCTCGCTCCTGCACTTCATCTAGGGAGGTATGGTACTTTTTGGATATGGATTGGCTAAAAGGTCCTTCTCGTAGGCCATTGATGAGTCCCATAATGGCGGCCTCTGTTGGCAAGCTTTGTATGTCCATGCATGTTTTGTTGAATCTTTCCATGTAGTTGCGGAGGCTCTCCCGATCTCCTTGCTTGATCCCCAGTAAACTGGGGGCGTGCTTGGCCTTATCTTTCTGGATGGAGAATCTGGCTAGGAATTTTTTGGCCAGGTCGTCAAAGTTTGAGATGGACTTTGGAGGTAGGTTGTCAAACCATCTGATTGCTTTCTTCGTGAGAGTTGTTGGAAAAGCTTTGCAGCGAACGGCATCTGAGGCGTCGGTGAGGTACATTCTGCTTCTGAAATTGCTGAGATAATGGTTGGGATCTGTGGTTCCATCATACAAAATCATATCCGGGAGTTTGAGGTCTTTTGGAATTTTGGTTTTCATGATTTCCCTGGTGAATGGTTCTTGTTCTTTGCGTGAATTTTCCTCAGGAGTCGTCCGAGGAGCTTTTGATTTGAGATCGGCTTCTAATTGCCGTAGTTTATCTTCCAATTCTCGACGCCGCCGTACCTCTCTTTGTAGATCCTTCCCGACCTCTCGTTGTTGTTGGGTTTCTTTTTCAAGTTTCTATTACCCCTGGATTTGATGAGTTTTTGTCCCCGTTGGATTCCGGAGTATCCTTTAGCGTAGTGTCTGCATTTTTGTGCGGTGTTCTATTTTCCAGATCTGAATCGTGGTCGTTGTCATGACCGTCCACCATGATGTTGGGATGACTTCCAGGTTCCCCGGCAACGGCGCCAATGTTCCGAGGGTTACCTGAAACTGTAGGTCGATCTCGGACGAGAGCCTCTGTACTGGTCGGAGATGACGTGTCCGGCTGGTGGGTGGCGGCCAGAGATATCGTGTCCGATTCATCAGACTGGCTGCACTGCTGATCCTTCGTCACCGGAGGGTGGGGGGTACCTGCAAGAGACTCCGATGCTTAAGTTAGCATGGGTATTAAGCAGGTTTTATGTAGAATCAGAGTATGAGTTATACATGGGTGCTCCAGTGTATTTATAGTAGTGTGGGCTGACCTTTCCGATAAGATAAGTTAGTTATCTTATCTTATCTTAACTTATTTTAAGTGAAGTCAGCTTATCTTCAAGGGAACCGCCTTTATCTCCATAGGCTTGGGTTGCCTTTGGATTTGGGTCGTGTTCCTCTATTTGGGCCCTTTATTGCGCTTTCCTGTCGATTTGGCCGACCTCTTTGAGAAGAGGTCGGGCAGCCTGACCTGAAGAGGTCGGTCGCTTTGTCACCAATCATCCTAGGTCGGATATCTCGACCCAGGGTATGAACACTTACTCTTTCATATCTTTAATCTGTGTTCAGAGTTACAATTGGATTGCTTTTATGAATTATTGATGCAGAATACTTTTCTATTCAATTTTACTATTTATTTAATCGCTTCCAATTTAATTTTAATTACCATGTCTCTTTTCTACTCTTATTATCTTTTTATGAAAATAGCATTCATGTTAACCGAGTAGATCCCAACTTGACTTAGGGGTTGACTAATAGGAGACCCTTGAGTTGGGAAACTCAAGAGTCAATCTATAATTGAAAATTGTTGGCTGGTTCATGTGCTTGACTTTCCTTTATTCATTAAAGGTTAACTAAGTAATAACAACAACCTTTTACCATTATTCTTGAGAAATTCCAACAAGGATAGAACTTCCGATTAATCTTCCCCCGGTCAAGACCTTTTTATTCAATTTACATAGAATCGCTTGTTAGTTTTCATTGCTTTAATTTATAATTAATTATTTCTCTATTTCCCAATTCTAAAACCTCTTAGAAAATCTCCTGATCAATAAATAGCAATCTCTTAGCAACTCGTTAGGAGACGACCTGGGATTCATACTAATAGTATTTTATTCTTATTTTTGTGACACTGACGAATCGGAATTTTCTATCGGTAAAGAAATTCACAAATATATTCTCGTTGCTAGTATAGTTTCTAAACCAATAGAGAATCCTTTCGTACAAAAGTTTTGGTTGTCACTAAAGCAAACCCAATAAAATTTATAACCGAAGTATTTAAACCTCGGGTCGTCTCTCAAGGAATTACAGGGAGGTGTATTTATTATTGGTTATGGAAGATTATCTTTTTGGGGTTTTTGGAATAATGAACAGGAAAAGTAAATTGCAAGAATTAAAGTAATAACTAATAAAGCTCTTAGCAAGGTATGAGAATTGAAAATCCTGTCCTAGTTATCCTTATCAATTGTGATGAGAATTGTTCATTACTCCCACTTATTTAACCCTTACTAAATAAAGAAAAGTTAAGTGGACTAATCAACTTGATTCCTCAAGTCCTAGTCAACTCCTAAGGAAAGACTAACTTTAGAGGGATCCAAATCGACCAGCAAATTCCAATTATCAATCAACAAAGGAGTTTGATAACTCAAGTGCCACCAATTACTCAACCAAAGCCAAAAGGAGAGAAATCTAAATATTGAAAGCATCAATCACACAAATTGGAGAAAGCAACCACATATCTAAAATACCTCAATTTGCATTAAATAAAGAAATCAAATCTAACATGGAGTTCATAAACCAAATTGGGAAAACAAACAAACTAAAGTAATAGAATAAATAAAAGTAGAAGAGAAATTAAATTAAAGGAATATTGAACCTGGAATGGAGAAGAAGTAAACCTAACCTAAGAAAAATCTTAAATCCTAAAACCTAAGAGAGAGGAGAGAACCTCTCTCTCTAGAAACTACATCTAAAACCTAAAATTATGAATAATGAATTGTGTATGAATGAATTGATTCGCACACTTTGTAGCTTCTAATCTGTGTTTTCTGTGCCAAAAACTGGGTCAAAAATAGCCCAAAAATCGCCCCCAGTGATTTCTGATACGTCCAGCACGCGTACGCGTCGTCCACGCATACGCGTGGATTGAATTTTTGCCAGGTCACACGTACGCGTGATCCACGCGTGCGCATCGCCGATCTTCAGGGCAGCAATGACAAATTATATATCGTTGTGAAGCTCCAGATGTTAGCTTTCCAATGCAACTAGAACCGCCTCATTGGACCTTTGTAGCTCATGTTATGGTCGAATTAGTACGAAGAGGTCAGGCTGGACAGCTTAGCAATTCCTTCAGTTTCTTGTATTCCTTCCACTTTTTCATGCTTCCTTTCCATCCTCCAAGCCATTCCAGCCCTATAAATCTTGAAATCACTTAACACACATATCAAGGCATCAAATGGTAATAAGAGAGGATTAAAATTAGCTAAATTAAGAGCAGAGAACATATTTTTAATCATAGCACAAAATTAGGAAGGAAAACGTAAAACATGCGAATTGTATGAATAAGTGTGAGAATAATGAATAAAATCCACCAGATTAAGCACAGGATAAACCCTAAAAATGGGGTTTATCAACCTCCCTACACTTAAACATTAGCATGTCCTCATGCTAAGCTCAAGAGAACTAAAAGAGTGAAGAGCAATGGTAGAGAGTATGAAATACAACCTATCTATGTAAATGCAACTACATGCAAAATATTTCTACCTACTTGGTCAAAGTAAATAAATCTTCCAAGAACAGACATGAACTGGATTTCACCAATTCAAATCATAAAATAAAGTACAAGTAAACTTACAGAAGAAAATAGCCCATGAAAGCCGAGAACAAAGAATCGAGCCTCGAACCTTCACTGGAAGTGTATACACTCTAATCACTCATGTGTTTAAGGTTCGATTCTCTCAATTCTCTTCTAACCTTGCTTTCTAAGGCTTGCTCTTCTTCTACCAATCAACAGAAATTTGATGCACAAATACACATATCAAGAGGTCTTTTAAGGGTTGTAATGGGGTTAGGGTCAAGGTAGGATTGTATTTGGTCAAGTGGACTAAAATCTGAATCCTTAATTAACCTAAACTTCTCACCTGACTTAAGACAATCCATGTAATAAAAATACAAAACCTAACTGTCCATTAACCATGTTTTCCACATATTTATGCATCCTGATTCGAGTACAGTACATATGCATTTCTATCACCATTTACTTTGGGGCATTTTGTCCCCTTTTATTATTTGCTCTTTTTCTTTTCTTTTCTTTTCTTTTTTTCTTTTTCTTTTTTCATTATATATATGCCTTTATTTTTTTTCTTTTTTTCTTTTGTTTTTCTCAATGCATATGATTAAATTATTGAATGCAATAATATGTGCTCAACTATTATTTTGCATAATTTCACGAGAATATACAACACCCAATTCTCAAAACAAATATTAGCAAACCCAACTTTCCCACACTTAAATCATGCATACTCTCACTAGTCTAAGCTAACCAAGGATTTAAATTAAGGACATTATTGTTTTCCACTTAGAGTTAATGATGTACTAAAGTAAAGAACAAATGGGATAAGTAGGCTCAACATTGGTTTACAAGGGATAATGAAAAGGTTAAGGCCATATGGGTATGTAACCTCAGTGAAACAAGGCCTCAATCATATAAGTGCATGCATACATCAAATAATGGAAATATAGAATTAAGTAAGACAAAGATCACAATTTTAGAGAGAAAAATACACACCAAAAATAAAATATTGGTTGATAAAATGGAACCAATCAAATAGGCTCAAAATCTTACTGGGTTTTGTGTGTTCGAGCTCTAAACCATGTTCCAAATTAAGATTCTTCAAGCAAGTTTAACAAAAAATTTTAATTTAAATTAGTGAAATACTATAAAAAGTTTCTTGAAAAAGAAAATGTTACTTCAACCAAGTAGTAGCAAAATGCACAAAATTAAACATGCAAATGTGACAACTAACAAGGAAAATAAAACATTGGTGTTGAGACGAAATAGCGAACCCACAGAAGTCGGTATCAACCTCCCCACACTTAAATATTGCACCGTCCTCGGTGCATGCTAAGATGTGCAAGTGGACGGGGTTCTCCAACTGACGCTTTTTTCTCTATAGATTGTGCAGATGGACTTGTTTGTTACCCCATATAGATGTTCTTTTCCTTTCCTTTCCCGGTGGCCATCCTGAAAGAAGAGGAAAAGAAGAAAAGTAACCCAGAAACAAAGATAGAAAACAAATAAAATATGGGTGTTAATGCCACATAACGAGGGTCTCAATTACATGGTAGCTATAACATGCAAGTGAGAAAATAGTAGAAGCAAATGGCATATCAGTAGTGCAAAAATTGCAACAAATGGGGGAAAGGGAGTGGGTAATACAAGATAGTATAAGTGCATGTCAATGCAAATGGAATGCAAGTATCATAAAAGAATAGCATTGACTTATGAATAATAATACCCAATCAGAATAAAACAAGTCATGAAGCACCAGAATAATACCAGAAAAGATGTAACAGTTGAATAAGAAAATTTAACACCAATAGAAAAATAATAAATTTAGAAAAGAAAATAAGAATATGCACAAAATTAAAATGCAATAGATGAAAGTATGAAAATAAATTAAGTAAAATAGAATGAAAGTGAAGAAGGATGAGAACTTAAAGAGATGAAGAAGAAGAAAGTAAGAAAGGAGGAGGAAAGAATGAGAAAGGAGAGAGAAAAGGAGAAGAATGGAATCTGTGAAGCGACGCGTAAGCGTCGCCCACGCGTACGCGTGGGTGTGCAAAAGAATAGGCGACGCGTAAGCGTCGCCCACGCTTACGCGTGGGTGACCAAGAATCCTAGTGACGCGTAAGAGTCGGTCACGCGTACGCGTGACTACTGGTTGTGCTAAACGCACAATACCAGCACCAAGGCAGCACAACTCTCGGCCAAATCACCCATTGACGCTGATCTGGTGATCCACGCGTTCGCGTCGCTGACGCTTACACGTGGGGTGACTAAAATACGTGTGACGCGCATGCGTCGTCCACGCGTATGCGTGGGTTGGCTCGTGCGCAAGGCACCCTTGCTGCACAGCTCCCGCGTAACTTTCTGTAAGGTTTAGCATCACATGTGACGCGTGCGCGTAATTCACGCGCACACGTGGAACGAGCTTTTCTCCTCCCTTTTTCTTTTTTTCTTTTTTTTTATATATGCAGAATGCATAATGCAGAATACATATGATTATGCAAAAATTATGAATGCATATTGAGAAAAACAAAATAAAATAGAACTAAGAATAAAAAGAGACGATCATATCATGGTGGGTTGTCTCCCACCTAGCACTTTTAGTTAAAGTCCTTAAGTTGGACATTTTAGTGAGCTCCTTGTCATGGAGGCTTGTGCTTGAACTCATCCAGGAATCCCACCAGTGTTTGTAATTCCAGTAGCCTCCGGGGTCCCAAACTAGGCACATAAAGCCTTCGAGCAGGTTAAAGCAAGTGACAAGGCTCCAGGAGTGTTGATTGTTAGAATGAATTCTGGGGTCCCAAACCTTGCTTTTGCACCTGTCTTCTTGTTGGTCATCATTTTTCCACTTGGGTGGTGAGCAATCGGAATTCTCGCAGAGACATCCAAACAGCTTCCTAGACCCATTCAATTGAGAATTATACCAACCCTTGTACTTCACTTTGGAGCATGCAACCATACTGAACCTTGCATGACAACTCTTACTACTAACCATCTCCCTCTTACTCTTATAGCCACAAAGAGCTTTAAGTTGCCCATCCTTCTCATGCAAAGCATATTCAAGTGGGCTAATTAAGCTTAGAGATGAGAGATTTACCCACTTGAATGAAGGGATGGATGGTGATGGCTTTGGGGGAGAGGTCTCCAACAACCTTGGCAAGGTGATCTCTAGCTCCATTCCTTTGGGCCCTTCTTTGACAACCTCCACCTCTTTGCAAGCTTCTTCAATATCAACCTCTTCCTCTTGGTAGCTTTCTTCCAATTCGATCTCTTCTTCATTGTTCACCAAGGGCATGGGAGGTTGTGCTTCTTCTTCTTTAATTTCCATGTCAAGTCTAATGGGAGAGGATTCAAATGTAGATAAGAATTCATCGATGATTGAATCCATCTCTTGATCATCCCCTTCAAAGTCTTCAACCATGATATGCCTTGGAGGTTTGATGACTAAAATTCACACCCCATTCAAAAATTGGTGAATTAGTTCTTTTGGCATGCGCACCAAAATTATCGTCAAGTAATAATCCACAGTAGAGTGGGATCGTATCCATAGAGATTGGCAAATTCGAGCAGTTTTAATTAATTGATGAATTAGTCAAGCGGATCAATAAGATAGTGAAGTACAGAATTGTAAATGACATAAATGTAAATGACTAGAATATAAAGAAAATCAATAAAATGCAGAATATAAAGAAAAGCAATAAAATCCAAAAATAGAAATGGCAGAATGTAAAGTGCAGAATCATAAATGACTTGAATGTAAATGGGAATGGGGGATTGTTGAATGTAAAATTAAGTTGTAAAGAAATGGATAAATAAGAATGGGAAAATTCACTGAGATTGGGAGATGTTGTCTCTTTGGATAAAATCTAGATTATATCCTCTTCAATCATGCAACTCATTGACCTCTTGGCAATCATGATTGATTGAGCCCCAATCCCTTGGTGACTCAATCTCTCAGATCTTGATCAATAGCCAATTCCTTGGACTAATTGCTCATGAAGAGAGATATGCTTGGTCCCTGATTATACCACACACCATTATAGGTTCAAGTAGAGGGAGGATTATATGTCACATATCCAAACACCAAAACCCAGATTCTACTCTCAAGTGTGAAAAGGGATTTCAAGCATGGTTTCATGTTTCCTTTCCCAAGGTTCCCATGAAATCCAATTGCATTCAATCTCTTTCCCAAGATAATTGAACACTAAGCATTAAGAACGAAATTCCTTCTAGCAAATCAAAGAGAAGATGAAGAGAAGAAGAATTTCACTATTATCAATCCATCAAGTACAAAGGAGCTCCCTCTCTCAATGAGAGGGAAGTTAACTACTCATAGCTCAAAAAGTACTCAAAAGTGAAGTGTAAAAGTGGATCTAAAACTGACTGCTTAACCCCCTTCTTCAGTACTCCTTGGGGGTATTTATACTAGTCCAAGTAAAATAAAAGAATTACAAAAGTGAAAAAAGAAAATTACATTTTGATGGGAAAAGAAGCTCAATAAGTGTGATCTCCCAATTGGCGTGTCATTGGCGCTCTAGTGGCGTGTCACGTGCCCTTCAATTTTAGCTTGGCGTGCCACGCCTTCGAGCTCAAGTGGCACGCCATAGTGGAATTCTTATGTTGGCGTGCCACGCCTTCGAACTCAAGTGGCACGCCCTTTGTCTTTTTCACTTATCTTTGCCTCTGAAAACTTGAACTAGCGTGCCACGCCCTTGCTTTATGCTTGGCTAAGCTCCTCTGGAAAGTTGCCCTACCGTGGCACGCCCAGGGTCTGGCGTGCCATGCCCCTTTATGAGTGAGTGGTTCCTCTATTTGGCGTGCCACGCCACGAACTCAAGTGGCACGCCCCAATGCTTCTTTGATTTTTGAATGGCACTGGCGTACCATGCTTGGGATTCAAGTGGCACGCCTAAGTGAAGAATAGTGAGTGGCGTGCCATGCCTTCGATACCAAGGGGCACGCCCCTTGTAATTCGCATCCCTCATCCTCTCTAGAAACTTATACCAGCATGCCATGCCCAAAGGTTGGCGTGCCACACCCATGATCTTGTCTTGGTTCCAGTAGTTGGCGTGCCACGCCTCAGCCTTTAAGTGGCACGCCATATTGACATGCTTGGGTTAGCGTGCCATGCCTTCGACACCAAGTGGCATGCCCAGTCCTTGCTTTTGTTACCTTTGTGCATTGGCGTGCCACGCCTGACTGCTCAATTGGCACACCTAAGTGAGGTTCAGAGGTTGGCGTGCCACGCCTTCGACTTCAAGTGGCACGCCCAGTCTTCAATTGCCTTCAACCCCTTCTCTGGATAATTGTACCAGCGTTCCACGCCATGCTGTTCAAGTGGCACGCCCATGAATTTGTGAACTCTTCAAGCTTGGCGTGCCACGCATGGGTTCTCAAGTGGTACGCCCAAGTGACTTCTTGGAGCTGGCGTGCCACGCCTTCGATACCAAGTGGCACGCCATAGTGGAGGTTCTTCTTGGAATGGCAAGTTGGCGTGCCACGCCCCTTTGCTCAAGTGGCACGCCCATAGTAGTTGATGGGTTAGGCATGCCACGCCCAACCTGGCGTGCCACGCCCCTTTCGTTTCCTCCATTATTGCTTTCTGGAATTTTGTACTAGCGTGTCACGCTCAGTCCCTGGCGTGCCACTCCCACATGCATGCTTGGATCTCCCCTTTGGAATTTAGTACTGGCGTGCCACGCCTAGCTCCTGGCGTGCCACGCCAGTGCATTTTTGTGGCATTTGCTCCCAAGTGGCACGCCAGTTTCACATGCCCAGCTTCTTGTTTGTCTTCTACCCATTTTTTATGCCTTTTTCACCTGAAATTCAGCACAACTCATCTCAAAGTAGTGTACCATAATATTCATCAAATAATGCATGAATTGTACTGATCAAATGAGATTTATGCTCTTTTATGATCTTCTTTATGCAAGAAAGAAGGGTAGATAATGCAAGTCATCAAGGTTGTACACCCTCCTCAACATCAAATTCAAACTCCTTAGAAGGGGGCTCTGTGACTTGACGTTCCCAGGGACGTTCTGCATCTCCCAAGTCTTCGACCACTTCTTCCTCTTCAACGATCATGGCTTCCTCCAATTGTTCCAATACTAGGTCATGCTGCTCAATGTCCACCAGAGTTTCTAGCGTCTCCTTCATGCTACGTTCTTCATTAGGTTCTCCACATGATGCCATGGGGTTCTTTGAGTGTCTGAACGTCAGGAAGCTAATTGATTTATCGCTTGCTCCAGTTGATGAAGGGTTGCATGAAATTGATCCATTGTTTCCTTGAGACGATCCTATGATTCTTGTTGTGCTCGGCTATCATAAGTAGGATCATAGTGCTCTTGGATTGATGGACATGGACATGGTGTATTGACGTGGCAGAAATTTGTAGATTAAGAA
Source organism: Arachis ipaensis (assembly GCF_000816755.2). Lineage (NCBI taxonomy): Eukaryota > Viridiplantae > Streptophyta > Magnoliopsida > Fabales > Fabaceae > Arachis > Arachis ipaensis. Next base: position 62,087,960 of record NC_029788.2, read on the forward strand.
TTATTAAGAAAAATAGCGTTGCAAGTACAGCTCTTAACCAGCAAAAATCCACTTGTCAATTTAGAAAAGGGTTATCACAAATTTTAGAAATAAAATACTGGGAGTATAAGCCCCAGGTCGTCTCCCAACGAGTTGCAGGAAGATGTGCTATTTTACTAATCAGAGGTTTTCCAAAATGGTTTTTTAGTTGGATAAACAGGAAATTAAATTAGAAAGTTTATGTAATTTAAATAAAATCTCGACCGGGAGAAGATTAATCGGAAGTTCTATCCTTGTTGGAGTTTTCTCAAGATCAATCAATAATTAGTAGTTGTTTCCACTTAGTTAACCCTCAACGAATGAGGGAAAGTCAAGTTAAAAGTCAACTTCTATTCACAAGTCCTAATCATCTCCCTTGGGAAGGATTAGAGTTAGTGACTAACAAGCCAACCAACAACGAACCAATTATAATTGAACTCTTAAGTATTCCAACTCAAGGTTCTCCTTTTAATCAACTCCCAATCAAGTTGGGAAACTATTCCATTATCATAAATGTAGACTTTACAAAATAAAAAGGGGAAATAAAAAAGACATGATAAACAATAATCAAAGAGATCAATTAAAATAAAAATAGTCTTGCATTAATGAACTCTAAAAGTAATCCAATGTTAACTCTAGACAGATTAAGGATATGAAAGAGTAAATAAAAAGTAAGTAAACAAACCAGAATGACCAAGTCCAAAGGTAGAATCTTCTCAACAACCGAAGCCAAAATCTTCAAATCCTCAATTATGAGTATATAGAAAAAAACCTAGGGGAAGAGTGAAAATCAGATCTAAAAACTCAAAATTATGCGGAATGAATGTCGTCCTTTGTCTCTGCATGTTCCCCGGCTCTAATATGCGTTTCTGGGCCAAAAACTGGGTTAGAACGCGGCCCAGAATTCATGCCAGCGACTTCTGTCAATTCTGCAGATCGTGCACGCCACGCGACCGCGTCGTCCACGCGTTCGCATCATCCGGCATTTTTCCGTGCCACGCGTGCGCGTTGTCCATGCATTCACGTCACTTGTGCAGCTTCCAATCTACGCGGTCGCGTCAGGCACGCGAGCGCGTCACTGTGATTTTCTCCAATTCGCGCGGTCGCGTGAGCCTTGCGCCTGCGTCACTTCTCGCTGGTCATCTCCTCAACTTCTTGTGTTCCTTCCATCTTTGCAAGCTTCCTCTTCATTCTCTGAGCTATTCCTGCCCTATGAAACCTGAAACACTTAACACATGGATCACGGTATCGAATGGTATAAAGGAGGATAAAATAAAAAAAAAAACATACAATTAAAAGATCTTTAGGAAGCAAGTTTTCAATCATAGAACATTTTTAGGAAGGGTTTGTAAATACATGCAAATCATTTGAATAAGTGGGTGAAGACTTGATAAAACCACACAATTAAATACAATATAAATCATAAAATAGTGGTTTATCAACCTTCCTACACTTAAACATTAGCATGTCCTCATGCTTAGTTGAAGGAGATAAATATGAATGAATAGGGACATGTAAGACTCATGCAATGCAATGCAACCTATATATATGAATGCAACTATATGATTTTGTATATCTGATTAAAAATAAATAAGTTCTCTAAGACAGAGCATAGAACAGATTCCACTAATTCAAATCATACAGTAAAAGCAAGTAAATTTGTAAGAAGACAGCTCGTGAAAGCAGGGGACATAGAATCAAGCATTGAACCCTCACTGATGATGTATGTGTACCCTAATCTCTCTAGTGTATAGGGTAATCACTCTATCCTTCTCTAATCATGCTTTCTAATTTTTGTTCTTCTCCTAACCAATCAACAACATTTAATGTACTAATGCAAACATCATGAGGTCTTTTCAGGGTTGTAATGGGGCTAAGGTAAGGGTAAAGGTATATATGGCTAAGTGAGCTTATAAATTGAATCTTTAATTAACCCAAGCTTTCACCTAATCATATATGTGTATTCTATATAATTTCAAATTTCATACCTAGCTACCCAGAATTTCCTTTTCACATTCCATACTCATGTATTAACTTTTTCTCTTACTTGTATCACATACGCATTGATTTTTTTTTTTTGAACATGAAAATAAACATAGCTTATCAATGCACATGGATTCTTAATTTTTATAGTTTCACATGAGTAGGTACCCAAATTCCCATTATATTATCATGACACATTCCCTTATTAACCTTTGTTCCCACAATCTTCCCAAACTCATTTAACACACAATTTCTATCTTAAGCTAACCAAAGATTCAATAGGGATATTTAATTATTTTTTTGTTTAAGGCTAGTAATGTGGTAAAATGTAGAACAAATGGGGTTAAAACGGCTCAAAGTGGCTAACAAAGGTAATTAAAAGGTAGGCTTATTTGGGATAAGTGAGTTAAACAAATAATGGCCTCAATAATATGCATGCATAAAACACATTAACATTGGACATATAGGATAAAACAAATTTCAAATTACAATCATAGAGAAGTAAACACACAAGAAAAACTATTTATGGTTAAATAATGTAACCATGTACTTAGGCTCAAAATTTCACGGGTTGTGTGTTCTTAGCTTTTTAAACTATGTTCGAAATACAACTTTAAACAAATTTAACATAAAAATTTTGATTTAAATTAGTGAAATTTTTCAAAATTAGGGTCTTAGGAGAAACTTATTATTTTTTCAATCAAGTAGAACATGCATGCAATTAACCTATTACTATGCAATCTATCCTATTTTACAAAAGAAAAACTAACTAAATATCCTATTTTATTGGTGTTAAGGAAGAGAAATTACCTTCGGAAGTCAGGTACTGACCGACCTCCCTACACTTAAGGCTTTGCACTGTCCTCGGTGCCATCTGTCAGGAACAAAGGGGGGCTGGTAGCAGTATCTCCACAGTCGGGACCGTCATGGCTCCCTGTGCTGGTAAAGGAAGTGGAGTCCAGAGTGTCAGGGTCTTTGCCAAGTCTGTGGTTGCCTGTGAGTAGCTCCTTGAGGTAATTGAATCGGCGCTGGTTGCGGTGCTCTCGTAGCTTCGCCTTCTGGTCTTGCCGGTCTAACATCTCCAGTATTTGATGCAGCAGCTGACTTGTTGAAGGTGCTTGTGGTGTTGAAGGAGGAATGTATGCAACTTGTTCTACGAACTGACTGGTAGTGGCTGTTGGTGGCCTGAGATATTTCCCATTAGGGATGTACTGATCATCCCGTGGAAGCATGGCTTTGGTGTCCCCAGCTCTGTAGGAGACTCCAGCTGCTGAGACGAGATCTAAAACCAAGGCGGGGAAAGGTAAGTTGCCCGCAATCTGTACATGTCCCATAGCATTCTGAATGTGTCTTGGTAGAGTCAGAGGCTAGTCTGTGAGGATGCACCATAGTTGAACGGCCATGTTTGCAGTGAAGGAGGACTCATGAGTGCTCAGAAAGACGTAACGGGACATGATCTGTGCCCATACTCGAGCCTCCAAGGTAAGTGCTGAAGCCGATATTCCCTTAGGGTGGGAACGATGGTATCCAAAAATCCATCTGCAGCCAGGTTATGCAATAACTCTGAGAACAACGTCCCAATCAAATTTGTACGTCCAGCGCTTAAGTGCGGCCTCTTGAAATGCGTCCAGTCCTTCTGGAGCAGGGGGAAGATCTAGAGCTCATTGAATGGCCTCTTCTGTAATGGGGACTTGCTTCTGACGGACATAGACAGACTGCAGGGTTGGCAGGTGGAAATTAGAGTAGAACTCGACTACCCAGGAAAGATTAACCTGCCGTGGCTGTCTCTGTAAGAATCCCATTGTCGTCGCTTAATTCGCGGCTCAACAAATTCAACAATACGGGTCAGGAGGATAAGAAGGTATTCATTGTTGTAACACCTTTCTGCCAGGATGGGGAACATCTGCTCATAGTAGCGGTTGGTAAATCGCGCAGTGTCCTTTGCTGGGAAGGCTTTCTCTTTTTCATCGACCTTTATAATCCTCTTAGTTCTTTTTGTTGAGGGCTTAACTGCAGTTGAAGATGGCTTTGCCACTAATGCTCTTTTTGTTCCTCTCCTTGCTGTTGATTTGGGAGTAGCTTTCTCCTTGACTTTCTTGGTGGCCATCGTAAAAAAAAAAAAGGAAAGTACGTTAAAATGTCAAGGGTTAGAGCAAGGAAGAGAATAGGAAAGGTGGTAATCAATGAACAGCAAAGAAGAATGATGTTAACACATAGTCATGACTACATGTGAAAAGTCATCAATGGAAATATAGCAAGTGAATGGGATGACAGTTAAATGCAAGGTGTTTATTGGCATGCCGGCAAAGGCATGAGTAGCATAGATCAAGCATTCAATGTCTGAGGGTGATTACCAAGTCTTCCAAACTAACAATCTGTTTGTATTAACAATTATATATAATTAATAAAATAGAAAAAGGGTTTTGTAAAAAGTAAGCATTCAGAGTAGTAGATTAAAAGAAATCTGAAAATAGTGCACAATGCCATACGGGCTTTTTTCACAAACACTTAGCATGCATGGTAAATACGGTATAGAAAGTATTAAATTGAACATGCAAGCAACCCTTTAAGAAGTAATATTTAATTGTCAAACAATTTCTTAATAATTCACAAGCAAAATGTAGAAGAAAATAGATACTCAATTAAATTTCCAACACCAATTGAAGGAACAAAGAAAAAGAAAGAAAAAGAAAATATAGATAATGAAAGTAAAAAGAAACTAATTAAGAAAACATGAATAAAAGAAAAAGAAAAAAAATAATAAAAAAGTAAAGAAGGAAGAAGAAATAAACCTTGATAATGGATGTGAAAAAGAAAAAGGGAGATAGTGAGAAAGAAGGAAGAAGAAGGAAGGGGGGAAGAAAGAAGAAGTAAAAAGAAAAAGTAGGATTTGGGGAAGAAAAAAAAGATAAGATATTTGGCAGATTTAGATGAGTTGTGCGGCGCATGTGATGCGGACGCGTGGGTCACGCGTCCACGTGAATAGCGCTTAGGTGAAGTGACGCGGAAGCGTCAGTCACGCGGACGCGTGACATGGATTGTGCTGGTGGCGTGAGGGCAGCCTCGCGTTCGCACAACTCTCTGTGTGAACCTCATTTTGCCAAATTCTAGGGTGACGCAGTCGCGTGGTTGACGTGATCGCGTGAATGGCCATACGTAGAAAAAATGACGCAGATGCGTGGGGCACGCGTTCACGTGGCTCGGCTTGTGCTTCTAGCATGAGTCCAGCCCAACTCCAGCTCAACTCTCTACGATACACCCTTTTTACGTCGATATTTTAGGGCACGCGTTTGCGTGTGTGACGCGGACGCGTAGGAGGCCTTTTTCCCACATGGCGCGGACGCGCGGGCAACGCGGTCGCGTGGATCAAATTGTGCCATAGGCACACCTCCAGCCACGCTCTCGCATGACTCTCTGTAAAATCTCTTTTCTTCCTCGAGGCACATATGACGCGGACACGTCGGCGACGCAGTCGCGTCGCGTGCCCCTCTTTTTTTTTTGATGCAATATGCAAATGCAGATGCAAACTATAGGCACTGGTACTGAGATAAGTTATTGAAAAAGGAAATTGAGGAGAGGGGGAGGAACGATCATACTATGGTGGGTTGTCTCCCACCCAGCACTTTGCTTTAACGTCCTTAAGATGGACGCTCCACGAGCTCAGTCTTCTACTGTGGGTGGATCTTCCAAGAGGAAAATCTTTAGCTCCTGGTTTTTCGCCATCTTTTCGCCATGAAATAACTTCAAGCGATGTCCATTTACCTTTATAAGTTTGGAACTTGAAGGATGGCTCATGTGAAAGACTCTGTATGGCTCCGCCCTCTCTACTCGATAGGGACCGTCCCCTCTGGATCTCAGCTTGCCTGGCATGAGCCGCAATCTGAAGTTGTAAAGGAGGACTAAGTCCCTAGGTTGAAACTCTCTTCTCTTGATGTTCTTATCATGCACAGCTTTCACCTTCTCTTTATACATCCTGGAGTTTTCATAAGCTTCTAGGCAAAGCTTCTCTAATTCTTGCAGTTGCAACTTCCGTTCAGCTCTGGCTTTCTCATATTCCATGTTGATCTCTCTCACCGCCCAGAATGCTTTGTGTTCTATCTCTACTGGGAGGTGACAGGCTTTTCCATAAACCAAGCGGAAGGGACTCATTCCTATAGGCGTCTTGTATGCAGTCCGATATGCCCAAAGTGCGTCTTGTAGCTTGGCGCTCCAGTCCTTCCTATGAGGCTTGACTATTTTCTCCAGGATACGCTTTATTTCTCTATTTGACACATCCGCTTAGTCTGCGGGTGGTATGCTGTGGCTACTTTGTGAATAACGCCATGCTTCTTCAATAGGGTGCTCAGTCTCCTATTACAGAAATGGGTACCTTGATCGCTCACGATTGCTCGTGGTGATCCAAAGCGACAGATAATATGGTTTCTAACAAAAGAGACAACAGTGTTAGCATCATCGGCACGGGTAGGAATTGCTTCCACCCATTTAGAAACATAATCCATAGCTAACAATATGTATGTAAAACCGCTTGAGTTTGGAAACGATCCCATGAAGTCAATGCCCCAAACATCAAAAATCTCACAGAACAACATAATTTGTTGGGGTATCTCATCCCTCTTGGATATGTTACCAAACCTTTGGCATGGGGAACAAGATTTACAAAAAGTAGTAGCATCTTTAAAAAGAGTGGGCCACCAGAATCCACAGTCTAGGATTTTTCTAGCTGTCCTTTGAGGACCAAAATGTCCACCACTCTCAGATGAGTGGCAGGCCTCTAAAATGGACTGGAATTCTGATTGAGGCATACATCTCCTAATTATCTGGTCAGCACCATACCTCCACAGATAGGGGTCATCCCATATATAATATTTGGACTCGCTTTTCAGCTTGTCCCTCTCGTGCTTAGTAAAATTTGGAGGGAAAGTATGGCTAACTAGATAATTAGCTACAGGTGCATACCAAGGAACTACTTCAGATATTGCATGCAAGCTGTCAAAAGGAAAAGCATCATTGATAGGAGCGGAGTCATCCTTAATGTGCTAAAGGTGACTCAAGTGGTCTGCTACTAAATTCTGAGAACCACTCCTATCCTTAATTTCTAAATCAAATTCTTGTAGCAGCAATATCCATCGTATTAGCCTTGGTTTGGACTCATTTTTGCCTAATAAATATTTAGAGCTGCATGGTCTGAGTACACTACCACCTTAGTACCAAGTAAATAGGCTCGGAATTTATCCAGAGCAAAAACAATAGCCAAAAGCTCTTTCTCAGTAGTAGTGTAATTAGACTGACCAGCATCTAATGTCTTGGAAGCATAAGCAATTACGAAAAGATCCTTACTTGCATACTGGGCTAGTGCTGCTCCCACAGCATGGTTGGAAGCATCACACATAATCTCAAAGGGCTGGCTCCAGTCTGGTCCTCTCACAATTGGAGCTTGAGTTAAGGCGATCTTTAGCTTGTCGAACGCCTCTATACAATCCTCACTGAACTCGAACTCAATATCTTTCTACAAAAGTCTGGATAAGGGCAGTGCTACCTTACTGAAGTCCTTGATGAACCACCGGTAGAAACCTACATGGCCAAGGAACGAATGAACTTCCCTCACGGAGGAGGGGTAAGGCAGACTAGAAATGACATTTACCTTTGCCGGATCTACAGAAATACCAGTGTTAGAGATAACATGTCCTAGTACAATACCTTGTTTGACCATAAAATGGCATTTTTCAAAATTTAAAACAAGGTTTGAACTAACACACCTGTCTAACACTCTAGATAGACTATCCAAGCAAAGATTAAAGGAATCACCGTATACGCTAAAATCATCCATAAAAACCTCCAGACAGTTCTCAATAAGATCAGAGAAAAGACTCATCATACACCTTTGGAAAGTAACTGGTGCATTGCACAAGCCAAATGGCATTCTCTTATAAGCATAAGTCCCAAAAGGACATGTAAAAGTAGTCTTTTCCTGATCTTCAAGAGCTATATGAATCTGGAAATAGCCTGTGTAACCATCTAAAAAGCAATAATGTGATTTACCTGACAGGCAATCCAGCATTTGATCAATGAATGGCAGGGGGTAGTGATCCTTACGAGTGGCCTGGTTGAGGCGCCTGTAATCAATGCAGACCCTCCAGGCGTTCTGTACTCTGGTTGCTATGAGCTCTCCATGCTCATTCTTCACTGTAGTGACTCCAGACTTCTTGGGCACCACTTGTACTGGGCTTACCCATTCATTGTCTGAGATGGGGTAGATGATATCTGCCTCAAGTAGTCTGGTCACTTCCTTTTTGAAAACCTCTAAGATAATGGGATTCAGTCTTCTCTGGGGTTGACGAACAAGCCTTGCTCCCTCTTCTAAAAATATTCTGTGCTCACAAACTTGAGGGTTGATGCCTACTATGTCTGCCAAGCTCCACCCAATTGTCTTCTTGTGTCTCCTCAGCAGACTAAGTAACTGCTCCTCTTGTTGAGAAGTGAGTTCCCTTGCAATGATTACTGGGAGCTTCTGATCATCCTCAAAGTAAGCATACTTTGCCCAAGTTTAGATGACAGAAACTGGCGTTCAACGCCAGCTTTCTGCCCTATTCTGGCGTTAAACGCCAGAAACAAGTTGCAAATCAGAGTTAAACGCCAGAAACAGGTTACAACCTGGCGTTTAACTCCAAAAGAAGTCTCTACACATGAAAGCTTCAATGCTCAGCCCAAGCACACACCAAGTGGGCCCTAGAAGTGGATTTCTGCATCATTTACTTATTTTCTGTAACCCTAGCTACTAGTTTAGTATAAAAACTACTGTTAGTGATGTATATTATATCTTTTGATCATGTTTTGATTATTGAACCCTCTTTGGGAGGCTGGCCATTCGGCCATGCCTGGATCATTATCACTTATGTATTTTCAATGGTAGAGTTTCTACACACCATAGATTAAGGTGTGGAGCTCTGCTGTTCCTCATGAATTAATGCAAAGAACTATTGTTTTTCTATTCAACTCAAGCCTATTTCTTCTCTAAGATATTCATTCGCACACAAGAATATGATGAATGTGATGATTATGTGACGCTCATCACCATTCTCACTTATGGACACGTGGCTGACAAATACTTCCGTTCTACATGAAAACAAGCTTGAATGCATATCTCTTAGCCTCCTGATTTACGATCAGAGTCTTTGTGGTATAGGCTAGATTATTGGCGGCCATTCTTGAGATCTAGAAAGTCTAAACCTTGTCTGCGGTATTCTGAGTAGGATCTGGGAAGGGATGGATGTGACGAGCTTCAAACTCGCGAGTGTTGGGCGTAGTGACAAACGCAAAAGGATTACTGGATCCTATTCTAGCATGATCGAGAACCGACAGATGATTAGCCGTGCGGTGACAGTGCATTTGGACCATTTTCACTGAGAGGACGGGAAGTAGCCATTGACAACGGTGATGCCCAACATACAGCTTGCCATAGAAAGGAGTATGAAGGATTGGATGGAGGCAGTAAGAAAGCAGGGATTCAGAAGGAACAAAGCATCTCCATACGCTTATCTGAAATTCTCACCAATGAATTACATAAGTATCTCTATCTTTATTTTACGTTTTATTTATCTTTTAATTATTAAAACTCTATAACCATTTGAATCCGCCTGACTGAGATTTACAAGGTGACCATAGCTTGCTTCAAGCCGACAATCTTCGTGGGATCGACCCTTACTCACGTAAGGTTTATTACTTAGACGACCCAGTGCACTTGCTGGTTAGTTGTATCGGAATTGTGAAAAAGAACTAAGATTATGAATGTGCGTATTAAGTTTTTAGCGCCATTACCAAGGAATGAACAATCACGATTTCGTGCACCAAGTTTTTCGCGCCGTTGCCGGGGATTGTTCGAGTTTGGACAACTGACGGTTCATCTTGTTGCTCAGATTAGGTAATTTTATTTTAATTTTAAGCTTTTTATTTTTATTATTTTATTTTTATTTTCGAAAAATTTTCAAAAAAAATATTTTTATAAAATAAATAAATTATTCTATGGCTTCAGAATTTTTAAGAATGAATTCTAGAGTTTCATGAAGCACGTTGAAGCCTGGCTGGCTGTATAGCCATGTCTAATTCTTTTGGACTGAGGCTTTCACTCATCAGCATCCTGAACCTGAAAGGACTCTGAAGAGGAAGCTAAGGGAAGCTAAAGCACAACTCTCTAGAGAAAATCTGACAGAAATTTTCGAAAAAGGAGACATGGCCGAACCCAACAACAATGCAAGGAAGATGCTTGGTGACTTCACTGTACCAAATTCCAACTTACATGGAAGAAGCATCTCAATCCATGTCATTGGAGCAAACAATTTTGAGCTAAAGCCTCAATTAGTTTCTCTGATGCAATAGAATTGCAAGTTTCATGGACTTTCATCAGAAGATCCTTTTTAGTTCTTAACTGAATTCTTGCAGATCTGTGATACTATTAAGACCAATGGGGTTGATCCAGAGGTCTACAGGCTTATGCTTTTCCCATTTGCTGTAAGAGACAGAGCTAGAATATGGTTGGACTCTCAACCTAAAGATAGCCTGAACTCTTGGGATAAGCTGGTCACGGCTTTCTTAGCCAAGTTCTTTCCTCCTTAAAATCTTAGCAAGCTTAGAGTGGATGTTCAAACCTTCAAACAGAAAGAAGGCGAATCCATCTATGAAGCTTGGGAGAGATACAAGCAACTGACCAAAAAGTGTCCTTCTGACATGCTTTCAGAATGGACCATCCTGGATATATTCTATGATGGTCTATCTGAATTATCAAAGATGTCATTGGACCATTTTGCAGGTGGATCCATTCACCTAAAGAAAACGCCTGCAGAAGCTCAGGAACTCATTGACATGGTTACAAATAACCAGTTTATGTACACTTCTGAAAGGAATCCTGTGAGTAATGGGACGCCTCAGAGGAACGGAGTTCTTAAAATTGATAATCTGAATGCCGTATTTTCTCAGAATAAAATATTGACTCAGCAAGTCAATATGATTTCTCAGATTCTGAATGGATTGCAAGCTACATCCAACAGTACTAAAGAAGCATCTTCTGAAGAAGAAGCTTATGATCTTGAGAACCCTGCAATAGCAGAGGTGAATTACATGGGAGAACCCTATGGAAACACCTATAATCCCTCATGGAGAAATCATCCAAATTTCTCATTGAAGGATCAACAAAAGCCTCAACAAGGCTTTAATAATGGTGGAAGAAACAGGTTTAGCAATAGTAAGCATTTTCCATCATCCTCTCAGCAACAGACAGAGAATTCTGAGCAGAATCCATCTAGCTTAGCAAATATAGTCTCTGATCTATCTAAGGCCACTCTAAGTTTCATGAATGAAACAAGGTCCTCCATTAGAAATTTGGAGGCACAAGTGGGCCAGCTGAGTGAAGGAGTCACTGAAACTCCTTCTAGTACTCTCCCAAGCAATACAGAAGAGAAACCAAAAAGAGAGTGCAAGGCCATAACCTTACTTGGTGTGGCTGAACCCAGAGAGGAGGAGAAGGTTGTGAATCCTAGTGAGGAAGACCTCCTGGGATGTTCACTAACCAACAAGGAGTTTCTCTTTGAGGAACCAAAGAAATCTAAGGCTCATCTAGAGACCATAGAGATTCCATTGAACCTCCTTTTACCATTCATGAGCTCTGATGACTATTCATCTTTTGAAGAAGATGAAGACATTGTTCAAGGGCAAGTTGCCCAGTATTTAGGAGCAATCATGAAGCTGAATGCCAAGCTATTTGGTAACGAGACTTGGGAGAACGAGCTTCCATTGCTCATTAATGAACTAAATATCTGGGTTCAGCACATTTTACCTCAAAAGAAATAGGATCCTGGTAAATTCCTAATTTCCTGTAACATAGGCACCATGACCTTTGAGAAGGCTCTGTGTGACCTAGGGTCAGGCATAAACTTAATGCCACTCTCTGTAATGGAGAAACTAGGAATCTTTGAGGTACAGGCTGCCAAATTCTCATTAAAGATGGCAGATAAATCCATGAAACAGGCTTATGGACTAGTAGAGGACGTGTTAATAAAGGTTGAAGGCCTTTACATCCCTACTGATTTCATAATCCTAGACACTGGGAAGGATGAGGATGAATCCATCATCCTTGGAAGACCCTTCCTAGCCACAGCAAAAGCTGTGATTGATGTGGACAGAGGAGAGTTGGTCCTTCAACTGAATGAGGACTACCTTGTATTTAAGACTCAAGCTTCTCCTTCTGTAACCATGGAGAGGAAGCATGAAAAGCTTCTCTCACTGCCGAGTCAACCAAAGCCCCCACAGTCAAACTCTAAGTTTGGTGTTGGGAGGCCACAACCAAACTCTAAGTTTGGTGTTGAACCCCCACATTCAAACTCTAAGTTTGGTGTTGGGAGGTCCCAACAATGTTCTGAAACATCTGTGAGGCTCCATGAGAGCTCACTGTCAAGCTATCGACATTAAAGAAGCACTTGTTGGGAGGCAACCCAATGTTATTTAATTATATCTATTTATTTTCCATTGCTATTTTATGTTTTCTTTAGGTTGATGATCATGTGAAGTCACAAAAACTACTGAAAAATCAAAAATAGAATGAAAAACAGCATTAAAAATAGCTCACCCTGGAGGAAGAGCTTACTGGCGTTTAACGCCAGAAAGAAGCATCAAGCTGGCGTTAAACGCCAAAAACAAGCACCAGACTAGCGTTTAACGCCAGAACAGAGCATGAAAATGGCGTTTAACGCGAAGAATGGGAGAAAAGCTGACCTTTAACGCCAGAAACAAGCAGCAATCTGGCGTTAAACGTCAAGATTGCACTACAAGGGCGTTTACATGCCTAATAGGAGCAGGGATGATACATCCTTGACCCCTCAAAATCTGTGGATCCCACAGGATCCCCACCTACCCCACCTCTCTCTCTCCCCCTCCATCTCCTCCATTTTCTTCTTCTTCCCCTTCTTTCTTTCTTCTTTTGCTCGAGGACGAGCAAACCTTTTAAGTTTGGTGTGATAAAAGCATTGGTAAAAGCATTGCTTTTTTTTTCCATAACCATTTATGGCACCTAAGGCCGGAGAAACCTCTAGAAAGAGGAAAGGGAAGACAAAAGCTTCCACCTCCGAGTCATGGGAGATGGAAAGATTCATCTCAAGGGTCCATAGCTCAGTAGTATAGCATTTGACAGCACAACAAGAGAGCCCACTCATGGACCTCAACAAGAGCATGACGAATTCCCTCACCAAGAAATCCCTGAGATGCTTCAAGGGATACATTTTCCACACAACTATTGGGAGCAACTAAGGATAGGAGCACCAAAATCACTAGGGATGAAGCAACAGAGGCAAGGAAGAGACATAGAGGAGCTCAAGAACACAATTGGTTCTTCAAGAGGAAGAAGACGCCACCCTCACTAAGGTGGACCCGTTCCTTAATCTCCTTGTTCTTATTTTTCTGTTTTTCGTTTACTATGCTCTATGTTTATTTATGTTTATGTCTTTATTACATGATCATTAGTGTTTAAGTGTCTATGTCTTAAAGCTTTGAATGTCCTATGAATCCATCACCTTTCTTAAATGAAAAATGTTTTAATTACAAAAGAACAAGAAGTACATGATTTTGAATTCATCCTTGAAATTAGTTTAATTATTTTGATGTGGTGACAATACTTTTTGTTTTCTGAATGAATGCTTGAACAGTGTATATGTCTTTTGATATTGTTGTTCATGAATGTTAAAATTGTTGGCTCTTGAAAGAATAATGAAAAAGGATAACTGTTATTGATAATCTGAAAAATCATAAAATTGATTCTTGAAGCAAGAAAAAGTAGTGAAAACAAAAGCTTGCAGAAAAAAAAATTGGCGAAAAAATAATAATAAAGAAAAAGAAAAAGCAAGCAGAAAAATCCAATAGCCTTTAAAACCAAAAGGCAAGGGTAATAAAAAGGATCCAAGGCTTTGAGCATCAGTGGATAGGAGGGCCCAAAAGGAATAAAATCCTAGCGTAAGCGGCTAAACCAAGCTGTCCCTAACCATGTGCTTGTGGCGTGAAGGTGTCAAGTGAAAACTTGAGACTGAGCGGTTAAAGTCGAGGTCCAAAGCAAAAAGAAGAGTGTGCTTAAGAACCCTGGGCACCTCTAATTGGGGACTCTACCAAAGCTGAGTCACAATCTAAAAAGGTTCACCCAGTTATGTGTCTGTGGCATTTATGTATCCGGTGGTAATACTAGAAAACAAAGTGCTTAGGGCCATGGCCAAGACTCATAAAATAGCTGTGTTCAAGAATCAAAATACTGAACTAGGAGAATTAATAACACTATCTGAATTCTGAATTCCTATAGATGCCAATCATTCTGAACTTCAAGGGATAAAGTGAGATGCCAAAACTGTTCAGAGGCAAAAAGCTACTAGTCCCGCTCTTCTAATTGGAGCTAAGTTTCAATGATATTTTGGAATTTATAGTATATTCTCTTCTTTTTATTCTATTTGATTTTCAGTTGCTTGGGGACAAGCAACAATTTAAGTTTGGTGTTGTGATGAGCGGATAATTTATACGCTTTTTGGCATTGTTTTTACATAGTTTTTAGTATGATTTAGTTAGTTTTTAGTATATTTTTATTAGATTTTAATTAAAAATCACATTTCTGGACTTTACTAGGAGTTTGTGTGTTTTTCTATAATTTCAGGTAATTTCTGGCTGAAATTGAGGGACTTGAGCAAAAATCTGATTCAGAGGCTGAAGAAGGACTGCAGATGCTGTTGGATTCTGACCTCCCTGCACTCAAAGTGGATTTTCTGGAGCTACAGAAACCAAAATGGCACGCTCTCAATTGCATTGGCAAGTAGACATCCAGGGCTTTCCAGAAATATATAATAGTCTATACTTTGTCCGAGTTTAGATGACGCAAACTGGCGTTCAACGCTAGCTTTCTGCCCTATTCTGGCGTTAACCGCCAGAAACAAGTTGCAAATCAGAGTTAAACGTCAGAAACAGGTTACAACCTGGCGTTTAACTCCAAAAGAAGTCTCTAAACATGAAAGCTTCAATACTCAGCCTAAGCACACACCAAGTGGGCCCCAGAAGTAGATTTCTGCATCATTTAATAATTTTCTGTAACCCTAGCTACTAGTTTAGTATAAAAAATACCGTTTGTGATTTATTTTATATCTTTTGATCATGTTTTGATGATTGAACCCTCTTTGGAAGGCTGGCCATTCAGCCATGCCTAGACCATTATCACTTATGTATTTTCAATGGTAGAGTTTCTACACACCATAGATTAAGGTGTGGAGTTCTGCTGTTCCTCATAAATTAATGCAAAGTACTATTGTTTTTCTATAAACTCAAGCTTATTTTTTCTCTAAGATATTCATTTGCACACAAGAATATGATGAATGTGATGATTATGTGACGCTCATCACCATTCTCACTTATGAACGCGTGCCTGACATACACTTCCGTTCTACATGAAAACAAGCTTGAATTGATATCTCTTAGCCTCCTGATTTACGATCAGAGTCTTTGTGGTATAGGCTAGAATTATTGGCGGCCATTCGTGAGATCCGGAAAGTCTAAACCTTGTCTGTGGTATTTCGAGTAGGATCTGGGAAGGGATGGCTGTGACGAGCTTCAAACATGCGAGTGCTGGGCATAGTGACAGACGCAAAAGGATTACTGGATCCTATTCTAGCATGATCGAGAACCGACAGATGATTAGCCGTGCGGTGACAGCGCAGTTATACCATTTTCACTGGGAGGACGGGAAGTAGCCACTGACAACGGTGATGCCCAACATACATCTTGCCATAGAAAGGAGTATGAAGGATTGGATGAAGGCAGTAGGAAAGCAGGAATTCAGAAGGAACAAAGCATCTCCATACGCTTATCTGAAATTCTCACCAATGAATTACATAAGTATCTCTATCTTTATTTTACGTTTTATTTATCTTTTAATTATTAAAACTCTATAACCATTTGAATCCGCCTGACTGAGATTTACAAAGTGACCATAGCTTGCTTCAAGCCGATAATCTTCGTGGGTTCGACCCTTACTCACGTAAGGTTTATTACTTGGATGACCCAGTGCACTTGCTGGTTAGTTGTATCAGAATTGTGAAAAAGAACTAAGATTATGAACGTGCGTATTAAGTTTTTAGCGCCGTTACCATGGAATGAACAATCACGATTTCGTGCACCAACCCCTAATGGTTACGTTAACTATGCACTGTCCTGGGTTACTACATTTTTCAGGTATATCCCCCATTAAAGCAGATATGGAACTACCTAAAGGAATAGTTTCTAATTCATTAATCTTATCCTTATGTATGCATAGATCCTTTAGAAATTTTTCATATTTAGGTACTTGCTGAATAACATCAAAAAGGAGAACAGTTACCTCAACCTTTTTGAAGATTTCTACCATTTTAGGGTCAAGTTCCATCTGTTTCCTAGATTTCCTTGCAAGGTGTGAAAATGGGATAGGGATAGCGTCTCTTACGACTTTTGCTTCTTTTGGTTCTCCATTCCTTGGTTGAACTGCTTCTTCTTCAACCATGTCTTGTATTTCATCTTCCTCTTCCACATCCTCCACTTAAACCATGTCTGCATTTGGGGTGTGTTCCTGTGGGCTTGGCTCCTCCTGATTCCTCTCTTGCAGTGTGGTTCTGGACCTTAGGGTGATGGCATTGATGCCACCCTTTGGATTGGGTAAGGGTTGAGAAGGAATTCCACTGGAGCTTGCAGGTTGAGTGTTAGAAGTGCTGGATGATCCCATCTGAGAGACGAGAGCTTGTATAGCGGATGTTAGACTGTTGAGTGTACCTTCCATGTTCTTTTGTCCTTGTGCAATAGACTGAAGTAACCCGTCATTGGAAGAGGAGGGGTAAGTGATTTGAGGGACCTGCTGTTGGTTGTTCTGAGGTGCTTGGGCTTGCCTTAGGTGAGGTGCTCTGTAAGACTGGTTCTGGTTCTACTGTCTGTTGTTGTTATTATTGCACCTCTGATTTTCCTGGTTGTCTCTGCCTCCTCTGTTATAGTTGTCCCTCCAGCCATGGTTGGAATTATCTCTCCAGCTATGGTTGGAGTTGTCTTGCCAACTCTGGTTATAGTTCCCACCTTGGTTGTAGTTGCCGCCTTGTTGGTAGGAGCTTTGATTTGGGCGGTCATAGAAATTGTGAGTGGCTGCCAAGGTGTTGTCCTTTTGTTGGAGCTGTGGACACTCATCAGTATAATGACTATAATCAGCGCATATCCTGCATACCCTCTGAGGAACCAGTTGTTGACTATGTTAGGGTGAGGGAGGTTGAGACTGTTGTTGATTCAGGTTTATTTGCTTCAGTAGATTGGTCACCTCTCCCAGAGCTTTAGTGAAAGTAGCAGTCTCACCACTAGAGGACACCTCCGCAACAATCTTAGGATGGTTGGTCTTGTGTCTAGTGTTCTGGGTAGATTCAACCAGATCAGCGATCAGCTGCCACGCTTTTGTCGCCGTCTTGTACTTCTTCAGAGAGCCATTACTTGCAGCATCTAATGTAGTTTTATCTTGAGGCTTCATACCTTGTGTAAAGTAACTGATCAACACCATCTCATCAATCTTGTGGTGGGGACATGAGTCCAAGAGGTTTCTGAAACGTTCCCAATATTCATAGAGGGTCTCTAATTCTCCTTGGATAATGCAGGAGATCTCTTTCCTTAGTCTGTCTGTAACTTCAGCTAGAAAGTATTTGTCCAGAAACTCCCTCCTGAGCGCGTCCCAGTCGGTAACTACTGCCTCCGATTGAGTGTAGTACCACTCCCTCGCCTTTTCCTCAAGAGAAAATGGGAAAGCCATAAGCAAAATAGTAGTTTCATCTACACCATGACGCCTAACAGTAGAACAGGTTGTCTGGAAATCCCTGAGGTGCTTTATGTGCTCCTGAGCAGGTAAGCCATGAAACTTTGGTATCAAGTTGATTAGCGACATCTTCAGTTCAAAATCTGCAGCCAGATTTGGGTGACGCGCTTGATACACTTGTAGGGTAAAATCTGGGGCTCCTGCCTCCTGGAGGGTAATCCTCCTAGGTGCTGCCATGTCACCTGCACGTGAATCAACTGAATCAGTAGTAGAGGAGCTTGTTTCCTCCACAAATGGCGGTTCAGATTCACTCTCAGATAAGACTGGTGAATTGGCAACAACCACTTCACCACCCTCAGAGGCTAATTGACGCCGAGCTCGCCTAATATGGGAACGAGTTCTTTGAATTTCAGGATCAAAAGCGGTTGAGCTCGGATCAGGCAGTGAACGCATCATTCAACGAAAGAAGCATACAGCTCATGGTAACAAAATAAAATAACATAAAATGCAAATAAATAAATTCCAACCAATAAATTAGCACTCTATTGCAACTCCCCGGCAATGGTGCCAAAAATTGACGCGGTAGAAATTTGTAGATTAAAAATTATTAAGAAAAATGGCGTTGTAAATACAGCTCTTAACCAGCAAAAATCCACTTGTCAAAATCCCAGGTCGTCTCCCAACGAGTTGCAGGAAGATGTGCTATTTTACTAATCAGAGGTTTTCCAAAATGGTTTTTTAGTTGGATAAATATGAAATTAAATTAGAGAATTTATGTTATTTAAATAAAATCTCGACTGGGAGAAGATTAATCGGAAGTTCTATCCTTGTTGGAGTTTTCTCAAGATCAATCAATAATTAGTAGTTGTTTCCACTTAGTTAACCCTCAACGAATGAGGGAAAGTCAAGTTAAAAGTCAACTTCTATTCACAAGTCCTAATCCTCTCCCTTGGCAAGGATTAGAGTTAGTGACTAACAAGCCAACCAACAACGAACCAATTATAATTGAACTCTTGAGTATTCCAACTTAGGGTTCTCCTTTTAATCAACTCCCAATCAAGTTGGGAAACTACTCCATTATCATAAATGTAGACTTTACGAAATAAAAAGGGGAAATAAAAAGAGACGTGATAAACAATAATCAAAGAGATCAATTAAAATAAAAATAGTCTTGCATTAATGAACTCTAAAAGTAATCCAATGTTAACTCTGGAGAGATTAAGGATATGAAAGAGTAAGTAAAAAGTAAGTAAACAAACTAGAATGACCAAGTCCGGAGGTAGACTTTTCTCAATAACCAAAGCCAAAATCTTCAAATCCTCAATTATGAGTATATAGAGAAAAACCTAGGGGAATAGTGAAAATCAGATCTAAATTATGCGGAATGAATGTCGTACTTTGTCTCTGCATGTTTCCTGGCTCTAATCTGTGTTTCTGGGCCGAAAACTGGGTTAGAACGTGGCCCAGAATTCACGCCAGCGACTTCTGTAAATTCTGCAGATCGCGCACGCCACGCGACCGCGTCGTCCACGCGTTCGCGTCATCTGGCATTTTTCCGTTCCACGCGTGCGCGTTGTTCACGCATTCGCGTCACTGTGATTTTCTCCAATTCACGCGGTTGCGTGAGCCATGCGCCCGCGTCACTTTTCGCTGGTCATCTCCTCAACTTCTTGTGTTCCTTCCATCTTTGCAAGCTTCCTCTTCATTCTCTGAGCCATTCCTGCCCTATGAAACCTGAAACACTTAACACACGGATCATGGCATCGAATGGTATAAAGGAGGATAAAATAAAAAAATATACAATTAAAAGATCTTTAGGAAGCAAGTTTTCAATCATAGAACATTTTTAGGAAGGATTTGTAAATACATGCAAATCATATGAATAAGTGGGTGAAGACTTGATAAAACCACACAATTAAACACAATATAAATCATAAAATAGTGGTTTATCATGTATACGGAGGTAGTGGTTCTTGGGAGTAATTGGGTTGGAATCGGGGTGGCTCTATGTATGGTTCATACGGCTCATAGGGTGGTTGGTATGGTGGATATGGGTTAGGGTCATATAGAGGTGAATGGTGTAAAGGGGCTTGTGAGTATGGTGGTTCAAAGATGTGTTGGGGAGGTGGTTCATAAGCATATGGTGGAGCTTGTTGGTAACTACAAGGGGGTCCACCATATTCATAATCTTGGTACACTCCCTGGAATGGTTCTTGACCATAGTAATTTGGTGGAGGTGGTTTGTCATGAAAGGGTCCACCATAACTATTGTCTTGGTATGCATCACAGAATGGTTGTTGGTTATAGCGTATTGGAGGGGGTTGTTGCCATGAGAGTTGATCAAATCCTTGTGGCTCCTCCCATCTTTGATTCTTCCAACCTTGATGCATGTTCTTATTATAGCGCCCATTCCTTACAACAACATTGGAACCAAACTTAAAGCCAAAGGGGTGAGAATTTATAGTAGCAAGTAAAAATAAAAACTAAAAAATTAAAGAAAATAAACTCCTAAAACTAGAAACACTAACAAAGAAACGAAAAAGCAATTATTTACAGTAACCAATAATAAGGCACAGGTTTGCAATTCCCTGGTAAGGGCGCCATTTTGACGAATCGGGATTTTCTATCGGTAAAGAAATTCACAAATATATTCTCGTTGCTAGTATAGTTTCTAAACCAATAGAGAATCCTTTCGTACAAAAGTTTTAGTTGTCACTAAAGCAAACCCAATAAAATTTATAACCTCGGGTCGTCTCTCAAGGAATTGCAGGGAGGTGTATTTATTATTGGTTATGGAAGATTATCTTTTTGGGATTTTTGGAATAATGAACAGGAAAACTAAATTGCAAGAATTAAAGTAATAACTAATAAAGCTCTTAGCAAGGTATGAGAATTGGAAATCCTATCCTAGTTATCCTTATCAATTGTGATGAGAATTGTTTATTACTCCCACTTAGTTAACCCTTACTAAATAAAGGAAAGTCAAGTGGACTAATCAACTTGATTCCTCAAGTCCTAGTCAACTCCTAAGGAAAGACTAGCTTTAGAGGGATCCAAATCGACCAGCAAATTCCAATTATCAATCAACAAAGGAGTTTGATAACTCAAGTATCACCAATTACTCAACCAAAGCCAAAAAGAGAGAAATTTAAATATTGAAAGCATCAATCACATAAATTGGAGAAAGCAACCATAATCTGAAATACCTCAATTTGCATTAAATAAAGAAATCAAATCTAACATGGAGTTCATAAACCAAATTGGGAAAACAAACAAACTAAAGTAATAGAATAAATAAAAGTAGAAGAGAAATTAAATTAAAGGAACATTGAACCCCGAATGGAGAAGAAGTAAACCTAACCTAAGAGAAATCCTAAATCCTAAGACCTAAGAGAGAGGAGAGAGTCTCTCTCTCTAGAAACTACATCTAAAACCTAAAATTATGCATAATGAATTGTGTATGAATGAATTGATTCCCCCACTTTGTAGCTTCTAATATGTGTTTTCTGAGCCAAAAACTGGATTAAAAATAGCCCAGAAATTGCCTCCAATGATTTTTGATATGTCCAGCATGCGGCACTGTCACGCGCACGCGTCGTCCACGCGTACGCGTGGATTGAATTTTTGCCAGGTGATGCGTAAGCGTGATCCACGCGTGCGCGTCACTTATCTTCATGGCAGCTATGGTAAATTATATATCGTGGTGATGCCCCAGATGTTAGCTTTCTAATGCAACTATAACCGCCTAATTTGGACCTCTGTAGCTCAAGTTATGGTCGAATTAGTATGAAGGGGTCAGGCTAGATAGCTTAGCAATTCCTTCAGTTTCTTGTATTTCTTCTACTTTTTCATGCTTCCTTTCCATCCTCCAAGCCATTCCTGCCCTATAAAGCTTGAAATCACTTAACACATATATCACAGCTTCGAATGGTAATAAGAGAGGAATAAAATAAAATTAGCTAAATTAAGACCAAATAAATATGTTTTTAATCATAGCACAAAATCAGGAAGGAAAACGTAAAACATGCGAATTGTATGAATAAGTGTGAGAATAATGGATAAAATCCACCAGATTAAGCACAGGATAAACCCTAAAAATGGGGTTTATCAGACACCCCTTTCTAAATTGACGAGTGGAATTTTGTTGGTAGAGATCTATACTCACAACGTATTTATTTCCAGAAATATTTACTAGCGACTTTCCGCACGCTTCAATTTTTGGCGCCGTTATTGGGGAGTTGCAATAGTGCGCTACGTTATTGATTAGTGTAAATATGTTTACTTTTACATATTTGCATATTTTGTTTTGCTTTTATTACCCCGAGCTCTATGTTTCTTTCATTGAATGACGCGTTCGTTACCGGATCCGAGCTTAGCCGCGTTTGACCCTGAAATTGAAAGAACTATTTCACGTATAAGGCGAGCTCGGCGTCGGTTAGCCTATGAGGGTGGCGAAGTGGTTACTATCAATTCACCAGCCTTATCTGAGGACGAATCTGAAGTGTCATTTAAGGGAGAAACAAGCTCCTCTTCTACTGATTTTGCTGATTTACGCGCAGATAACATGGCAGCTCTGAGGAGGGTTACTCTCCGGGAAGCAGGAGCTTCGGACTTTACACTGCCACCGTTCCAAGCGCGTCATCCAAATATGGGTGCAGATGTTGAACTGAAGACTGCACTAATCAATCTACTGCCAAAGTTTGATGGCTTATCTGCTCAAGAGCCTCTCAAGCACCTAAGTGATTTTCAGACAGCCTGCTCTACTGTTAGGTGTCATGGTGCAGATGATAAACCCCTATTTTATGATTTATCTTGTGCTCAAATTGAGTTTTTATCAATTCTTCACCCGCTTATTCATGTAAATTGCATGGTTTCACTTTTCCTTCCTTATTTTATGATATATATGAAAACATGTTTCCTATGCTTTAAAATTATTAATTTTAATTATCCTTTATTACCATTCGATGCCGTGATCTGTGTGTTAAGTATTTTCAGGCTTTATAGGGCAGGAATGGCTTAGAAGATAGAAAGGAAACGTACACAAATGGAAGGAAAGCACAAAAATGGAGTTTTAAAGAAAAGGCAGCGATGCGAATGCATGGACGACGTGGACGCGTGCCTAGCGCAAAATGGCATCGACGCGTACGCGTGGACGACGCAGACGCGTGCCTAGAGCAGAACACTACCGACATGCACGCGTGACCAATGCGTACGCGTGAGAAAGGAAAACTCCAAACCACGCAAAGGCGTGACCCGCACGGACGCGTGACAGACGCCACGTGCAGGAATCTGCAGAAAACACCCTCAGTGATTTCTAGGCCCCTTTTTGGCCCAAATCCAAGTCTAGAAACACGGATTAGAAGCTATAAAGTGGGAGAATTCATCCATTCATAAAAGAGATCAACAACATATAACTTTCATAATTCATAATTTTAGGTTTTAGATGTAGTTTTTAGAGAGAGAGGCTCTCTCCTCTCTCTCAAGTTTTAGAATTAGGATTTCAACTTCTTCTCAGGTTCAATATTCCTTTAAATTAGGATTCTTATATTTTCATTTATTTCATAGTATTTTTCCATTTAAATCTTATTGTTTATTTAATTGCTTCCAATTTTATTTCAATTATCATCTTTACTCTTTTACATCTTAAATCCTTATTCAGAGTTACAATTGGAAAGCTTTTATGACATTATTAATGCAAAGAGTATTTTTCTATTTACCTCATTATTTGTTTGATTATCTTCAAGTATTTATTTAGTCATTTATTATGTGAAATTGGCATCTATGTCAATGGAGTAGATTTTCCACTTGACATGGGGGTTGATTAAGAGGAGACACTTGAGTTGGAATGCTCAAGTGCTTTGTTAAAAGGGACATTGTTGGCTAATTCTGTTTCTACTAACGCTAGACCTTCCCAAGGGAAAGGACTATGATTTGTGGATAAGAGTCAGTTCAATCACTTGACTTTTCTTTACTCAGTAAGGGTTAACTGAGTGAAAACAACAACCTCTTTACACTACACTTGAGAAGATTCCAACAAGGATAGAACTTCCAATTAATCACACCCCCAGTCAAGGATTTTTAATTAATTATATAAATTCTCTTTTTAATTTCCATCGCTTTAAATTACAATTATTTATTTTTCTATGCTCAAACTCAAAATCTTCTCAGAAAAACCCATAACCAATAATAAATACACCTCCCTGCAATTCCTTGAGAGACGACCCGAGGTTTAAATACTTCGGTTATAAATTTTATTTGGTTTTGTTACTTGTGACAACCAAAGTTTTTGTGCGAAAGGTATTCTTGTCGGTCTAGAAGCTATACTTACAACGGGAATTTATTTGTGAAAATTCTAGATCGCGCGAGAGTTTCGTTCGTCAAAATGGCGCCGATGCCGGGGAATTGCAAACGTGTGCCTTATTATTGGTTATTGTAAATATTTTTTTTCTTTTACCTGTTTATTTGTTTTTATTTTCATTTTTAATTTTTATTAGCTACTATGAGTTCTCACCCCCGTCGCTTTGAGTTTGGTTCTAATATTGTTGAAAGGAATGGAAGCTATAACAAGAACATGCACCAAGGTCAAAACAATCAGAGATGGACGGAGCTAAGAGGATCTGATCAACCCTTTAGGCAACAACACCTTCCAAGATGCCATAGACAATGACCATTCTACAATGCATGCCAAGACAATAGTCACGGTGGACCACTTCGTGACAACCAACCTCCACCAAATTACTATAGTCAAGAGCCATTCCGAGGTGTGTACCAAGATGATAGATATGGTGGACCCCCTTGTAGTTACCAACAAGCCCATCATATGCCTATGAACCACCTCATCAGCATAGCTTTGAACCACCATACTCACAAGCCCCTGATGTGTGGAAAACGATCCAACACAAAACTCACCGGCAAGTGTACTGGGTCGCATCAAGTAATAATAACTCACGTAAGTGAGGTCGATCCCACAGGGATTGAAGGATTGAGCAATTTTAGTTTAGTGGTTAATTTAGTCAAGCGAACAAGAGTTTATTTGAGTGATTTGTAATTGACAGAATTTAAATTGCATGAATTGTAAAGGGAAAGGGGTAATTGACAAGAATTTAAAGTGCAGATGAATTAAAAAAGCTGAATCTTAAAGTGCAAGTAATGTAAATTGCAGAAACTTAGATTGCAAGAAATGTAAATGACTGAAGCTTAAAGTCCAAGAAATGTAAATTGCTTGAATTGTAAAAGGAATTGGGAATTGGGATTGCAGAAATTTAAACAAGCAAAAATAAATTGCAACAAGCAGAAGAGTAGATGATGAAGTGAATTGAGATTGATTTTAAACAGAAAAGTAAATCAACTTTAAGAAGCATTCAGCAGATGAGCTAAAAAGAAATTTCAAGATCTCAGGGGTCAAGAGACTAGAAAACCAAGTCTAGATCTCACTGCCTTCCTTGATCCAATTCAAAGAGTAATTGCAAACAAATTAAAATTCAAAACAGTAAAGAAACTTGGAATCCAAATCACTAAATTCTTGAATTATGCAGAGAAAGGAACAAAGTGATCTCAAGGGTGAGGTTGAGACAGAATTTCCTCAACTCTTTACTATCAAGACTCAAGTAAGCTTTGCAGAAAAGAAAACAGAAAACCTAGAGGGGAAGATAACTCAATTCTCCTCCATATTCTCCAAAAATAAAAAAGGAAGCTCTCCAAATTACAAGTTCCAATTCTAACAGAGGTAAAAAAATCTAAAGTTTAAGTAAAAGTCCTCTCTAAATCAAACTAGCTTCTATTTATACACTTCCTTCTATTGATCATTAAGCCTTGAATTTGGGCCTTGGCCTTGATGGAGTTGGATTGAAGATAGCCTCAGTTGATTGCTCTTGGACTTGAGAAGAAACCCGTTTGCAATTTGGACTTTGGAGCATTCACGTTTGAGTCAACATTTGAGGCAAACATTGACTCAAACGTTTGCGTGTTAGCATTATGCAGAACGGTGCTTTTCTGAGACTCACGTTTGAGTTCACGTTTGAGGTCAAACGTGAGCTCAAACGTGGTTCTCTCCAGGGAAATTTTTAGCCAACGTTTGACCTCAAGTTTGTGGCAAATGTTGGCACAAACGTTAAGTCCTCCTGATGCATTTTTTGAGCCAACGTTTGACCTCAAGTTTGAGGCAAACGTTGGCGCAAACATTGGCTCCTCCAGGGTTAATTTTTGAGCCAATGTTTGACCTCAAGTTTGAGGCAAACGTTGGCGCAAACGTTGGCTTCTCCTAGGTGAATTTTTGAGTCAACATTTGACCTCAAGTTTGAGGCAAACGTTGGCACAAACGTGAGCTCTTCCCAAGGTAGCTTTGCTGCCTTCATTTCCATTGCTGCCATCCCCTTTCTTCATCCTTCCTCTAAGCCCTTTTGGTCACCTGTCATCACTCAACAAATGCATCAAAGCTATGCTAAAATCATGAGACTTCTTCTCATCCTTGACATATAAGCAATTATAGCACAAAACCTCATGAAAATGCATCAATATACTCATGGTTGATTGAATCCAAATACACATGAATTTCTACCCAAATGGCTTACTTGTAGCTCAAGAAAGTTCATAAAACCTATTAAAAACAAAGGAAAAAAACTAGTAAAACTAGGCTAAGATGCCTTGGTATCACAACACCAAACTTAAATCTTACTTGTCCCCAAGCAAGCATCAAACATAAGAGAGAATGACATGAAACAGAGAAGTGTGCATATCCTTATTGAGCATATAGTTGAATTTAGTCCATGGGGTTTATATACAGACAATGGTGGTTCATTTATTGTTTGCTGTTACATAAGAGATGTTTCCTTAAAGGTTTACTAAGTTTGCTGCTATAAGGCTTTACTTTTGCTTGTTCCCTTGCTAACTTTTCCTTCTTTGTTTTGCTCAGAGAACTTATTATTCTTTGAAGGCTTGGTGGCAAATGTTGCAGCAGCCTTTGGCTTAATTTTGCTCAATATTTCTTCACCACAGACACATGGCTCACCCTTTTCTTCCTAGGATCATTGATGCCCAGCATCTCTTTGGATAACTAAATGTTTTGTGGCTAGGTTGCTCTTTATTGTGGACTTTCAGTTGGCAATCCCAAATCAGTTGATCTAAGTGGCCAAGTTTTGAAATACTCCTCAGAACTTACTTGTCCAAGAATATCCTAGTACAAAAACACCACAGGCATGTGTCCTAGGGGTCCAAGCTATTGGTGCCTAGCCTTATTGTTTGTTTTCTTTACCACTTTTGGCTTTTTCTCTTTCTTTTTCTTTCTGTTTTATTTCTTTCTCAAGGGATTTTTAATGATACAAGCCTTCATAACAACAAACCAGTTCACACTTCTAGGAAAAATGTCATTATACAGCTTTTATTTTATGAGCCATGCATTAAATCAACAAATACCACCACTAACTTTCATTCTTACTTTTGCAACATTAGATATTCACTTTCTAATTCAAACATTTCTCTTTTATTGAATTGAAAAGGCACAGGGGACAAAGCATGCATTTAATCAAGTGAAAGTGAACACACAAGCACACACTTAAGCTAGCATACTTATTTCAACTAGAACACTCAAGATGCAAAATGACTGAACTAACAGTTACTGTTGCGATGGTTACATTCAAACTTCCAAATTAGAACAGTTCAATGCTGATAGAATTAAGTGACAATACAACCTCTTGGTGGTTTCTTCTTCTTACTCTCTGCTGATGGTATGTAGCCCTTCCAAGAAAGTGATTAAATTCCTGCAAAGTTTACGGAAGTTGCTTGTCTCTCAAGCCCTTAGGTACTGGTTAATATGCAGGATTTTCTTGTAGGCTTTTGAACTTACTTTGGTGTGTGAACACCAAACTTAGTTCCTTGCCACCTTTCTCATGCATCAAAATAACTATATGTGAAATCCTCTTATCTTTGTTAAAGACAATAAAATTAAAGACTAGAAAATGGACACTGGTTAAGTAACTTCTCTAATTGCTTGGAGCTAGCAACTTTTTATGCAGAAAGTGAGAATGTGCTTTTAATTAAGATTTTGGTGGAACACCAAACTTAGAATTCTTCATTCTCCCTTTAATTGTTTTGGTGCATAACACCCAACTTAGCTCCTTGCAATATAGATAAGTCTAATTAACCCTTTTATTGAAATAGCTATGAAAAGTGAACTAACTCAAGTTGGGATGCCTCCCAACAAGCGCTTCTTTATTGTCACTAGATTGACATCTCATCCTTTTATCATGGGGGTTGAAAATCATAGTGCCTCAGCTTTTCTCCTCTTATTGTGAACTTCCTTCCGGTCTCCTCTTTGATGATCTCTAGGTGTTCAAGTGAAAGGATCCGGTTCACAGTATAGCACTCAGATAATTGTGGAGACACCTTCATTGGTTGGGTGTTTAACATCACTTTATACCCTGGTGAGAAGCCTTCAGTGGGGATATTCTTGTTTCTCCAACCTTTTGGCCTTTTCTTCTTTTCTTTCTCAGAAGATAATTCATGCCTTGGTGGTTCTTTATCTGGAGTTTTGAGGTTCTCATCTGGGGGTTTTGGATCTAGTTCCTCCTTGATTTCTTTGGTCTGTTGCACCATCTCTACTTCTTTCAAGTATGGATTTAGAAGTCTTGGATTTAACTCATTGAATGCCCCCTTCAAGCTTTGATCCCTGGCCTTATCCTTCATACAATCTTCTTCTTGAGTGGGCTCATGCAAGGTTTTAAAAATATGGAATGCTAGGTGCTCATCATGCACTCTCAGCAATAATTCCCCTTTTTCAACATCTATGAATGCTCTACCCGTAGCTAGGAAAGGCCTCCCCAGGATGATGGGAGTGCTAGGATCCTCTTCTATATCTGAGATAACAAAGTCAGCTGGGAGAAAGAATTTTCCCACTTTTACCAACACATTCTCCACAACTCCCAGTACTTGCTTAATGGATTTGTCAGCCATTTGGAGAACTATTCGTGTGGACTTCAGCTCAGAAATTTGTAGTTTTCTCATTAGAGACAAAGGCATAAAGTTTATGCTTACACCGAGGTCACAGAACGACTTCTCAATTGTTATGTTTCCTATGGTGTAAGGTATGTAAAAACTCCCAGGATCATCTTTCTTCTCTGGCAACTCTCTTTGGAGGATAGCACTACATTCCTTTATCATCTCAACAATCTGTCCTTCCTTCAGGGATCTTTTCTTTGTGAGTACTTTTTTCATAAATTTGGCATATAATGGCATCTGTTCAAGTGCTTCTAAGAAAGAAATATTGATTCTGAGAGTCTTGAATATATCTAGGAATTTTGAGTATTGCTTATCCTCGTTTTCTCTCCGAAACCTTTGAGGGTATGGAAGTTTGGGGACATGTGACTTCACCCCTTCCTTCTTCTTTTGTAGCTGTAGCTCAAGGATGTTTTTGTCTCTCTTTGAGCTTTTTGCATTCTTGGTCTTTCTATCCTCTTCAATTTTCTCTTCTGTCTCTTCTTGTGGAACTTCTCTATTGTGTTCTTCTTGATTGATGGCTTCCTTCTCCCTAGTCTCCTCACTTTCCACTATGATTGCTTTGCACTCCTCCCACTTTGTAGCTTTTCCTTTGTCTCTTTCAGTGACATTGGGAAAGGTAATTGCTCTCTTCTCACCCATTTCTGAAATTTGCTTAGCCATTTGCTCCATATGCCTCTCAAGGTTTCTGATTGACGCTTCTTGGTTTTTGCTTGCCATCTCTTGATCTTTTCTTGCTGCTTCTTGATTTTTCATGAGTTTCTCCATTATCATCTCCAGACTAGAGATTCTTTGAGAGTCTGGATTTGGTTGTGGTTGTGTAAAGTGAGATGGTTGTTGCTGGAAGTTGTTTGAACTATTTTCAGGGTTATTTTGTGGGTGGAATGTGGATGTGGAAGGTGGATGATGGTTGTTTTGGTTAGTGACTGAGTTATTAGGTGGATAATAGCTGGAATTTGGGTGGTTGTTTTGGGGTTTTCTGTATGGATTATGGTTAGTGTTTTGCTGGTCGTGGTTTGAGTAAGTTGTGTTTCTTGAGTTGTTTTGGTTTGAGTTTTTCTGCCACAGTTGCTGGCTGTGGGTGTGGTTATCTCCCTATCTGAGATTTGGATGGTTCTTCCAGGATGGATTGTAGGTGTCACCATAAACTTTATTTTGGCCTGAGCCTTGGTTGTGCACATATTGAGGTTTTTTCCTGCTGCTGATCTTCTTGGTTTTCTTCATTTTGCCCCCATGTGGTTGATGGTTGGCTTGTATTCACTGCTGCAACTTGCAAGCTATCAATCTTTTTAGCCATCTGCTCAAATTATTGTTGAATCTGCTGCTGCATTATCTTGTTTTGAGCTAGGATGGTGTCCACTCCTTCCAATTCTAGCACTCCTTTCCTTTGTGATGGTTGGCGTTGTCTTTGATGAGCAAAGAAATACTGGTTGTTGGCCACCTTTCAGGGGGACATTTTCTAATCAGAGCCTTGTATCTCTCCCATGCCTCATAGAGAGATTTTGCATCCATCTGTGTGAAAGTTTGCACCTCAGTCTTGAGCCTGATGATCCTTTGAGGTGGGTAGAACTTAGCCAAGAATTTAATCACTAGATCCTCCCAGCTAGTGATCCTTCCTTGTGGAAAGGTTTCAAGCCATTGAGCAGCTTTGTCCCTCAATGAGAATGGGAACAGCAGCAAATTTATATGTTTCTGGATGCACACCATTGAACTTTACTGTATCACAAATTCTTAAGAAGGTGGAGAGATGCTGGTTTGGATCTTCTGTTGGACTTCCTCCGTATGAGCAATTGTTTTGCACCAATGTGATAAGTTAGGGCTTCAATTCAAAGTTATTTGCATCGATATTTGGGGTAAAGATGCTACTCCCACAATGCCTTGGATTAGCAAATGTATATGAAGCCAAAACTCTCCTTTGGGGTTGACCATTGTCGTTGGCCACTCCCACTTGTGGATTTGTTGGATTTTCCTCCATTTATTGGTTCTCTTCTCAACCTCCAAAGTGTTTCAGGATCAAAAGGTGTGGATTCATCACTTCTTCCTCCTGACATAAACACAGAACCAGGAACCAGAATTAAACACTCTATTGCTTGAGTGAAGTTAGTGTTAGCTTAAGCAAAAATTCAAACAGTTAGTATACTTAGTAAAAAAAAAAGAAAAAGTGCTTAATCTAGACCACCACCTTACTTAATCATTGTCAATCTAATCAATCCCTGGCAACGGCACCAAAAACTTGATGTGTGGAAAACGATCCAACACAAAACTCACCGGCAAGTGTACTGGGTCGCATCAAGTAAGAATAAATCATGTGAGTGAGGTCGATCCCACAGGGATTGAAGGATTGAGCAATTTTAGTTTAGTGGTTAATTTAGTCAAGCAAACAAGAGTTTATTTGAGTGATTTGTAATTGACAGAATTTAAATTGCATGAATTATAAAGGGAGAGGGGTAATTGACAAGAATTTAAAGTGCAGAATTAAAAAAGCTGAATCTTAAAGTGCAAGTAATGTAAATTGCAGAAACTTAGATTGCAAGAAATGTAAATGACTGAAGCTTAAATTCCAAGAAATGTAAATTGCTTGAATTGTAAAAGGAATTGGGAATTGGGATTGCAGAAATTTAAACAAGCAAAAATAAATTACAACAAGCAGAAGAGTAGATGATGAAGTGAATTGAGGTTGATTTTAAACAGAAAAGTAAATCAGCTTCAAGAAGCATTCAACAGATGAGCTAAAAGGAAATTTCAAGATCCCAGGGGTCAAGAGACTAGAAAACCAAGTCTAGATCTCACTGCCTTCCTTGATCCAATTCAAAGAGTAATTGCAAACAAATTAAAATTCAAAACAGTAAAGAAACTTGGAATCCAAATCACTGAATTCTCGAATTATGCAGTGAAAGGAACAAAGAGATCTCAAGGGTGAGATTGAGACAGAATTTCCTCAACTATTTACTATCAAGACTCAAGTAAGCTTTTCAGAAAAGAAAACAGAAAACCCACAGGGGAAGAGAACTCAATTCTCCTCCCAATTCTCCAAAAACCAAAAAGAAAGCTCTCCAAATTACAAGTTCCAATTCTAACAGAGTTAAAAAAATCCAAAGTGAAAGTAAAAGTCCTCTCTAAATCAAACTAGCTTCTATTTATATACTTCCCTCTATTGATCATTAAGCCTTCAATTTGGGTCTTGTCTTTGATGGAATTGGATTGAAGACAGCCTCAGTTGATTGCTCTTGGACTTGACAAGAAATCCATTTGCAATTTGGACTTTGGAGCATTCACGTTTGAGTCAACGTTTGAGGCAAACGTTGACCCAAACTTTTGCGTGTTAGCATTATGCAGAACGGTGCTTTTCTGTCACTCACGTTTGAGTTCACATTTGGGGTCAAACGTGAGCTCAAACGTGGTTTTCTCCAGGGAAATTTTTAGCCAACGTTTTACCTCAAGTTTGAGGCAAACATTGGCGCAAACGTTAAGTCCTCCTGATGCATTTTTTGAGCCAACGTTTGACCTCAAGTTTGAGGCAAACATTGGCACAAACGTTGGCTTCTCCTAGGTGAATGTTTGAGCCAACGTTTGACCTCAAGTTTGAGGTAAACTTTGGCGCAAACGTTGGCTTCTCCTGGGTGAATTTTTGAGACAACATTTGACCTCAAGTTTGAGGAAAACGTTGGCACAAACGTGAGATCTTCCCAGGGTAGCTTTGCTGCTTTCATTTCCATTGCTGCCATCCCCTTTCTTCAACCTTCCTCCAAGCCCTTTTGGTCACCTGTCATCAATCAACAAATGCATCAAAGCTATGCTAAAAACATGAGACTTCTTCTCATCCTTAACATATAAGCAATTATAGTACAAAACCTCATAAAAATGCATCAATTTACTGATGGTTGATTGAATCCAAATTCACATGAATTTCTACCCAAATAGCTTACTTGTAGCTCAAGAAAGTGTATAAAACCTATTAAAAACAAAGGAAAAAGACTAGTAAAACTAGGCTAAGATGCCTTGGCATCACCCCCTACCACCATTCACCTTCATATGACTCTAACCCGTATCCACCCCAATTCCAATCCCATTACTCCCAAGAACCACCACTTCCCTATGCACCATGTCCATGTCCATCGACCCAAGAATAAAAGTAGCAACTCAAGGAAACAGTGGAAAAATTGCATGCAACCCTTCACCAACTGGAGCAAGTGATCAATCGATTACCTTCCAGGTGTTCGGACACTCAAGGAACCCCCATGGCTTCATGTGGATAATCTAATGACAAACATAGCATGAAGGAGATACTAGAAACTCCAATGGACAGTAAGGAGCACGACTTTGTACTGGAACAAGTGGAGGAAGCTGAAATTATCGAAGAAGAAGAATTGGTTGAACACTTAGGAGACGCTGAACCTCCATGGGAATCCAGAATTGTGGAGAATTCCGTCAAGAAACTTGCAATTGATGCTAAGGAGGATAATGCATAGCCCCCAAAGTAGGTATCTCTTGAAGAACTCGACGGAACAACTCAAGAAGCGAGTTTCCTTGATAATAATAATCACAAGTCAAGTTTCTTTAAGACTGAAGAATCCTCCCAAATGAATACGAAGACGATACGGAGGTAGATTTTTCTCAAACTCCAACTTATGACTTGAGTGATGAGGAAGATATCAAAGACTTTGATCAAGACGTGGTTGCAGTTGAAGAAGTTTGTAAGGAAGTAGAAGAATTCACAGAAGAATACAAGGGAGTAGAGCTTGCAAAACCACTTGAAACACCTTTTCCAAGGCCATTACCATCCAATACAAACTTCAAGTGGGTAAAATCCTTAGCCTTTATCTTTACTTTTCCACTTGAATATGGTTTGCTTGAAACAGATGGCTGGCTTAGAGCTCTTTGCGGCTTTAAGAGTAAAAGAGAAATGGTTCGCACTCAGAGCTGGTATTCAAGATTCAATAAAATTCCACACTTCAATTTGAGGTACAAGGATTGGTTTCAATTTCAATTGAACGGGTCTTGGAAGATGTTTGGTCATCTTAGTGAGAATTCCAAATTCCGCCCGGTTAGAACAATGTAGATAAAAGCGAAAGCAGTTACAAAAGCAAGGTTTAGGATCCTGGGATTCATTCTGACAATCAACACCCGTGGAGCCTGAAAACCTGCTTTGTTTTGCTCGAAGGTTTTAGATGCCTAATTTGGGATCCTGGAGGATATTGGAACTACAAAAGTTAGTGGAGATTTCTGGATGAGTTCAAACACAAGCCACCATAACAATGAGCTCATCAAAACGTCCAACTTAAGGACTTTAACTAAAAGTGCTAGGTGGGAGACAACCCACTATGGTATGATTGTTCCTTTTTCATTTTTATTTTATTTCATTTTGTTTATTTTTAAGTTTTATTTTATTCTATTTTCATTGAACCTGGAATTATTCATAGCATCCACATTAGCATTGCATTTTGCATCCTGTATATTATAAAAAAAAAGCACCTCACGCGTGCGCATGGGCCACGCGTGGGCGTGAATTACAAATCGGCGTCAAAATCCAACGCCCAGAAAGTTGGGCTGGAATCGTGCGGCTGTTGTGCGTTAGGCAGAAATTGGGCCACGCGAACGCGTCAATGATACGGTCGCGTGACTTTTACTTCACACACACCACGCAAAAGCATGGGCGATGCGTACGCGTCGCATGAATATTATTGCCCCCCTAAATGGAAACAGAGAGTTGCACCAAAACGACGCTGGAATTGTGCGTTTAGCACAATTCTAAGCGACGCGTACGCGTCACTTTCATTATCCTTCATTCACGCGATCCCGTCAATGACGCGTTCGCGTGATTGCCTTTCTACCTCAACCACGCGATCGTGTGACCCACGCGTCCGCGTGGATTCAAATACCCTAACCCCTAACTCATGCGAAACCCTACCCCTTTTGTGTACCAAAAACCCACCCACTACCCCTTTGCACTCTCCCTCTTCCCTTCTGCCACCACCGATCAGCCACCACCACCCCCAACCCACCTCGCCGAGCCCGCACCACCGCGCCGCCCTCGCAGAACCCCACTCCTCCCTTCTCTTCTTCCGCGCCACCCTGCCCCGCCACCGAACCGCCGCCGTGACCGCCTCCCAGCGCCGCCAATTCACCACCCCCGCCATCTCTCTGATTCCATATTCCATACCTGTGCAAACCAGGTTCCGCCAAATGCCGATTCCGTTCCCAATTTTTAGTTAATTCTGCATTATTTTTTTTTTTAAATTTTGTTCAAATTAGGATAGTTACAGATGCATGATCATAGTGGATTTTAGGTGGTTAGGCAGCTAGGATGTGGTTAGTGGATTTAGGCCTGATAACTGCGTTGTTCTTGTTAATTGTTTAATCTGTTTCGCAATTTGAATTTGTTGTGATGTTAATGCTTTTCATATGCTGCTCTTTACTATTCTTTGATGCAGATTGAGTTTGTTTAATTTGAATTTACGTGAATTAATATTTGTTACTCTTTTTTGCACTACCTTATTATCATATGAACTATTTTTGCTGTTATTTATTACCCGGGAATGTCTAATTTTTAGACGAAATGCTGCCCAATTTTTTTTTAGCAAATTGTTTCAACTCAACCACCATTCATGAATTAGTTTTGGAAATTTAGTTTGCACTAATTGTTTTCAACCAAAGCAATTCATGAATGCAGGGGCTGGCTTTCTTATTCTTTTTGATTCCCTTATTTGATTAAATCAAATTATTGATGATTTTACTTTAATTTTGCAATTCTTTTCTATGATTGGTAATCATATATATGCAATATTGACTTGAATGTGAGTTACTTGCTATTCAAATTTGTGCAATTTTAGTTAATTGGGAACCAAAACACCATGCAACTTACTTTAACTTCATTTTTAACTCTTAACTACTTTAACGTTCTAACATTCCTATTCGCTTTCAACAAACCACTTTCAAACCACTTCAAGGCATGATTCTGTTTTTTCCTGATTAACAACAATTCTGCACATCATATATTTTGGATTGTGATTTATATTCTTCAACTTTTAACTTTCCTACAATCCAAAATTTTACATCAATTTAACACAATTCATGCTTATATTACCACTTTATTCCTCTTTTGCCCCTCTATGCTTCTATTGATATATTCCTAATTACTTACCTGTTTTCCTGCTTTAATTCTTAAACTGTATCCTGGAATTTCTGCTTTTCAGGATGTCTGACCCTAAAAGTAAAGAAAAGGGCAAAGCAACCACAGGCAAAAGGAAAAGAGGAGAATCCTCTACCTCTATTTTGGATATCCTCCACGACGATTCCTAGCGGGAGAAGAACTTTATCCCGCAGGAAAAGGCCGATCAGCTACTGACTGCCACAGACCCTATCAAGTTTGTCAACAGATACTGTGAGCTGAAGTATCCAGTTTTTGCCACTTCCAGGAACCTATACCTGGAAAGAACCCTCAAAATTCCAGAAGATCTCAAACAATACACTTCAGAACAAATTAAACACAGAGGCTGGTTCTTCTTGGAAAGGAACTTGACTGAAGTCAACTCATCCTGGGTCCGAGAATTCTACTGTAACTACTTCAAAACGTCCCTGGATGCAGTACAGCTTCGAGGCAAGCAGATTTTAGTTACTGAGGAAGCCATTGAAGAAATTCTCCAACTTCAGCCAAAATTAGATCAGCCTGATGGTTACCAGAAAGCTGAAAAAGATATGAGATTCATGAGATTTGACTTGGACGCAGTCAAAAGGACTATAGCTCTTGATCCTATTGTCCCATGGGTCATGGGCAAGTCCACAGTGGCCCCAAAGGGAATAAATATTATCTACCTGAACGATGATGCTCGGCTTTGGCAGCAGATCCTGAGTAACTACGTGATGCCGAGCACTCATGAGACAGAGGTGCCAGCAGCCATGATCACCCTCATCTGGTGTGTGATGGAGGGAAAGGACTTATATCTCCCCCGCTTCATCAGGTACTACATGGCCAGAGTCCATGTCAGAGGCACCCTCCCTTTCCCATACTTGATCACTCAGCTAGGCCGCCAAGCTGAGGTGCTCTGGGAGCTAGCAGATGAGAAGTCAACCGTCGCAGACTGTAAGAAGATCATCCCTCACAGCAGGAAGTTTCAGGCTTTGGGCTACAGACCTCCATTTTTCACTGCCTCTGCTGAGGCAGCCACATCTTCCGCTGCTCCTTCAATCACTGCTGCACCAGCCACCACCACTGCACCCTCACCTGCTCCCGAGCCCATTTATCACCTCGTGCACCGACTCTTCGCACGCTTGGATCGTTTGGAGTGTCGCAACAAGCGATCCTATGAGCACTTAAAGTTGATGATCCGATCTGGCAGTGACATCGCCTCCAAGCCTGACACACCATCGGAGCCATCTGATGCAGAGGCGGATGATCATGAGGAGGAAGCACATGCAGAGGCTGAGCAGGCAGGACCTGAGCAAGCTGCGCCACATCATGAGGAGCCCCATCAGATAGAGCCTGCAGATCCAGAGATCCCTCAATAGTTAGAGCCTCCACTTCAGCAGGCAGACCCTTCACCCTCATACAGACTGCAGAGCCTCAGACCACCACAGAGACACCTACAGCACATCCTTCCGGAGATGACACTTCTTCACACCCAACTTGAGTGAGCATCGAGGACGATGCTATTATTTAAGTGTGGGGAGGTCGCCATCTCTGGCGAACTTTATTTTGGTGAACCACTTTTCAGACTCTCTTTTATCCTATTTTGTTTATTTTTTGTATTTGTATTTTTATTTTATTTTATCTTATTTATCTTTCAGTACTTGCACATTTTTCTTTTGCTGTATTTTTACTTTATTTCTACATTTTGTACTTTGGTTTATATATATATATCTTAGATATTTAGCTTTGTTGCACTTTTAGCTTATTAAGTTGTGATATAGAAACTATGGATTAATTAGCTTAGTTTACCCTTTTAGCATACGATAACTTGGTTTAATTGAAAATAAAAGAGTAAACTAGAAACTTTAGTATAAAAGAATCACAACAGTCCACACACCTTATATATATAGCAATAAATGTTGGTTAATTGACAATATTTTTCAAGTAAAATACTAATCTTTATAAAAGCCATTCAGAGATTCACATTGAGTTGAATGGAATTTCTTGATTTCTACTTGCATGACATACATAACTGATATATGGTTTTTGAGCCAGAGAACACACAACCCGTGAGTTTTTTAGCTTAATTGTATGGTTATATTCTACCATAAATTTCATTCCTGTGTGTTTCGCCATTCTTTTCTATGCTTGTAATCTTTACTTTGTCTCAATCTATATGTCCAATATAGAATGTAGATACATACCCACATATGATTGAGGCCATTGCTTGTTTTGCTCACTTATCCCAAATAAGCCTACCTCCTACATCACCCTTGTTAGCCCCTTGAGCCTTTTAATCCCTTTGTTCTATAACCACATCACTAGCCTTAAGTAGAAAAACAAATTAAAAAATCCCAAGTTGAATCCTTGGTTAGCTTAAGATAGAGATTGTGTATCCACTAAGTGTGGAAAATAGTGGGAACATGGGTTGATAGAAAAGTATCAAGTTAATAAAATAATCAGGAATTTGGGAGCATGCTCATGTGAAACCAAAATAATTAAAATACCATGTGCACTGAAATTATTGTGTTTGTGTTTCAAAAATAAATAAATAAATTTTTGAAGTTAATTTTTAGTTAAATAAATAAGGGGACAAAATCACCCCAATGATGAGTTTAGTAAAATCAATGAACATGAATAAAAAACCAAAAATTGGTACATGAGTATGTAATACCAAAGTGGAAAGATTGGGAAGACCAGGATAACTTTAAATTTTCATAGAGAATGTATATGTTAGGTGAGATCTTAGACTAATCAGGGATTCAACTTATATCTCACTTAGCCTTATATATATCCATACCTTTACCTTGGCCCCATTACAACCTTGAAAAGATCTCATGATGTTTGTATGTATACATTATATATTTGTTGATTGGTTAGATGAAGAACAAAGTTTTAGAAAGCATGAATAGAAAAGAATAGAGTGATTAACCCCAAACACTGAGTGAATAGAGAGTAAACACAAATCCAGTGAGGGTTCAATATCTCATCTCCATATATCCAGATTTAATTATTTAATTGTCTTGCAAGTTTGTGAAATACATTAACCCAACTCAATTGTGAAAGTGCTTTAACATGATTTTGGACGCGTGCCTAGCACAAAAAGGCATCGATGCGTACGCGTGGACGACGTGGATGCATGCCTAGAGCAGAACACTACCGACGCGCACGCGTGACCAACGCGTATGCGTGACAAAGGAAAACTCCAAACCACGCGAATGCGTGATCCGCGCGCACGCGTGACAGACGCCACGTGCAGGAATCTGCAGAAAACACCCTCAGCAATTTCTGGGCCCTTTTTTGGCCCAGATCCAATTCTAGAAACACAGATTAGAAGCTATAAAGTGGAAGAATCCATCCATTCATAAAAGAGATCAACAACATATAACTTTCATAATTCATAATTTTAGGTTTAAGATGTAGTTTTTAGAGAGAGAGGCTCTCTCCTCTCTCTCAAGTTTTAGGATTAGGATTTCAATTTCTTCTCAGGTTCAATATTCCTTTAAATTTGGACTCTTATATTTTCATTTATTTCATAGTATTTTTCCATTTAAATCTTATTGTTTATTTAATTGGTTCCAATTTTATTTCAATTATCATCTCTACTCTTTTACATCTTTAATCCTTATTCAGAGTTACAATTGGAAAGCTTTTATGACATTATTAATGCAAAGAGTATTTTTCTATTTACCTCATTATTTGTTTGATTATCTTCAAGTATTTATTTAGTCATTTATTATGTGAAATTGGCATCCATGTCAATGAAGTAGATTTTCCACTTGACGTGGGGGTTGATTAAGAGGAGACACTTGAGTTGGAATGCACAAGTGCTTATTTAAAAGGGACATTGTTGGCTAATTCTGTATCTACTAACGCTAGACCTTCCCAAGGGAAAGGACTAGGATTTGTGGATAAGAGTCAGTTCAATCACTTAACTTTCCTTTACTCAGTAAGGGTTAACTGAGTGAAAACAACAACTTCTTTACACTACACTTGAGAAGATTCCAACAAGGATAGAACTTCCAATTAATCACACCCCCGGTTAAGGTTTTTTAATTAATTATATAAATTCTCTTTTTAATTTCCATCGCTTTAAATTACAATTATTTATTTTTCTGTTCTCAAACTCAAAATCTTCTCAGAAAAACCCATAACCAATAATAAATACACCTCCCTGCAATTCCTTGAGAGGCGACCCGAGGTTTAAATACTTCGGTTATAAATTTTATTGGGTTTTGTTACTTGTGACAACCAATGTTTTTGTGCGAAAGGTATTCTTGTCGCTCTAGAAGCTATACTTACAACTGGAATTTATTTGTGAAAATTCTAGATCGCGCGAGAGTTTCGTTCATAAGCAGATGAGACTATTATTTTGCTAACCGCCTTCCCATTTTCTCTTGATGGAAAGGCGAGGGAGTGGTACTACACTCAACCTGAAGCAGTCGTTGCTAATTGGGATACGCTCAGGAGAGAATTCCTGAACGAGCATTTCAGGAATCTCCTAGACGCTTGCCCCCACCATATGATTGACAAGCTGGTGTTGATCAGCTACTTCACAGAGGGCATAAAGCCTCAGGACAAGACTACACTGGATGATGCGAGTAATGGTTCTCTAAAAAAGTACAAGACCACGGATGAAGCGTGGCAACTGATCACCAACCTAGCTGAGTCTACTCGGAACACCAGGCACAGGAACAACCACCCCAAGACTGTTGCAGAGGTTACCTCCAGCAGTGAGAATACTGCTCTCACCCAAACTCTCTGTGAGATGACCAACATACTGAAACAGTTACAGCTGAATCAACAGCAGCAATCTCAGCCCCCTCTACAACAACCATGTCAACAATTAGTTCCTCAGAGAGTGTGCAGAATATGTGCCTGCTATACTCATTACACTGATGAGTGTCCGCAACTCCAAGAAGAAGACAACACCTTGGCAGCTACTCATAATTTCAATGACCGCTCAAATCAAGGATACTATCAACAGGGCAGAAATTACAACCAAGGTGGAAATTACAACCAAGGTTGGCAAGATAATTCTAACCAGGGATGGAGAGATAATTCCAACCAGGGATGGAGAGATAACTATAACCAAGGAGGCAGAGACAATAATAGTGGAAATCAGAGATAGAACAACAATAGTAATCAGCAGAACCGGTATCAACAGAACCAGAACCAGCCTTACCGAGCACCTTGACATGCTCTCAGAGTGGTCCATCATTGGCGTGTTCTATGATGGCTTGTTTGAGATGTCCAAAATTTCATTGGACAACTCTGCAGATGGATCCCTTCACTTGAAGAAAACACCTACAGAGGCCAGAGAACTCATTGAGATGGTAGTTAACAACCAGTTCATGTACACTTCTAAAAGAAATCCTGTAAACCATGGAACCTCTCAGAAGAAAGGAGTTCATGAAGTTGAGACTCTGAAAGCCATCCTGGCTCAGAATAAGATCTTGACCCAATAGGTCAATATGGTCTCTCAGCATCTGAAAGGGATGCAATCTGCAGCTGGCAGTACTTAGGAAGCTTCTCTTGAAGAAGAAGCTTATGATCCTGACCAACCCACCATGGAGGAGGTGAATTACATGGGAGAACCCTATGGAAACACTTACAACCCTTCATGGAGGAATCATCCTAACCTCTCATGGAAAGATCAACAGAAACCTTAGCAAGGTTTCAATAACAACCAAGGTGGTAGGAACTAGAATAGGTTCAACAACATACCACCATTCCCATCTTCTCCAAGGAACATGGAAACCTCTAATCAGAGCCTTTCTGACTTAGTCATTCTGGTTTCTAGCCTCACTAAGACCACCCATAGTTTCATTAATGAAACAAGGTCCTCCATTAGAAACTTGGAGGCGCAAGTTGGTCAATTGAGCAAAAGGATCCCTGAGACTCCTCCTGATACTCTTCCCAGTAATACTGAGGTTAATCCTAGAGAAGAGAGCAAGGACATAACCAAAGAGGTTGAGGCCGAAATTGGAGAGAATGGGGTGGCATTGAATGCCAGTGAAGAAGCCTTCACTGGGCATTCAATGCCCACGATGGCAGCAAGCCTGGCATTAAACGCCAGTGAGGAAGCCCGCACTGGGCGTTTAATGCCCATTCTGGCAGAAAAGCTGGCGTTGAACGCCAGCCAGGGAGCACTGTGGTGCAAGGAATTGTGATCATTAATGGCGCCAACAACTTTGTACGCACAATTGTAATCTCAACTCTTTTTCACAATTCCGCACAACTAACCAGCAAGTGTACTGGGTCGTCCAAGTAATAAACCTTACGTGAGTAAGGGTCGATCCCACGGAGATTGTCGGCTTGAAGCAAGCTATGGTCATCTTGTAAATCTCAGTCAGGCGGATTCAAATGGTTATGAAGAATTGATAATTAAAAGATGAATAAAATATAAAATAAGATAGAGATACTTATGTAATTCATTGGTAAGAATTTCAGATAAGCGTATGAAGATGCTTTGTTCCTCCTGCACTTCTGCTTTCCTATTGTCTTCATCCAAACATTCATACTCCTTTCCATGGCAAGTTTTATGTTGGGCATCACCGTTGTCAATGGCTACCCCCCGTCCTCTCAGTGAAAATGGTCCAAATGCGCTGTCACCACACGGCTAATCATCTGTCGGTTCTCGATCATGTTGGAATAGGATCCATTGATCCTTTTGCGTCTGTCACTACGCCCAACACTCGCGAGTTTGAAGCTCGTCGCAGTCACCACAGACAAGGTTTAGACTTTCTGGATCTCAAGAATGGCCGCTAATAATTCTAGCCTATACCACGAAGGTTTTAATCTTAGATTAGAAACCCAAGAGATACACATTCAAGCTTGTTTGCATGTAGAATGGAAGTGGTTGTCAGGCACGCGTTCATAGGTGAGAATAGTGATGAATGTCACATAATCATCACATTCATCATGTTCTTGTGTGCGAATGAATATCTTAGAGAAGAAATAGGCTTCAGTTGAATAGAAAAACAATAGTACTTTGCATTAATTCATGAAGAACAGCAGAGCTCCACACCTTAATCTATGGTGTGTAGAAACTCCACCGTAGAAAATACATAAGAACAAGGTCTAGGCTTGGCCATGAGGCCAGCCCCCAAAACGTGATCAAGAGATCAAAAGATAGAACTAAAGATTGATTCCTAGATGAAAATACAATACCAAAAGGTCCTATTTATAGAAAACTAGTAACCTAGGGTTTACAGAAATGAGCAAATGATGCAGAAATCCACTTTTGGGCCCACTTTGTGTGTGCTTGGGATGAGCGTTGAAGCTTTCACGTGTAGAGACTTTTATTGGAGTTAAACACCAGCTTTTGTGCCAGTTTGGATGTTTAACTCCAGCTTTTATGCCAGTTCTGGCGTTTTGACGCCATAATTTTTATGCTGACTTGGAACGCCAGTTTGGGCCATCAAATCTCGAGCAAAGTATGAACTATTATATATTGCTGGAAAGCCCAGGATGTCTAATTTCCAACGCAATTGAGAGCGTGCCAATTGGGCTTCTGTAGCTCCAGAAAATCCACTTCAAGTGTAGGGAGGTCAAAATCCAAAAACATCTGCAGTCCTTTTTCAGCCTCTGAATCAGATTTTTGCTCAGGTCCCTCAATTTCGGCCAGAAAATACCTGAAATAACAGAAAAACACACAAACTCATAGTAAAGTCCAAAAATGTGATTTTTATTTAAAAACTAATAAAAATATAATAAAAACTAACTAAAACATACAAAAAACTACCTAAAAATAATGCCAAAAAGCGTATAAATTATCCGCTCATCACAACACCAAACTTAAATTGTTGCCTGTCCCCAAGCAACTGAAAATCAAATAGGATAAAAAGAAGAGAATATACAATGAATTCAAAAAACATCTATAAAGATCAATCTTAATTAGATGAGCGGGGCTATTAGCTTTTTGCTTCTGAACAGTTTTGGCATCTTACTTTATCCTTTGAAGTTTAGAATGATTGGCATCTATAGGAACTCAGAATTTAGATAGTGTTATTGATTCTCCTAGTTCAGTATGTTGACTCTTGAAAACTGTTACTTTATGAGTCTTGGCCATGACCCTAAGCATTTTGTTTTCCAGTATTACCACCGGATACA
Source organism: Arachis ipaensis (assembly GCF_000816755.2). Classification (NCBI taxonomy): domain Eukaryota; kingdom Viridiplantae; phylum Streptophyta; class Magnoliopsida; order Fabales; family Fabaceae; genus Arachis; species Arachis ipaensis. Next base: position 62,132,011 of record NC_029788.2, read on the forward strand.
TAAATGCCACAGACACATAACTAGGTGAACCTTTTCAGATTGTGACTCAGCTTTGCCAGAGTCCCCAATTAGAGGTGTCAAGAGCTCTTAAGCACACTCTTATTGTTTTGGACCACGACTTTAACCGCTCAGTCTCAAGCTTTTCACTTGACACCTTCACGTCACAAGCACATGGTTAGGGACAACTTGGTTTAGCCGCTTAGGCCAGGATTTTATTCCTTTGGGCCCTCCTATCCACTGATGCTCAAAGCCTTGGATCCTTTTTATTTTACCCTTGCCTTTTGATTTAAAGGGTTACTGGCTTTTTCTGCTTGCTTTTTCTTTTTCTTTTTTTCCTTTTTTTTCTTTATTTTTTGCCTCTTTTTTTCGCATATATTTTTTTCTGCAAGCTTTTCACTGCTTTTTCTTGCTTCAAGAATCAATTTTATGATTTTTCAGATTATCAATAGCATTTCTCCTTTTCTCATCATTCTTTCAAGAGCCAACAATTTTAACATTCATGAACAACAATTCAAAAATATGCACTGTTCAAGCATTTATTTAGAAAAACAAAAAGTATTGCCACCACATCAAAATAATTAATCTGTTTTAAAATTCGAAATTCATGTACTTCTTTTTCTTTTTGCAATTAAAAACACTTTTTATTTAAGAAAGGTGATGGATTCATAGGACATTCTTAGCTTTAAGGCATAGACACTTAGACACTAGTGATCATGTAATAAGACACAAACATAAATAAAATATAAAGCATAATTTTCGAAAAACAAAAAAATAAGAACAAGAAAATTAAAGAACGGGTCCACCTTAGTGATGGCGGCTTGTTCTTCCTCTTGAAGATCTTATGGAGTGCTTGAGCTCCTCAATGTCTCTTCCTTGCCTTTGTTGCTCCTCCCTCATGACTCTTTGATCTTCTCTAATTTCATGGAGGAGGATCGAATGCTCTTGGTGCTCCAGCCTTAGTTGTCCCATGTTGGAACTTAATTCTCCTAGGGAGGTGTTGATTTGCTCCCAATAATTTTGTGGTGGAAAGTGCATCCCTTGAGGCATCTCAGGGATTTCATGATGAGGGATTTCCTCATGCTCTTGTCCATGAGTGGGCTCTCTTATTTGCTCCATCATTTTCTTAGCGATGGGCTTGTCCTCATCAATGAGGATGTCTTCCTCTATGTCAATTCCAGCTGAATTGCAGAGGTGACATATGAGATGAGGGAAGGCTAACCTTGCCAAAGTAGAGAACTTGTCTGCCACCTTGTAGAGTTCTAGGGATATAACCTCATGAACTTCTACTTCCTCTCCAATCATGATGCTATGGATCATGATAGCCCGGTCTATAGTAACTTCAGACCGGTTGCTAGTAGGAATGATTGAGCGTTGGATTAACTCCAACCATCTCCTAGCCACGGGCTTGAGCTCATGCCTTCTTAGTTGAACCGGCTTCCCTCTTGAATCTCTCTTCTATTGAGTGCCCTCTTCACAAATGTCTATGAGGACTTGGTCCAACCTTTGATCAAAGTTGACCCTTCTTGTGTAGGGGCGGGCATCTCCTTGCATCATGGGCAAGTTGAATGCCAACCTTACATTTTCCAGACTAAAATCTAAGCATTTCCCCCGGACCATTGTAAGCCAATTCTTTGGGTCCAGTTCACACTTTGGTGATGGTTCTTGGTGATCCATACATTAGCAGAAAACTCTTGAACCATTAAGATTCTGACTTGTTGAATGGGGTTGGTGAGAACTTCCCAACCTCTTCTTCGAATCTCATGTCGGATCTCCGGATATTCACCCTTTTTGAGTTTGAAAGGGACCTTGGGGATCACCTTCTTCTTGGCCACAACTTCATAGAAGTGGTCTTGATAGACCTTTGAGATGAAACTCTCCATCTCCTATGACTCGAAGGTAGAAGCTTTTGCCTTCACTTTCCTCTTTATTGAGGTTTCTCTGGCCTTTGGTGCCATAAATGGTTATGGAAAAACAAAAAGCAATGCTTTTACCACACCAAACTTAGAAGGTTTGCTCGTCCTCGAGCAAAAGAAGACAGAACATAGTAGAAGAAGAAAATGGAGGAGATAGAGGGGGTTTTATGGTTCGGCCAAGGGGGATAGTAGTGTGTATGTTGTGTGAAAATGAAGGTGGTGAGGAGGGGTATTTATAGGGTAAGAAGGAGAGGGGGTTCGGCCATGTGTGGGTGGTTTGGGAGGGAAGTGGTTTGAATTTGAATGGTGAGGTAGGTGGGGTTTTATGATGGTTGGATGTGAGTGGTGAAGAGAATATGGAGAAGAGGGTAGGATTTGATAGGTGAGGGGTTTTTGGGGAAGAGGTATAGAGGTGATTAGTGAAGGGTATTTGGGGAAGGGTGTTATGGGAAGGTGTGAAGAAGAGAGAGAGAGTTGAGGTAGGTGGAGATCCTGTGGGGTCCACAGATCCTGAGGTGTCAAGGATTTCTCATCCCTGCACCATATTGGCGCGTAAAGGCCCCCTTGATTGCCAATCCTGGCGTTAAACGCCAGGTTGCTGCCCCATTTCTGGCGTTTAACGCCAGCTTTTCTCCCCTTTCTGGCATTTAAACGCCAGCTCTGTGCCCATTTATGGCGTTAAATACCAGTCTGGTGCCCATTTCTGGCGTTAAATGCCCAAAATGGTGCCAGACAGGGCGTTTAACGCCCATTCTGCAACCCTTATTGGCCTTTAAACGCCAGTAAGCTTCTCCTCCAAGGTGTGCTATTTTTTAATACTATTTTTCATTCTGTTTTTTCTTTTTCAGTTGTTTTTGTGACTTCACATGATCATCAACCTACAAAAAACATAAAATAACAATGGAAAATAAATAGATATAATAAAATAAAATTGGGTTCCCTCCAAACAAGTGCTTCTTTAATGTCAATAGCTTGACAGTGGACTCTCATGGAGCCTCACAGATACTCAGAGCATGATGATGGCCTCCCAACACCAAACTTAGAGTTTGAATGTGGGAGCTCTATTTGACTCTGCATTGAAAGAAGCTTTCCATGCATCCTCTCCATGTGTGCAGAAGGAGATCCTTGAGCCTTAGACACAAGGCAGGACTCATTCACTTGAATGACCAGCTCTCCTCTGTCAACATCAATCACAGCTTTTGCTATGGCTAGGAAGGGTCTGCCAAGGATGAGGGTTTCATCCATACTCTTCCCAGTGTCTAGGATTATGAAATCAGTAGGGATGTAGTGGCCTTCAACCTTTACCAAGACATGCTCTACAAGTCTATAAGCCTGTTTCCTTGAATTGTCTGCCATCTCTAGTGAGATTCTTGTAGCTTGTACCTCATGGATCCCTAGCTTTTCCATCACAGAGAGTGGCATGAGGTTTATACTTGATCCCAGGTCACACAGAGCCTTCTCAAAGGTCATGGTGCCTATGGTACAAGGTATTGAGAACTTTCCATGATCCTGTCTCTTCTGAGGTAATCTCTGCCTAGTCAAGTCATCCAGTTATTTGGTGAGCAAGGAGGGTTCATCCTCCCAAGTCTCATTACCAAATAACTTGGCATTTAGCTTCATGATTGCTCCAAGGTACTTAGCAACTTGCTCTTCAGTAACATCTTCATCCTCTTCAGAGGAAGAATACTCATCAGAGCTCATGAATGGCAGAAGTAAATTCAATGGAATCTCTATGGTCTCAGTGTGAGCCTCAGATTTCCATGGTTCCTCATTAGGTAACTCCTTGGAGGCCAGTGGATGTCCACTGAGGTCTTCCTCAGTGGAAATCACTGCCTTTCCCTCCTCTATGCTTTCGGCCATGTGGGACGTGTTTATGGCCTTGCATTCTCTCTTTGGGTTCTCTTCTGTATTGCTTAGGAGAGTACTAGGAGGGAGTTCAGTAATCCCCTTACTCAGCTGATCCACTTGTGCCTCTAAATTTCTAATGGAGGACCTTGTTTCAGTCATGAAACTTTGAGTGGTTTTAGTTAGATTAGAGATTATGGTTGCTAAGTCTTATTGACTTTGTTTAGAATTCTCTGTCTGTTGCTGAGAAGATGATGGAAAAGGCTTGCTATTGCTAAACCTATTTCTTCTATCATTACTGTTGTTGAAGCCTTGTTGGAGCCTTTGTTGGTCCTTCCATGAGAGATTTGGATGATTTCTCCATGAAGGATTATAGGTGTTTCCATAGGGTTCTCCCATGTAATTCACCTCTTCCATTGCTGGGGTCTCAAGATCATAAGCTTCTTCTGCGGATGAAGCTTCTTTGGTACTGCCTGTTACTGCTTGCATGCCAGACAGACTCTGAGAGATCATATTGACTTGCTGAGTCAATATTTTGTTCTGAGCCAATATGGTATTCAGAGTATCAATCTCAAGAACTCCTTTCTTCTGATTTGTCCCATTATTCACAGGGTTCCTTTCAGAAGTGTACATGAATTTGTTATTTGCAACCATCTCAATGAGTTCCTGAGCTTCTGTAGGCGTCTTCTTCAGATAAAGAGATCCTCTAGCAGAGCTGTCCAATGACATCTTGGACAGTTCAGACAGACCATCATAGAAGATACCTATGATGCTCCATTCAGAAAGCATGTCAGAAGGACACCTTCTGATCAATTGCTTGTATCTTTCCCAAGCTTCATAGAGGGATTCACCTTCCTTCTGTCTGAAGGACTGGACTTCCACTCTTAGCTTACTCAATTTTTGAGGTGGAAAGAATTTGGCCAAAAAAGCACTGACCAGCTTTTCCCAAGAGTTCAGGCTTTACTTAGGTTGTGAATCCAACCATATTCTAGCTCTGTCTCTTACAGCAAAAGGGAAGAGCATAAGTCTGTAAACCTCAGGGTCAACCCCATTGGTCTTGACAGTGTCACAGATTTGCAAGAATTCAGCTAAGAACTGATGAGGATCTTCCAATGAAAGTCCATGAAACTTGCAATTCTGTTGCATTAGAGAAACTAATTGAGGCTTCAGCTCGAAGTTGTTTGCTCCAATGGCAGGGATAGAGATGCTTCTCCCATAGAAGTCGGGAGTAGGTGCAGTAAAGTCACCAAGCACCTTCCTTGCATTGTTGGCATTGTTGTTGTTTTCGTCTGCCATGACTTCTTCTTGTTTGAAAATTCCTGTTAGGTCCTCTACAGAGAGTTGTGCTTTAGCTTCTCTTAGATTTCTCTTCAAGGTCCTTTCTGGTTCATGATTAGCTTCAACAAGAATGCCTTTGTCCTTGCTCCTGCTCATATGAAAGAGAGAAGAAGAAAGTATGGAATCCTCTATGTCACAGTATAGAGATTCCTTGAGGTGTCAGAGGAAAAGAAGAATAGAAGGAGGAGGTAGAAAGGAGATAATTCGAACTTATAGAGAGAGGGAGTCCAAATTGCACATTGAGGAAGAGTGCTAGTCCCTTAAATAGAAGAAGGTGAGAAGGGAGAAAAGAATTTTCGAAATTAAATTTTGAAAGATTTTGAAATAATTAAAAGAAAATTTGAAAAATTGGTTGATGATTTTCGAAAATTAAAATTGAGAAAGTAGTTAAGTGATTTTGAAAAAGATTTTGAAATCAGAAATAAAAAAAAGATATGATTGAAAATTATTTTGAAAAAGATGTGATTGAGAAGATATGATTGAAAATCAATTTTAAAGAAATTTTTAAAATTAAAGTTGATTACTTGACTAACAAGAAATTAAAAGACATGATTCTAGAATTTAAAATTTGATCCTTTCTTAATAGGCAAGTAACAA